>NC_090939.1:290917896-291237271 GCF_040938575.1 Ambystoma mexicanum | reverse complement strand
CAGAAAAGATCATTCTTCCATAAACGCAGAATGTCAACTTGGTTGACATGTCTGTGGGCTTTCCAATAATGCATTCAGGTCTCTCTGAAATCTCTTTGCACAGGTTACTCACTATTGGCCATTCTCAGAACATGTGTCTCAAGTTGGCCTCTTCCCAGCTGCATGCCCAACAATAGTGATTTTCAAGTACTCCCTGATTAAACATCTAGTTGTGACTCCAACACGTATGAACAACGTATTCTATCAGTTGTGTCCTGTTGTATTTCTTCATCCAATTTGTCTAACACCTGTGACTGTTTCTGGAACCACTCCCCTCCATATTCATCCATAGTTGCCTGTGTTAGCAGTTGGTGAAGCTGGCTGAGCTTTATTTTTCTGTTAATGTATTCCTTTAGTCAACATACGTCTTTCAGCATTTGCACACATAGAATATAATGATAACAATTTCACGAGGCAAAAATCCATGAAAAAACTATAAAATACAATGATTACAAACATGAAAAAACACAATTATTATGATATTAAATTAGTATGAGTATGTGGTCAGACTATTGCATATCAAAAACATTGTATAAGAGTCAAATCATTTTTTATTTGCATCATCCTGGTTACCAAACATGTACTTCATGTAGTTAAAATACATGTGTTCTGAGCTATGCACAGGCCTTGTTGGCTTTACTTTACTTTATTTTAATATACTTATAAGGCACACGATTGGCCCTGAGGCTTAAGGGTACACACAATGGGAAAACAAAGACAAGAACACAGCAGTAAGTGCCAGAGAAAATGAGCTTCACACGGTTCAGATCAGCACATGCCCAAGCTAATCCCATCGGGAATGTTAACCTTATCTAAATGTTTTCAGCATTTTCCTGAAGATCATTGTAGAGCTCAGCTGTCTTACCTCCAGCGGCAGAGTATTCCAAGCCCAAGCCGCAGCCATGGCAAAAGTACAATTCATGGCCCTACTGGATTTGCAGGCTTGTATCATAAGCTGGTTCTTATTATCAGACCGGAGGGTCCTTGCGCTTAATTTCTTGAAAGAGCCTCACTCAAGTACAATGGGCTTGATCCCATAAAGCAATCCTGGGCAATCACTAATAGATGATAATGAATCTTTGCTTCAACTGGAAGACAGTGCAGACTGCGTCTTGCACCCGAGACATGATATCTCTTTTTGAGTCCAGAAATTACTCTTGCCACACTATTCTGAATCACTTGCATCCGATTTCCCACAAGTAGGCTGCTGCAATAATCAATCTATGCACCCACAATAGTCCTTGCGATCGTCTCAGCATTTGCTTGTGAGATAAATGTCCGAAGTTGTGCTAACAACTTTATGTAGTAGGCCGAAGAGGAGACAACACTGCTAATCTGCGCCTGCATATTCAAATTTTGATCTAGTATGATTCGCAAAGTTTCCACTTGTTTTTTTGTCACAATATCACACCCTGCTATAAAGAAGTGATTATACTCAGCACCAAGCGTTCTTATTTTATACTCCGTCCCTATTCCCATAAGCTCTGTTTTTTCTTTGTTGAGAGCCAACCCATTTGCTATCATCCATGATTGTATATGATCATACACTTTGTTGACGTTATTTACGTCCTTTATATAGGTACCTGATAACGGGATGACACATTGTGTGTCATCCGCGTAATTGGGAAATGCCACACCAATCTTTTCCAGTAGACTAAAAAAGGGGACCGTGAAAATATTGTACAATGAGGGGCACAGACATGCCCCATGTGTTACCACATAGGCCAAAAACTCTTAGGTTAGGCACACCACCTGTCGCTGAGAAAGGAGGTGATCCAGAGTGCTGCATCACATGAAAAATGGGCAGCTTATTTTATAGCTTAGTAACCAACAACGCATGGTCAACCAAGTAGATTGTCGCTGAGAGGTCAAGCAGTTTCAACACAGCCATTTCCCCTTTGTCCATGGTATTCAGAAGTCTTGATGTCATGTCAAGTAACGCACTTTCTGTTCCATAGCCTTGTCTAAAACCTGATTGCCATTTATTTAGAATGGTGTTTTCATTCAAATGTGCTGAAATTTTAATATACGCCACACGGTCTAAACGTTTTAAAAGAAAAGTAGTATTAGTAATCGGCCGGTAATTGGCAGCGATACCGGGAAAAGACCTGGCTTCTTCAGTAAAGGTGTAATCCATGCACTCTTGAGTGCCAGTGGGACATAATTTCCGCAAAGTATATATTTACTCAAACTTCTGGTCAGAATGGGAAAACAGGACTTTATAATCCTTTCTGGGCAAGGATCTCCCGTGCAGCTAGTCATTTAAGATGATCAATGATGCTGGCTAATTCGGGTTCAGATATAGCCTTAAAATTGAAGTGCATGTCTTGCAATGTCTGTGTCGGTGCCACCAACTGAACCGTATTAGCCATGGCACCCATGCTCATGTGATTGCTCCCAATATCCTTCTTTATGCGGTCCAATTTGCCCTGGATAGCATCTTGAATCAGAGTACACAAAGCAGTATCTGTATCTTTCATTATTGTATCCAAGTTCTTCACGTACAAGGTTTCTAATTCTCTAAGTATTTTAGAAAGTTCTTTGGCCTCCGATTGGGAATGACAAATTCTATCATTGAACCATGTTTGTTTTTGCTGCTATAACTGCAGTTTTGAAAACCTTCACAGCCAGATTGAATCCCTCCAAGCTAGGGGCCTCCTGTAAGGATCTCCAGGTGTTGAAACATTTATCTTTAGTTGTTTTCAGCCCTTGTAAGTCAGGAGTAGACCAGTCATTGCCTTTTTTTCAAAGACACTCTTGTTTTTCAGAGGTGCCAGGGTAATATTGGCCTCCTGCTAATACCACAGGTAAGTATTCGAAATATCCTCTGCTGCCTCCATCTTGGTAACTCCATGAACCATGGGTAGCAGCCAAGGCTCCAAGGTTTCAGGAGTCTGTTTTTTTATATTCATTATAGTGACACCGTTTCTTTGCCTGATCCTAGTACTAATGGGTTTTTCTAAAACTATGGTGAAGTGAACAAAGAAGTGGTCTGACCGTGGACAGGAGGAGACCACTAGATCATCGGCTTTGATATTATGCACAGCAACCCATTCTAGAGTATTCAATTTAACATGTGTCGGTGTCCTTACCAACTGCTCAAAACCCAGATTATTTAGTAAATGCTACAAAGATGCGGCAAAAGGATCATTACTATGACGCAGGCAACAGTTAAAATCACCAAGGGCTACCACTTTGGTATTTGGTTTAAGAATAGGTAACACAAGATTACAGAATTGTCTAGGAAAATCTGGCATGGGGCAGAAGATGGTCTATATAGCAGAGCTACATTGAAGGTGGTTTCAGCCTCCATACTTATCTTTATGTGTAGTAATTTATTACCCTCGATACCTGGGGAAACTACCTCCCAAATATCCAGGTTGGATTTAAAGATGACGGCAATCCCATCTTCTCTCCCCTCCAATCTGTTTTGCTGGATCATATTATATCCAACCAGAATGGTTAATGCTAAGGTAGGACCTGCTGCCTCATGGCACCAAGTTTCCGTAAGTGCGCAGATGTCAACATCCTGATCACTAATATAAGTTGCTACTGCTAACGCATGTTTAAGAAGTGACCTAGTAGTCAAAAGAACGACTTTAACTGCACTCTAAAAGGTTTTCCTTTTTTATCCATGCTCTTGCTAATACAAGCTTTTCCTAACAATAACAGCTTTTGTGTTAGTGGACTCGCACAGGTCAATTGCATCCCTTAGCATCTGAACATTTCTCTCCCTCAACATGGGTGTTAGATAAAAATGTTTTCATTTATTGTACCCCGGGGAAAAAAGTTGAAAGGGTACCAGAGATTCCTTAGCAAATTTACATATCGGACAAGGTTCTTCAGCCCCACTATTCCACTTTGTGAAAAGAGTTGCAATGGGGAGAGTTCCAAAAGGGAATTTCATAAACAAAGCTCCAGCATCTCTCTCCCAAAATCTGTTTTATGGGCCCATTAATTGTTCTGTACTAAGAAGGTATGGAGCCTGGGGGAAATAAGGACTATCTCACAACCAGGGGCAAATTACGTGAGCGGGCAAGCCCTCAACTGTTCATACCTTTATAGTTTTCCTCCACTTAGTTTGTATTTAAAGTAGAGAAACACAAAACCGAACATGCTTCTGTTACACCAAGCTACTGAAACTAGACCACAGTGGATCCAACTGGTCCAAAATATGTTTTTATGCTTATTTTAGAATCTGTAATTGCCCCAGAGAAGGTTTGTGGTTCAACATTTCCCATCTTGGCCCAGGATTGTCAGGGCATCAAACCACACATGAATGCTCTTCTTTGTCGCACTCAGTTGGTGCCTTATGCTCGCAAGTCTCTGCATCCTGATTAGGTTTTTTACCATTAAGGGGATAATCTTTTCCTCCGCTGTCTTTGTCGAAGTGCTCTCGTTTATGCCTCCCAAATGTTCAGATAGAGGATTAAAAATGCAAGTCTTGTATATTTCAAAGTCTTACATCCTTCAAAGTCTTCCATGAGAACGTGGTCCTTTCTCCTGGTACCAGGAGAAAGCCACATATCATGTCAAAGCTTGTTTAGCATTTTATGACTCTGTGGGGCACACACCAGAAGATGTAGAGAACTGTTGGAAGAACGTTCATTTTATGTTGTTCCTTTGCCACAATGTCTAACATTCAGTGCTGTCGACCACAGGATGTCTGATTCAGTTTTCTAGGTCACCTTCATACTATGTTGTAAATGTTGTAATAAATATTTCCTCTCTCCCCTCATCTCAGTTCCAAGGTATTAGAAAAAATAATTGTAAAATCTAAACGAACATCTCCCTGAATGACACCTAGATACCGTGCACCGGTAAGGAGACCGGTGCAGGTAATCCCTTACCGCCCTACTACGAGTTCCCTTAGCAGGTCCCTCCTTTAATGCCTGGTCTGACCAGGCGTTATGGACGGGACCCGTTAAGGGACTTCAGAGCTAATAACGGTACCGCAATTTGCGTTACCGTTATTAGCGCCTTCCCCATTCCCATTAAGCGCTATGGGGGCTCAAATGGGAATGGGGAATGGCTTTTTCAATGGGGACATACCAGTCCCGCAAAGGTCGGACTACACCGGTAAATCCCCATTGAACCATACCGGTGCCGGACCCGTTATTGGAGGCAGTCAGGGCGCAAATAGCGCCATGACTACCTCCAATCTCGGAATGAGGCCCATAGTCTCATTGCCCTTGGCACCTTTCTCCTTATCCCTAACACCTCTATTGTTGGGAACAAACTCATCTTAAGTCTCATCATTTGAAACCTAAAGTCTCTGGAGGGGTGCTTCCTCAAGTAAGGTGCCAGAACATTGTAATTTTTTATCGACCAAACAAAACGATCACATTGAGAGACCATCAAACAACATGCTCTGACTATCTCTTGTGCCATGCAAACCCTGTACTGAAAATTGCTCCCACAGAAATCAACATTTGCTTGATCCACTACCAATGATTGCTCACGCCCCCTTACTACCATCATCTTACAACTCACTCTGAACAGTGTCCCTTAATGCAGGAGCATCTTAAAATCAAACACAAGTATATGAAACCATTAAATAGTTTATGTTCAACACTTTGAATCATTGATAATAGTTCAAATATGTTCAACAAATAAAGAAGAGTGTGTTAGTAGTGAGTGTCTTGTTATAAAAGAAATGTGCCAACTGTACGGCCATTCGTTTCGTCCTCTGGGATTTTGCAAGGCAAATAAACACGATCAATTACGATCAGATCAAAACAAAAGAGTTGTGACCTGTATGTTTGAATGGGCAGGCGCAAAGACTGATGCTTTATCTGGTGTGTGCAGCTTCAAATGAATACACCCTACCATAATTCACTGGCAAAAGATACATCTGGTGTTATCACTGTCATTAAGCGTAACCTTAAATATAATGAACGTGGATCAATCCATGGTGTTATCCCATGTTCTTCTCAAACACCCTCGTGGCTCACATTATTAGGCATTCCATACGTATTGGCCCAATTCCTGACCTTGTCAGATGGGGTTCCATCCCCCAAAGACACCGAAAGACGCTGCATGTACTGACAACCAACATGCTTCCGTACCATCATCATACTCCCTAACCATCAACGCCCTTGTACCGTCCCAATCCTTTGTTTGTTTATTTCCTATGTCATCTATTGGTCTCTCACGTTTTCCCATCTGCTTTTTACTATAGAAGATGGTCTGCGTGGGGACATAGTATGGAACTATTCTGACAAATCTTGGCACTGTACAACCACTATAGTTATCATAACATACCATATCATGGGGTGGGCCATCATGCCAAGCCTTAGTATTTATAATGTGAGTTGGATTGTAAACTCCATGAGCCCATGAAAATGCCAGGAAGTCAGTTTCAAGTGACACCGTGTGATTTAACAATTCGTAAACCTTCGAGTTCGAGAAAAATGCTAATATGTTTTTGTTCCGATGAATTGCACCCATTTCAAAGCTTTGCAGAAGCATTTTCATCCCACACTTGTGCGAATGTATTTGCTTTCATCACTTTGGAACAGGTATTGAGCGCAGCAAAGGCACACACACATCACAGAGCTCCTCAGCTGCTTTGAAACGAGATCGGTAAGCAGAGAGCTCTAAACATGAGAGGGATTTAACTTTGATAACATTGTCAACATGCACTCAAATTGCCAGCATGTCAGGTCTAATGTCGGATTAAAATGCAAATGTGACTAAAAACACGTAGTCGTGTTCAAAGAAACGATTTTGAATACAACAGGTTTGTTTCATCTATTTGGGGCGCATCAGATTTAATGATATATGTAGAAGACATAGAATTGTATACCTACTGGGATATATTCCATCAAGGGGTTTCGAGTGACGTCACAGACAAGGAGAACCAAGATGATTTGCATGTGTTGTCACACAGACCTCCATGGTGGAATTCGCCCCACAGTTTAAAAGCTACCCAACTATATGTATATGTGGTGCATAGCCCGCCGGCAGCCCTTTCCCAGGCATTGTGCTTTCCCTCCTGGGGCAACATTGCAGGAGGAGCAGAGTGGAGTCATGAGGGTACTGTATATAAGAACATTCCGAGTCCTCTCACCCCCTCCCTTCGCAGCAGAGCGAGGAGAGAAACACACCTGGCAGAGAACATTTGCCACCCCCTTGCTGCAACGTCTTCGCACTTGCATGTGAATTCTATACATGTCTGCGATCATGTCACAGAAGAAGGATGCAGGTTACAGAAAGGAACCAGTTGCTAATAGCTTTCTATGGAAACCCTGCACAAGAACATCTTCATACTGTTCATTCTTTGTAATAGAAAAGTGTCATTTTAAACAGTAGTAGCTACATATGTGCTGCTCAAATTCTTTCAGAACAGTCAGTTTAAATGACGTCGGACAGATACTGTACACTTGCATCTGTGATTTGGAGTGAAACTCTGTTGGCCAAACTTTTCAAGTGTGGCTAAGGGGAGCTGTGCCATGATGTGTCCTTCAGCTGCTGTCACGAAATGGGCATCAGACAATGTGTGATAAAAGGCTTCCATGCAATGGGCCATGAAATGGTTATGAAAAACTGTGCATGCAATGCCCATCTGATACTGTGCCGCGTAATGTTATAATTAATTGCAGACCCTAAACGGACTCATCTTGTCCTAGGGTCCCACAGCATCTGACGGATCAGACTCGAACTGCAGGAGCATTGCATCACGTGCCGGCCCAAAACAGCAGTTACCAGCGTCTCGAACCAACGCAACCCACGATCTGACCCTAGTGAGCCATTTGAACTGCATGACCAAAAGGCTGCATTAAAACCACATGGAGCTCCCAATTAGAACCAACTAGATGCCAGTTTGCTACTTGACCCAGCACAACTCACTGTCTTGTTCAACCCAAACTGTGGCACAGTTCGGAACCTGGGTGAACACTGTCGAACCACCTAAGAATAGTAGAAAGGTACTATTGACCCATAACTGCCTGCCCTGGCCAATCTTTGGGCCCTAGAGATTGGTTAGTCACTTTTGCGCCATTTCCATAGTAATCTATATCCTTTTAAATTCATTGTAGTTGCTTATTGCCTTGTCATCCTGTTTTCCTTACACAGATTGCTGCATCTTTCCAGCTATTGCATATTCTGTGTTCTTCCTTGCATCAGCAGTTTTTTATACTTATTTGTACATTGGTGTGTTTAATAAAAATAAATATATTTTCCTAGAACCTTGATTGGACATTCCTTTCCTTTTGTTTTGGACTGTTTATAAACTGCTGTGTGGGTTGCTACTGGATCACATTCAGACCCTTTGTAAGAGAGCAGCCTTCCCTTGGCCCACATTACCACAAAAGGCAAAAGAGGTATACCTCTTGGCTATGCCTGATGTACCATTATGTTTGGATCAATGTTGGTTTGTTGAAGTGTGGGCCAGGCAGTTAGGCCATTGCTCATCCTTGTAATCCTGAAGAGCAGAAGTCATTCCATCACAGGTGCATAAGGAGTATAAACATTCAGGTATTATGCTGAACACAGAGGTTCTGTCCAACCAGGACAAGATCCTCCTACATCAGCATCAACAGGGTACAGATTTCAGGAGCCCATGGTAGAATCGGTTTAAGAGGCGAGCGGAGGACTCCACACCAGGAGATCTCACACATGCCTGCCACCGTACCCTCATGCAACCCTCATGTGAGGAAGACTCCTCCAGATATAGGGGCAAAGGTCACACCCTGGTCCATGGATCATCAGAGGAAATCTGGCCTACAGAAGGATAATCTGGATCTTCAGCAGAAGAAGTCCTTCTGTACAGTTCAACCTAACTAGAGAGCCGAGGGCTGTCATTCAACATCCGTCCTTGTACTGAAGACCTCCAGTGGGTACAGGCTAGTGTTCATTCTAAAGGAGATGGACATTCAAGTTTCCTACATGAGCTTCAAAATGGGGACTCTTGTGGATGAAAACCCACATTGCAACAAGAGATTTTTTGCAAACCTAGGAATGCATAGACATATATCTCCATGTTAAAATCTGGTCAGCAGATGACATGTACCCGAAATTGCTGACTGGAGACCAGCATTACAACGTACACTCCTACCATTGGGTCTAATGACAGTTTCAAGAGCATTCACCAAGACCTTTCGACCCTTACCGGGGGGTTTCACAGGCAAGGGAGGAAGGGCAAGTCGTTTACCATATATGGACCAGTGGTCCATTCAGGTATCCTCAAGAAAAAGCATAGACAATGGTGTCTTCTGGGTAAAAACAGCTATTTAACAGAACATGGATTACTCCCGGACACCAAGATAACCCAGTTGATCCCAGCAAAAACATCTTCAATTCCTTAGGGCCCACTTCTGGACCACGATGATCAGACGATATGGTGAGGAGCAGAAGCAATATCTGGGAGACCTCTCAACTCTGTTATATGAAGAAAGACACTGTCCAAAGGTGGCTGAGAACAAAGGGTCTGATGGTTGCATCTGTGTCCTCCTCTAGTTATGCCTTCACCTGTTCCTGCTCCTGTCTCACGTCCACTGACATTGGACCCCAAGCTTTTTGGACTTTGAAAAACCAGTCGCAGTCACTACTGAAATGAGATCATCCCTATAGTGGTGTTTAGGTGCAATTACTTTCCTTAATCAGGTCTCTCTCAAGCCTCCCTTACTATCAGTAATCACCAGAGATGCTAGAACTAAGGGATGGGGTGCATTCATGATGAACACAACTACCCATGGCCAGTGGTCTCCTTGGGAATCGTGCAGGACGTTCAAGAGGAGGGAGTTGAAGGCAATCCTAAGAGCACTGCCGTTCTTCTCCTTCCTTATCAGGAACAGTTGGGCTTGAACCTAGACTGAAAACATTATGGAAATGGTGGATGTGAATTACCAAGAGGCATTACCCTCACCACAAGCAAGCACATTGGCACAGAATAACTTATTATTGCTGGAGGCATGTCACCTGAAGGGAATTGAGAACACCCTGGGAGATTCCATTAGCACTGTCTTTCCAACCTACTTGGAGAGGTCTATCAGCCAAGCTGCTTTCCTGTAGATCATGAATTGCTTAATTCCTGTGGAGATAATCAGGTTTTCCACAGCATGTAATATCAAGCACATCCTTTTCTGCTCACAATTGCTGGAGGACAGATATTGGGGCCAACACTTCAGCATTCCAAGGCTAAACAATCTCTTCTATACAGTTTATCCTATTCCCCATAACTACAAAGTCTGACAGATGATTAGGAACTGCTGGGAATGTATGCTGGTTGTAGCAATATACTGGACCAGGAGATCCCTGAACAGTGGGCACCTGCCTCTTGTCTCTTCTTCCCAGGTCACAATCCACGACATACTCTCAGGGGACTCAAAACTGACCAATAACTGGCAATGGATGGTCTGGACATTGAAAAGGAGGGTATACAGAGACAAGGCCTCTTCAAGAACTTCTCCTTGAGTATTCTGAGCTCCAGACGAGCATCCACGATCCATTACTATTCCCAACAGCAGAAGTATAATTATATGATTGTAATTATCATTATAATTGGGTATTTATAACGTTCCTAATACCCTGGGGTTTTTTAAGCGCAGTCCTGGGGATTGTAACTCTGTTGCTCCATGTCGTCTTGCTTCCAAGACAAGCATGTTTCCCCTGAGCTATGCTCCCCTGAGCTATGCTCCCGATGTATCAGTAATAACCTTCTTCCTCTTGAGTGTGTCCCACCTGGCATTGTCTACTCTCACCCAAAGGGATTCGACTTGGTTCTGGCCAACTCCACTTCGAGAGTGGTCATTGGGCAGCTATACAGGCTTCAGGGGTACATGTACAACACCATTTCCAGGCTAATGCAGAGTTTCACTATATGCAACCATAAAATCAAGGCCCCTGACACCACCCACTACTGCTCATGTCTCTAGTGTGTCCTCCATTCAGACCTTTTCATACGGCTGATTCAAAAACACCACAAATATTGTCTTGATGGTGGCAAACAAATCTGTCAGATGAATAGAGGAGCTAGGTGCCCACCTCTGTGCTCCCCTCTACATAGAGGTGGTGCCTGTGGCAGTCCTTCACTGCTGCAGCTATACTTTCCAAGATTTGGTTGTCTCCGCATTCCATATCTTT
The DNA here is from genome assembly GCF_040938575.1 of Ambystoma mexicanum. NCBI lineage: Eukaryota > Metazoa > Chordata > Amphibia > Caudata > Ambystomatidae > Ambystoma > Ambystoma mexicanum. Next base: position 291,226,147 of record NC_090939.1, on the reverse strand, counting down.
CAGGACACATACTCTCCCTTGCCTTTAGATCTCACTCAGGAGGACAGGGCCCTTGTCTCTTCCCTAGAAGTCAGATCTGTCTTTCTCACACATCCAGAAAGGACAACGCCCTTCTGATGCACCAAAAGCCTCTACATCACCTTTAGGGGAGGCAGGGTCACAAAGACTTTTCCCTTTATATCAGTCCATCTCTCAGGACTATGCCCCATTTGGCATAACTCCTCCAGAAGGAATCATTGGGAGTTAATTCAGCATGATAACTATGTCATGGGCTGATGTAAGGGGTGCTTCCGTGAAGGACATTTGCTGGGCTCCTACTTGGGATAGCCCAAGCAAATTCATGCTTCATTTTGGACTTCATCTCCTGGGTTGAGCCAATCACATTTTTCAATGGCAGTGCTCCAGACTGCCCTCCGGCAATGGCCCTATTTTTGCTTTACTTGGAGGTTGCTGAGATGTGTGCATCTGCGGCCTTCTGTGGGTCAGCAGGCTGATTAGTGGAGCACTTCAAGATTAAGGACAGCAACAAGGAAGAGAGACCATGGGAGAAGTGCTCTAATTACCTACCGGTACATTTTGTTGCACCTAATCTTTCTCTTCCTTGTCACAGTCCATACACCCACCTCTCCCTCCCTGGGTGATCAATGGCAATGACTCCTTTGGTATAGGAACAGGGATGTTTTTTCGTAAGTTAGCCTATATATAGACTGTGGATGGGGGGTTAGGGGAGACAGCATTGAGTAGGCTGCAGGTCAGGTAACAAGGCTCTGCTGCTGGTCACATGACAAGGCCCTGCCACTCAGTTGCTCCACCCACCTCCAGTTTTCACACCTTCCAAGCCTCTATTTAAGGACTGTAGGCCAGCTCCAGGCAGACAGCTTTGAGTAGGCTGCTGGTCACGTGACCACACCTGTCATTAAGTTCTGCCCACTTCCAGTTTGTGCACCTTTCGAGCCTCTACTTAAAGACTTTAGGCCAGCTCCAGGCAGACAGCATTCAGTAGGCCGACCACCTATTTGATCTGTCCTCATTAAGCATCCTCATTGCTGTCTTCCGCAGCAAAGGATGTACAAAGAAAAGGATGTCACCTGTTTGTGTCTGTTTGGGCCTGATAGGGCCATGGGCCTGACCTGCTATCCTGCATTTAACTTAAAAACACATCACTACTACTGCTACTCACCAAAAGACATCAACATGTGTCTCTTCCTTCCACAGCCTATCCCCAATCTCAATATGAATGGCCTAGTGCCAGAAAGCTACCCTAGCCAACCTCATTTATATTGCCCTTGCCCCATCCAACACCCACAGACTACATGCACACACCCTTTCATGTTCATTATTGCACGATGATCAGTCGCTCAGAATGCAGAGATTGGTGACCTCGTCTCTTATAACAAATGTGATGCCCTGTTCATCATTGATACACTGTTTGCCCCACTCTTCCCACATGTTTTCAATGTCCTCCTATCCCAAGGCTACTGCATCCAAACTGTCGACCAGCCAGGAAGGGCAGGAGGTGGAGTAGCAATCATCCCATCCACATGAGTGATTGGCCATGCTCCATCATCCCCTCTCCCAGAACAAGCTCATTTTAATCACTTGCCTTCCAGCTCCCTCTATCGGAAAAGGAATCCATCACCTTCCACCTCATCTGCAGACCACCTTACAGGACTGACTTGTTCATTGCAGACATCTCAAACTTATTCTCCTCTGCCACACAAGCAAATTCAAATAATGTCTTTCTCTGTATTTTTCAGCCTGCCAAGCCTTTACAGAAGGGGAAAGACTGCATGCACATCTGGCTTGGACCCACCCCAAAAGGGGCAGTCCAAACCAAACTGATAGGTCACATCCTTTCTGCATGAGACCACAAGCATCCCCAGACATGTTTCATCAGTGAGGAGTACCTTGGATTTCTAGACATAGCAGGTTCGGGCCTACGTCTGGGGTGCGAACAAAAATCTCGGTCAGGACTGCCCCTTTTGTGTGGGACCAAGTCTGATTTGCATTTGGTCTTACACCTTTTGTAATGTCTTGGCAGGTGAAGAACGTTGGTCTCGAGGGTTTCCCTGATCAATGCCCTATCTTAAGATTAATTCTAAACCTTCCAGCCATCACCTCTTTTGTTTTGCTTGGTCTGGCCATGGTACCATCCCATTATGAACCACCCACTTGACTATGACTCATGAAGGTCAGGGTAAATGCCCTCTCACTCAACGGCTCTCTTTCAAAACCTTCATGGCCAATGAGCAAGTAGAAAACCTTGGAGAATACCCCACCACAGGAAATGACTCTGGTTTCCCGGAATTATTCAGCAACTCTGATATGAATCTGGTTGAAAATCATGCCCCCCTAAAATCCAGCCGGGCTAAAACCAAATCATCTGCTACATGGTACACCACAAGCTAGCCTCCAACAAACCCTCAATCAGAGCCCTCGAGAAACGGTGGTGCAAAAGCCATAATGCCAGAGACCTCGCCAACCTCAAATCTTTGCATGCAAACCATAGGATTCTGATTGCTGAGGCCAGCACTGCTTATTAATCCACCATCATTGTGACAACATCTTACAGGAGCAAAGCCCTCTTTGAAGTTATCAAGCATTACCACACACACATTACCAAAAAGTCCATCACTAGCACACTCCTCAAGCCACCACAACCAAAAAAGATCCAACACCTCAGATGTGCATTATTAAATGTTCGCTCACTCAAAGCCCACGCTATAGAAGTTAATGACATTATTACCAATCAGGACCTAGATATGTTAGCCATAACAGAAACTTGGCTGCACTCTGCCGCTGGACCGACCATCAGCTTAGCTGTACCATCAGGATATTCGATCCTAAGACAGGATAGATTAACTAAAATAGGAGGCGGAGTTGCACTGATTTGTAAAGACACCTTAGCCTTAAGACAGACTCCCACCCCGAGGAAGACACCACTGGCATCCTCTCAGCCAAACTTACCCTCTCTCCCAAAAATACGGTAAACATTCACGTCATATATAGACCCCCAGGCCCGGCTAATAACTTCAAAAGCATAGTCAACCATCTTCTTGGAAAAAACCTCAAACAAACTTCCAAAACACTGTTTCTAGGAGACCTCAATCTTGGATTTAATGATAAACTCAACAAAGAAGCTGCCACCCTCGCAAGAAACCTCACAGATTTAGGATTCACACAAATAATCACTGCCCCGACCCATAATAAAGGCTGCATCTTAGACTGGGTGGCAGATCACAACTGTGGATCCACTCTCAACTCTAACACAGCCCTCCCATGGTCTGATCACAACTGCCTCCAATTCTGCATCCCCATATCATCTTACTCCAAACCTCTAAAACCTGCACCGGCCACGCTAACCAGAAGTGCCAAAAAACTCACAGCAGACAATATACGTCCCTTCCTTAACACCCCATGCCTAGCACCCCCGTTTTCCTCCAACCCCAACACTCTAGCAGAGATCTTCAAAAACACGCTCACCATGGCCATCAATACCGCAGCCCCTCTTGAAAACAAAAAAGAAAAAAAATCGTTTCATTCTAACTCATGGTTCACGGATGACTTACTAAATCTGCGCCAACGTAAGCGCCAAGCCCTCAAAACATGGCAGGCAAATCCCTGTGAGGCCACCAAAGTAGACTTCCTTTGTATCTCTAAAAAATACAAAAATGCCATATTCAAGGCAAAGTCAGAAACCTACAATAAACGTATCCTGGAAGCCAACTCTCACTCAAAAGAGCTCTTCACCATCTTTAAAGAGCTCACTATCCCCCCTATCTGCACAGATGAGATCGTTAAGGATGAAGCCTGGTGCAATAGCATCCAAACAGCGATGTTAAATAAAATAGACCTTCTCCAAACTAAAATAGCAGAACACTATAGGGCTCTACACCCCCAACAGACCCTCTACGTCAATACCGCCAAAGATAAGCACATCTCAAAATTCAATTGTTCGCCAATCACCGAGTCGGACACTCTCCACATCCTTAAACAGCTCAAACCATCTCAATGCAAAGGCGACATTTGCCCCCCCAACATAATCAAAGATTGTGCTGCACCCCTCGCACCGATCATCACAGCTTTCATTAATGCCTCATTCAAGACGGGTAAAGTCCCGGACAGCCTTAAAGAGGCGTGGGTACGCCCGCTCTTAAAGAAACCAACCTTGGACCCCACGCAACCTAACAATTACCGGCCCATTACAACAGTTCCATTTCTCTTAAAAATCCTAGATAAAGCTGCACATATGCAGATACAGGCCTACCTGGAAAACAACTCTGTCCTAGGCAAAAGGCAGTCCGGATTCCGTAAAGGTCATGGAACTGAAACTGCGTTACTAGATCTGAAGAATCAAATCACCCTAATCCTAGATAAAGGTAAGCCGGCCCTCCTGCTCCTCCTAGACCTTTCAGCGGCTTTTGATTTAGTCGATCATGCCATTCTCATGAACCACCTAACTCAGGCCGCTCATTTCTCCAAACAAGCCACAAATTGGATTACCTCTTTCCTCAAAGGCAGAGTGATGAAAGTGTTCTCCAATATAGCCAACGCAGAGCCTACCACCATCAGGTATGGAGTCCCTCAGGGTTCATGTACAGCTCCCACTCTCTATAATCTTTTCACCAAACCTCTCTTTGACAAATTGGACGCACTTGGGATCACATACACCAACTACGCTGACGATACTCAAGTACTCCTCCCGCTCACAGGACACTACCTCCAGGACGCAACCACCCTCCAGAATATATACGCCACCATCCAAGCATGGATGGCCACGAATGGCCTATTTCTTAACGGTGACAAGACCGAAATCCTCATCCTTGGCCAAAAATCCACTCTCAAGAATCTCGACCCTCTCTACACAAACTTCTGCATAGACAATTGTGTCATCCCAGTTCTACCTTCTGTAAAAACACTAGGAGTCCACATTGACGCATCACTATCCATGGACAAGCAAGTCAACTCCATTGTCTCTGCCTCCGCTCTGAGCACTAAGCTCATTAATGCCATTAAACCATTCCTAACCAAAGATAATTGCTTATCTATTGCAAGAGCCACCATAGGAGCCAAGATAGATTATTGTAATGCACTACTGGCTGGCACTTCCATCACTAATCTCAATAAACTCCAAACAACACAAAATAATGCACTAAGAGCAGCCCTCAATATACCTAAACGGGACCACATCGCGCAAGCCAGAAAGGCAGCACACTGGCTACCTGTCAAAGAGCGCATCACATTCAAAATACTTACCACTGCACATAAATGTATTCACCTATCTGCACCTTCCTACCTGTCTGACACGCTAGTCAGATCGCACTCCACTAGACCAACCAGACAATGCCACACCAACCAGCTTAGGGTCCCACGCATCAAACGAGCCAGAGCAGGTGGAATAAGCTTCCCTTACATTGCACCGAAGCTATGGAACGCACTTCCTAGCACACTCAGAGCAGAAACATCTCTCATTGCCTTCCGAAAAAAACGGAAAACCACCTTGTTCAACTAGCTCGTCGTACAACATCATCTCCTCTTCCTTTCCTATCTTCTCCTTACTACTCTCTTGGAACTAAGTAATGACTTCTTTGTATGTATAACAAGTCATCTCTGTAACAAGCGCCACGATGCCCTATGGGCTGTATGTGCGCTTAACAAATGCGAATAAATAAATAAATAAATAAATAAATAAATTGTACCAAACCGTCACCCGACCCCAAGGTACCAGCAACTCAGGCACAATGTGACAGAACCAACACATTTCCTATTGAAAAGAATAGACAAAATCTAAGAGACAATCAAATCAACCTCCCACAGCATCAGTATCCCCTGCACCCTGGCACACAAACTGCCCCTCTGGACTGAATTCTCTGCTCTCTTTCCACCGGATATCCTAAAAATGATTGCCTCCCTCAAACAGAATTTTCACTCTGATGATATAATTCCAGCCTCCATCATTAAACAATTGACGGCCCCGGCACTCAATTCGCTCCTCAGCATCATCAATGCCTCCCTCACAGAAAGCTCATTCATGGACAACCTCAAGACTGGTTTTATATGACCTATTTCTGAAAAAAAAACAATCCTAGAGCCAGACAACCTGACCAACTACAGGCCCATTACAAACCTCCTGTTCATTGGCTAAATCTTGGAAAAAGTAATTGCTACACAACTACTCCTAAATGACTATCATTCATTGTTCTGTCCAAAGTGCAGAATCGAGACTGCCACCATCCAGGTGGTGGATGATGCTCTCCAAACCGTGGATAAGGGTGACTTATGACTCATTGTCCATGACCTATCGGCTGCATTTTAGACCATCCACCACTGCATCCTTCTCTCCCTCCTTGCTGACAGGATGGGATTCTCTGGAACTGTCCTGAATTGGTTTACCTCCTACCTCTCAGGTAGACACCAGGCTGTCCAGACCAACTCCTTGTGTTCTAAACAACTTCAGGTCTCCTGCAAAGTCCCCCAAGACTCCATCCTCTCACTTATCCTTGGTAGCCTTTACATGGAGCCTCTAGGCATTCTCCTCAAAGATCCCAATGTAGCCATCCACCTATATGTGGCTGATACTCAGTTGCACATGAGAGTGAATAGCATGCAGGACATCATTTGTAATTCATCTTTGCGATTGCCTAGCCATCCTCCTGTCCTGAATGTCGACTGCCTACCTCAAACTAAACCCATCCAAGACTGAATTTGTCCTCATTAGTCTACCTGCGCAGAAACAACAATGGTTTGATGATATGCGCCTAGAAGGTTTTGATCCACAATTCTCAGACTCGGCAAAATCCTTAAGGCTTCACTATTGACAGCAATATGTCCTTCCAGAAACACATAGCCAAGAAGGCCAAAATAACCTGGCTCAGAATCTCAGCCCTTCGAAAAATCAAACCCTTCATCCCGCCACAGGACTTCCAGACTGCAGTACAGGCCCTTTTGTTCTCGCACATCGATGGTGGAAATGCTCTCCCAAAAGAGATTTCACCTGCTCACTTGGCTCCCCTAAAAGCAGTCCACCACTGCAGCAAGTCGTATTACGTGAGCAAGTAAAATAAGGTCTGGCTATTTTTAGAAGAACGACAGTGGAATGGAAGACTGCATCGAAGAGTCAGGTCAGTGATGAGGAAGAGACGGCCTATGTGCAATAAAGATTACCAACAAGTAATCAGAGCAGTATTACATTACTCACGTTATGGAACACAAACCTATGTTCCTCTGGTCAAATAGTGTTCCTGCAAGGGCTTAATCATACGGAGCTATTTTAATTGGAGGGTGGATGCGTCACAGACAAACTGTTCAAATCATCCTGCTAAACTAAACAAAATTACACGAGTAAATTACTCTGTTTTACGAACATTTATTTCAAATGTAATCCTGTGAGGGCAACTTGGTATCATGCACTTATTTTGACCCATGAGTTAAGCGATGCCACATGCTCTTTCTGTGCTAAATGAGTGACATTGTGGCAATATGGAGAGCAGTCAAGAGGTTTTATGAATGAAAAGTTGAAGGCAGTTTTCTGGTACTGTATATAACCCCTGTCCATATACTCAGGGTAGGACAGAGATATGCTATGTTGTCACTGTGACTTGCATTAGGGTCCATAGGCGTAGTCTATCTATCACAAACCCCCAACTGTGGTCAATATTTCCCAGACATACTTATTTGTATTGTATTTGATTATTTATATAGCGCTCTTTCCCCATTTGTATGTCCTCAATGCGCTTTGTGGTTGGAACACCCTGGGTGACCGTAGTCAATGTGCTGGAAAATTCTAGAAGTTTAGATTAGGATATGCATGTGTGCATTTTCACCAGTCTACGACTTGGATGGCTGGATAGGCTTGTCTAAGCAGCCCAAAAAGAGGTCAGGCACGTGGGAAGGCGCTGTTGGAGGTTTGCAATAGAGTGCTATTCTTGGGAGAGTCAATGAGTGGCCAGCTATATCGAATTTTCTTTAGTTGGTAGTTGATGTATGCTAGTGGCAGAGGTGTTGAGGTACGTCAGGAGTTTCACTGTGGACTGCCATATGTGCTGCTAGATCAGAAAGCATAGCCATACCTGCATTCTATGGTGCGTGGATGGTTGGCCGTGCTTGCGGTCTGCGCCCACAGATGTGGCATAAGTTATAAGTATCGTATTCTTCAAGGTTATACGTACCATAGTCTTCGGAGTTGTTCAGCTGGAGTGATCTTTGTCCAGTGTCGATGGTGTAGTCTCATTATTGTTCATGGTCTCTCTAGTGTGAGCGTCTGAGCAGGCGGTGAGCGTGGGTGGGTTTATTGCGGTGTGTCTCAGTGAGGGCTGCTGGCTTCTGTGGTCTCTTGTCTCATTGTTCGTGAACTCTCTTGTGCGGGAGTTTGGGGGCGGTGAGCATGGGTACATTTATTTCAGCGAAGATTGCTGTCTTCACTAGTGTATTTGTCAGGTAGGAATATTGTTGTGCATGGGGTGAAAATGTGTCAGATGAGCCGCTGCGAAAGCTGCTGGCCACTGTGCTGTCATTGGTGTAAGGGGATGTTAGGTTTGGCAGTGTAGTTTCGAGGAATGAGGGTTGAGGGGGATATTGGGAGGAGTCAGGATTTGTAGAGCCTTTCTGATTTTCAGATGGTTTTCAGTCTTGCAAATGTGTAGTGTTATGGAGTTCCAGGTGATTGGGGATCGGTCGGAGAAGGCCTCTCAGGTTCAAGAGTATGGGCAGTGGCGCTGTGTGAGTTTATTGCGGTGTGCCACAGCGAAGGCTGCTGGCTTCCCTGGTGTATTGGTTAGGTATTGGATGTTGTTGTATATGGGGGGACAGAATGCCTGGTGAGCTGCTGCGAATGCTGCCGGCCTCTTTGTTGTAATTGTAATTGTTGTAATTGGTATTACTAAAAAAGCGTGGGGTACGAGAATGTATGGCTTACTACTAATATAGCTCCGACCATAAATTGGGGAAGGAAGTTACCCCACGCAAACACGGCCCCTCCCGAGGTCTATAAGGCTATTAGCACATTCTTGTAATACCTATATAAATTTTGGAGTGGTTGCAAAGTAAAAAACGTGTTCTATTAATGTGTCAAATAAATACACAACTTGTGTGAGCAAACTAAATATGCATTTATTTTGAAATATTGATATTGATATTTTATTTCTATCACACTCGTACACAAGTGCTTCATAGTGTGACAAGGCAAGGGAGGGTAACCTGAGCCCATTGCAACATTTCTAACAGTACAAGTTGTTCGGGAGAATTCTCGTTCTATGGCGAATTTCCCTTACCTATAGAGTCCCCTAGCAGCTTTGCTGGATTTAAAGGTTTTTTACCTGCTAAGAGTGAGACTCTTTTTCCCACTCTTAGGCATTTTTTCTATGTGTGTTCTAGGCTATGTTTGTGTTTAATGTCTATGGGATTTTCTCACCCCCATAGAAACCATCTTTACTCACATGTGTTACACAGCACCCTCAGTGCAGTGACACAAGGGTGTCGTAGCGACCCCCAACCATAGACTCCATACCCTGGGAATGACTACAGTCTCCCAGGGCATGTAAAGTCCCAATTGACTTTACTAGTCAATTATTATGAACTAAACCAGTACAAACCATCTTACTATGGAGGTACTGGAAAGGGTTAATAATTTTTCCCTTATGTTCATTTTCAAGAGGGTACCGTACAGCCGCTCTCTCAAAAGTTTCTGGCTGGTGGCAGTGGTTACTACCATAAATATTCAACCACAAATATTTTCCTATGGGATTTTCCCATTGATCGAGGCTACCACTTTTTCTGACAGCCTGTAACATACCGCTGGTGTATTTTAATATTAATTTTCCCTCCAGTAGGTTTTTATTGCCACAGCTTTAATATAACTTCTTTCTAGAGTCTTTCTCTAAACTCCTAACTCAGGTCCGGGATCCTTTGTTTGTCCTTTTGGTGGGCTTCTGCCGAGAAGCCCTCCTTTCGGCGCCACTGAGTCTTAGGTGGGTCCAATGTGTGGGAGGGGTGTAGGACTCATGGACAGGGTTGCCTCAGAAACTTATGTCACCCTCTATCCTTATAGGCTGGAGGGTCTCCCGCCAAGATGACCACCCCACTGTGTGAGTGACAGCTAGGCTGTATGAATGGGGATCCTTTTGCATAAAAGCAGGGTCCTGAGGACTGGAAGAGCAAGACGTCGCCACTGGAACTAAGAAGCCAAAGAGGAGAGAAGCCAAAGACATCTGCAACGACTGAACCACCGGTGAAGCCCTGCTGCAGCGTTTCACCACTTTTCTCCACACGAAGAGAGAAGATCTTCATCTGCAAGAGCCTTCTTCCCTTGAGCTGGTGGTGTCAATGAGTTTGCCAATCGCCTGCCCGGACCTGCCTTGGTTGAATCTCCCCCGTACCCTGTACTCGGAGGCCGGATAGCCAGGCAACAGTACACCTGGACCGCAATTTAAAGGAGCGTACCTTTTATTTGTCGGGCAGCACCGCGGCTGGTTTCATCCCTGGGTAGTGCAGTAACTCGAATCTTCCTCCATGACGAGAGTCTCTCTTCCTCTGCTGGATCACCCGAACTGCAAGAACTACCAGGAACAACCACCACCACAGGAGCCACTTCTTCATTTAAAGGTACATTATTCCGCCAGGCCGCCATTTCTTCGCGTTAGCACAAAAGGTGTTTTAAATCCTTTACCTACCTGTTGAGTTGGCCGCCCCTCTCTCTTAACATTGTCTTTTCACTTTCTGCACCCACCTTTTCAAAATCGTTAAACAAAAACTTGACTGCAGCTGCAAGAACATTTTGCTCCTGGGCCCTTGTCCTGTACCAACTGACTCTGGCACAGGCCTATTGACTCTGGCTACATTTGTTAGACCTGCCTTCTTTAGATTCATTTTCATCTAGAACTCTGTGGTGCACCTATTTCTTACAACTACCCTTTCCTTCCCATTTTTAAACCTTGTGAAATGCCATTTTGCTCAGTTTTCATTTAAGTATTGCCTATACTGATGCACTGTCATGCTTAAACTGGCCCACAAACTTGTGCGAAGTGTTGCTAGGGTGTGTAAGAAACTATTTCTAAATAACCTGTGCTTTCCCTCCCTTGTAAGGAATTGTTAGAATATCCCCTGTGTGTGGTTTTCACTGTGCAATTTTGCTCAGTTTTCACTCTGGTTCACTTGGTCTACAATTTAACTTGGGAGTGTGTATATTTTTCCTTTGACTTAATTTAACTTGATTGATGACTGTGATACATGTGTTTTATTAGAAGTGTATAAAATAAATATATAACAACTTTTTAATACAAATCTTTGGTAAGTGTTTCCTTGTGCCATAGTACCGTAGGCCTAGTGTGTAAACCCTGAATACTGCTAATCTCCCTCTTGAGATAATTCTGACTGCTCAGCCACAGCTACCAACTAAATCTTTGTGGTACAGACTGATACCAAAGGGGATTTATTGCTCTCACCAGTAGTACTAATCTTGTGTAGTGCTCCCTAAGGGAACTGCACAGGATTCTGCCTAACACAAGTGAGCATATGGCACATTTTGCATTTTGGTTTTGCAGGTACTGTGAGCATTTTAGGTTACTCTTCAGTAAAACACTTTACAGTTTCCAGTATGCCACAGTAGAATCTCCAAACGCCACGTCCCTGTAAATAACTTTATCTCTTTCAGTTTGAGTTACACCCCAGCAAATCGGAGTTCTCATTTCCCAATATAGGGCAGTGAATACATTGTCTGGTTTTGATAACCCCCAGGTAAATATATTAACCCTCTGATTTACTGACTCTACATTGCTCACTATTTCCATAAAAACCTCAAGACCTGTGTATTCCACCACTTCAGTCTTTGATCTATCCACTCCGGCAATGATGACTTGGACGACTTTCATTCTTCCTCTAGTGGGTTGCATGGTTCCAGTGTGTCTTGCCTTCCACCACGGAGTGAAAGCAGCCACTAGTGTACTGCCTTCGTCTCATGACATGAAACACTCCATCCTCTCACTGATCTGTAGTCTTTGCATGAAGCCTCTCCTAGTAACACTCCTCAAAGACCCTGATAAAGCCAGCCACCAATACACGGACAATACTTAGTTGTAAATAAGCGTTAAAGGCCCAAAGGACAACAGTTGTCTCTGTGATTACCTAGCCATAATCCAGTCCTGGATTTTGACTGCCTCTCTCAAACGTAACCCAGCCAAGACCAGATTTGTCCTCATTGCCTGTCCCCTGCTTAACAACACCTTGTCCAACAATGGCGCAAATATAGCCCCCTAAAAGGGTTTGATCCACAAACCTCCTTAGGCTTCACCATTCACAGCCAGCATTCCTTCCAGAAACACATAGCCAAGAAGGCCCAAACAGCCTGGCTCCAAATCCCCAACCTTCCCAAAATCAAACCCTTCATCCCACCACAGGACGTCCGGAGAGTAATGCAGGTCCTTGTGGTCTCGCACATTGATGGGGAAACATTCTGCTAACATGGATCCCAGCCACTCACTTGGCTCCCCTAAAAGCAGTCCACTCGGTCCTGATATTGGCTAAGAATGCCCCTTCAATTAACATATTTTCTCTAATCTCTCACATGGCTTTTTCAACAGCACCCAACCATAGATTAATCCCAATGAATACACAGACAGCAACTCACAAATGCTGGCTACCCACACATTATACAGCACACCACTGCTCCCTATTTAGGTCATCACTTTAAACAATTACATAAAGACAAATACAGAATTGTTCCACCTGCTGGTTCTCTCTTTATCCAGGGATTCCAACTCTTGTAGGATGTCTTCAGTTATGGTTGTACCTTATTCTGTGCATTTTCATATGTTGTGTTCTGTGCAGCTTGTTAAGGAAGCTGTAAGCATTAGATCTAGTAGGGCATCCTAGCTCATTTTGTCATTTGATGATGGAAGCATTGTTGAATCCAAACTGTCCTTGAAACCCCATATCAAAAATGTGGTAAAAGGCTGCTTCCTCAACATCCATATCCTCCTGCACATTTTCACTTTCCCAACCTTTCCACAAAGAGTAACCACAATAACTGCAATCATCCTTTCAAGCCTAAACTGGCTGCTCCCGCCACTCAACTGACCAAACCTTGACCCGAATACACTGCTGAAAGACAGCTCCTACACTTAGGACCAAGATAAAACATCTCTCCTCTCCTCCAAGCACTCCATTGACATTTGATCGGACTTTGAGCTACCTTCAAAGCCGTGTGTATCACCCACTGAGTCTTCTACCATAAATGACCTAAATTCCTGCAGCAGGGTTATTCACTACAGTTCCAACAGAAACCTCGGGTCTGGCTTTGTGCTCCTACTTAAAATTACAGGTACTAAATCCTCTCAATTCGTGGTTTCTCCTTTTAAGTACAAGCATCTAAATCTAGAACTCACTCCCTGCAAACACCCTTCACCTTTAAGAGCATCTCCACTTAAGGAATATCTTCAAGACAATGCCCTTCCCTCACTCCCCATTGCAGGCATTATCAGACCTCTACATGTCCACTGGACAACCCTCTCTTTGAGCATTACACCTATTCTACCTCATCCCTGTTTATTTCTTAACCCCTAAACTGACCCATTTCCATTCCCACCCATTGCCACCCCAATACATCCATCTGCTCAACTTATAAATACTGTCATTGGCCCAATAGTGTCAGGATCTTACAGGGGAAATTTAAATAGAAAAAGGTTCCCTTGCATTAGGTATTCTACCTCTTTTGCTGAACCTACCTAGTGTGAGCAACATGAAGGTGTCTCACCCGCTAGTCCCCAGGGATCTGTCATCCAGGTGGCCAGGACACGGCCAACGCTTTTGGATCCAGTTCCTGGGGTTGGACTAGTGCGGGAGGATCACCTGGATGGGGGGACTTCTGGGAGTTGAAGTGGGAAACCGGACAGTGAGAGGCGTATCCCCTTTCCTGTAACACCTTTGTGGGTAAAAGGTCAGGTGGACAGGTGTCTATATAGTGGATGATGTCAGAGTGTGGATTGGCTGGTCGGACTGGTTGGTGAGCAATATTTCAGATCCAGGTAGATGGCAGATGCTTGGGTAATGTTTGCAGGTAGTGAAGGGCAGGTCAGGGGCATGGTAAGCTTGGGTTATGTATCCAACAGGCCAGGGTGAATGGATAGAGTGCACAAGCCATTTCAGGTAGTTTGGAGGGTAATAGGTTAAATTAGTCTTGACAGTAACTCATTGATACATTAGGCTTATAAGTGAGAGAGGGTACAGAACGCACTACACTTGAGGTATAGATTAGGTGATTCCATTGTGAACAGGGTGGTGAGCTATAGACAACTAAACTAGTAGAGTTGCTGGCCAATCATGTTTTTAAAGTATTGGTGCTGCAAGGTGTGAGACCAAAGGACCTATCCTATATGTGTGGTGTGACACATGTGTGTTTTCCCTCCACTGGGTTATCTGATTTTTTACCCTGCTAAGTCTGTGTCAGAATGTAAACAATGATTGTGTCTCCTTAGAGACTATGGGCCCGATTCACATAGTGTTTTTCAATGGGATTGTGCCATTATGAAACGCTTCTGGGAATCAGGCCCTATGTCTCTCAGGCTTAGGTGTCCCATACCCCCATTTTCCCTGTGCAAGCGGAGTAGGACCAGTCACAGATGAGCACACACTTGAAATGTAAGTCAATGAAGAGTGTGCCAGCATAGTGTAGGATTAGGTGGCAATAGTCATACATGAGCCATAAGTGTGCAGGAAAAATAAGCATGGTCTTTAAAGGATTTGCAGCCTGGTCACTCCAGGTTCTCAGTGTAGGATGTGGATTACATGTTGAGGGATCAGCCCTTAAGCAGGGATTTTGGAAGATTCTGGTGAACTGTGTGACCCGTGGTACCTTCTCCCCTATAACTTCTGATGTCTTGTCCTGTTGAACAAACATAAGTACTCATATTAAGATGTTAGTAAGATATGACTCCTGATTCTCATCTTCCACCAGTGACCTAACTCATGGCACAGTCTGAAGTTGTATATGCTGAAAGCATTAGCTACAGCCAATTGCACGTAAAACCTCATTCACCGTAACAAAGAACATTCTACCAGCTAAAACAGGTCTCTAAAATTATGCGATGGGGAAACTGAGGGCAGGGAGATTATGAGACATCCTCTCCTCTCCCTTCTCCCAACTTCAGCTCTACCGGACTACCTTCGCCCTGGCTTGCAAATCAAAGTTATTGTCAGACATTCCTATCATTCTTTACTCTGCTTGTTCCCTTTTTCCACCAAAGTCAGCCTAAAAGGAGTGCTTATGTATGGTTGTTAGTCCCATCCATTTTTAAAACAATTCTCTTGCTTCATCTGCCAAAAACATTCATGTGTTTTACATTGCCATGTGATTTGTCAGTGTGTGGCTTGAGTGAGCTGTAATTATGTTTCTGCTGTAGTGAGACAGATCTGTGGACTAGATTTTATTTTTTAGTGATTCATTTTATGGAAGAATTACACTGATTTAATACTCACCAGTGTAACAATGCTACCCACAATCAGGGACAAAACAGGATGTTTTTATCTGATGTGAAGGCATCATGAAGTAAGACACAGACATCTGACTTACAAATCAAGCAAAAGACATGTATTAACTTAAATGTAAGGATGGTTGAAGGCCTAACTTGCCCTATGCTTGGGTGGAATTTCCCTATCTGAAAGAAACTAAGGAAAGCCTGAGTGAAATAGTTCAACTTAAAAGTCTGTCTGTGTCCATAACTTATCCTTGCCTTCACAACTACAATTAACCAATGTGTAGGGATGTCAACGGCAAACGAAATAGTGTTAAACTCAAAGTTCTGAGCTTCTGCCAGCTTGCAGGTTTCTTTCAGCGCCCCCTTTCCCGAGCACAAGAAAGTTCCAAAAGTCTTATGATTACCTTTCTTAAGTTCAAGATTTTTTAACTTCAAAATCAATCCTCGGGGTTCGCTTCCTCAAGTTTCAAGTAACACAGTTCAAAACAAAAAGGGTCTTGAGTCTCCGTTCTCAAGACAACAGATGTAGTTCTTCTGCAGTGGTTTCATTGGGCTATTTCACAGCGTCCTTATTGCCACCACTCCAGGTTCACTGGTCTAGGTGCAGTTGTTAGACTGCATGGTCCACCCATTACAGGTTGTGCAACCAAGTTCCCTGGATTACTCAGCCGACACAGATTCCTTGGCACTTACTCCTGTGCACTAAGTCACCTTCACTAAGTTCCTTTAATTGGTCTTCTGGCTTTGTGGGTATTCTTGCATTTCTCTGGCTTCTCCTTATTAGCCTTGTGCCCCTGACACCATGTGTCATACACCTATTGCCAATCTGTGGCCTTGACATACTGGAGTCACTCATCAAGTCGAATCATAGTGCAACATCCATTTAATATTCTTTTACTTTCAGTTCAGTGCCCCATGTGCACTTATGTTGCTCACTTGTAAGATCTTATTCAGTTCAGTATGTAAAATGCATTTATTTACTTTCGAAAAAACAAAAACAAAGAGGTGATGGCTGGAAGGTTTAGAATTAATCTTAACCACTGGCAATGCTCTGGGCAACCCTCCAGACCACCGTTCTTCGCCTGCCAAGCCATTACAGAAGGGAAAAACCATATGCAAATCAGGCTTGGTCCCACCCCAAAAGGGGCAGTCCAGCCCGAACTGCTAGGCCACATCCCCTCTGCACGAGACCACAAGCATCCCCAAACATGTTTCGCCCTTGTTGGGGCTCATCAGTGAGGAGTAGCTTGGGTCTCTAGGCCCAGCAGGCACGGGACCCACGTCTGGGCATACCCGTCCCACTCGGGGTGACATAGCAAAAACAAAGAGGTGATGGCTGGAAGGTTTAGAATTAATCTTAACCACTGGCAATGCTCTGGGCAACCCTCCAGACCACCGTTCTTCGCCTGCCAAGCCATTACAGAAGGGAAAAACCATATGCAAATCAGGCTTGGTCCCACCCCAAAAGGGGCAGTCCAGCCCGAACTGCTAGGCCACATCCCCTCTGCACGAGACCACAAGCATCCCCAAACATGTTTCGCCCTTGTTGGGGCTCATCAGTGAGGAGTAGCTTGGGTCTCTAGGCCCAGCAGGCACGGGACCCACGTCTGGGCATACCCGTCCCACTCGGGGTGACATAGCAAAAACAAAGAGGTGATGGCTGGAAGGTTTAGAATTAATCTTAACCACTGGCAATGCTCTGGGCAACCCTCCAGACCACCGTTCTTCGCCTGCCAAGGCATTACAGAAGGGAAAAACCATATGCAAATCAGGCTTGGTCCCACCCCAAAAGGGGCAGTCCAGCCCGAACTGCTAGGCCACATCCCCTCTGCACGAGACCACAAGCATCCCCAAACATGTTTCGCCCTTGTTGGGGCTCATCAGTGAGGAGTAGCTTGGGTCTCTAGGCCCAGCAGGCACGGGACCCACGTCTGGGCATACCCGTCCCACTCGGGGTGACATAGCAAAAACAAAGAGGTGATGGCTGGAAGGTTTAGAATTAATCTTAACCACTGGCAATGCTCTGGGCAACCCTCCAGACCACCGTTCTTCGCCTGCCAAGCCATTACAGAAGGGAAAAACCATATGCAAATCAGGCTTGGTCCCACCCCAAAAGGGGCAGTCCAGCCCGAACTGCTAGGCCACATCCCCTCTGCACGAGACCACAAGCATCCCCAAACATGTTTCGCCCTTGTTGGGGCTCATCAGTGAGGAGTAGCTTGGGTCTCTAGGCCCAGCAGGCACGGGACCCACGTCTGGGCATACCCGTCCCACTCGGGGTGACATAGCAAAAACAAAGAGGTGATGGCTGGAAGGTTTAGAATTAATCTTAACCACTGGCAATGCTCTGGGCAACCCTCCAGACCACCGTTCTTCGCCTGCCAAGCCATTACAGAAGGGAAAAACCATATGCAAATCAGGCTTGGTCCCACCCCAAAAGGGGCAGTCCAGCCCGAACTGCTAGGCCACATCCCCTCTGCACGAGACCACAAGCATCCCCAAACATGTTTCGCCCTTGTTGGGGCTCATCAGTGAGGAGTAGCTTGGGTCTCTAGGCCCAGCAGGCACGGGACCCACGTCTGGGCATACCCGTCCCACTCGGGGTGACATAGCAAAAACAAAGAGGTGATGGCTGGAAGGTTTAGAATTAATCTTAACCACTGGCAATGCTCTGGGCAACCCTCCAGACCACCGTTCTTCGCCTGCCAAGCCATTACAGAAGGGAAAAACCATATGCAAATCAGGCTTGGTCCCACCCCAAAAGGGGCAGTCCAGCCCGAACTGCTAGGCCACATCCCCTCTGCACGAGACCACAAGCATCCCCAAACATGTTTCGCCCTTGTTGGGGCTCATCAGTGAGGAGTAGCTTGGGTCTCTAGGCCCAGCAGGCACGGGACCCACGTCTGGGCATACCCGTCCCACTCGGGGTGACATAGCAAAAACAAAGAGGTGATGGCTGGAAGGTTTAGAATTAATCTTAACCACTGGCAATGCTCTGGGCAACCCTCCAGACCACCGTTCTTCGCCTGCCAAGCCATTACAGAAGGGAAAAACCATATGCAAATCAGGCTTGGTCCCACCCCAAAAGGGGCAGTCCAGCCCGAACTGCTAGGCCACATCCCCTCTGCACGAGACCACAAGCATCCCCAAACATGTTTCGCCCTTGTTGGGGCTCATCAGTGAGGAGTAGCTTGGGTCTCTAGGCCCAGCAGGCACGGGACCCACGTCTGGGCATACCCGTCCCACTCGGGGTGACATAGCAAAAACAAAGAGGTGATGGCTGGAAGGTTTAGAATTAATCTTTCGAGTCATGTTTCCCTTTAGTTCGGTATTCAATATGCATGTATTGGTTTCAAAGTTAAGTTTCCATTTAGTGTGTTATTCAATATGAGTGTATTGGCTTCAAAGTTAAGTTTCCATTTAATTCGTTATTCAATAGGCATGTATTGACTTTTATGTGCAGACCGTTATTTATGTGCAGCCCCTCAGAGGGGCCCTGGTGCCCACACGCCCTTCTGTAGACTCACCGGCTTATTTTGGTTGGATACCCAGGTGACAGAAGGGAAGCAGTATTTGTATGGGTAGGGACTTCAATGGTACAGATGTGTGTTGGGTGGCATTGGACCCTACTATAAATATCGCTTCTTCATCTGTTTTTTATATATATCATGTTAATCATCTTTCGTAGAGTTTGGAAGCTACAGTATATTCCGTGTTCCATCAAATTTGCATTGAATCAAAGAATCATGGGTGTCAAAGGCAGACAATGTAACAAGAACATTGCTATTTGTACCCTACGTGTACCACCTATCTGCATCAATGCCTTCCCAAATACTGTCCCTCCCGAGCCCTGTGCTCATCTACCTCCAAACCTCTGCATGTGAGCCAGTTCTCTAAGCAGAGATTTGGAGGTAGATCTTTATCCTCAGCAGCGGCCTCCCTCTGGAACAGACTTCCTGCCACCTTTCGTCTTGAGCCTGATCTCCTTAAGTTCTGGAAACTCCTTAAGACATTTCTTGTCTCCTCCTCCTTCTCTCTCCCTTTACCCTGCTAACCTCTCTCTTCACTCTCCCTCCCCGACCCCACAGCATGCCGACTGGCCGTCAGCCATACCTCAGAGTCTCACTGGTACCTGGCTCCCTCAACAGTCCTCGAGCACTTGCCTCAGGGCCAGCACTTACCCCTGTCACACCTATTTGCTTCTATCTACCTTGTTCAATGTAGTATGCATCAAGGCTCTGATTGACTGTTGTTTTTTCCCCTTGCTCCCCCCTGAGCGCTTTGAAACACTTGTTTTGTGTATTAGCGCTATATAAATAAACATTACCATTACCATTACGTGGATAGCTTTTCTTCCAGTGTGATTTAACTCATTTGACTATGGATATTTTTAAATATAAGTCTGCCTAAAGGCGTTGCTAGTTTTAGTGTCCCTGCAAAAATTGACATTTCCTAAGAACATATTGGCGTTTGGAAATCAGGCATACGCCTGCATTTCAAAGGAGCTCCAGGGAATCTGAATTTTGAAAAATAACTAAGAAAAGCCACATGGCGTTGAGAATCAAACTTTCTCTAAAATGATGAGTAATGGGATAGTCTGAGAGAAGGGAAGGATTTATGGCATGCATTCAAAATTATGGATAACAGAGGACATCTTAGAAATCAGATGTTTGGAAAATCAAGGACCATATCACATTGCTCTAAATATTTTCAGTTGAACATTCATGGAAAACGCAAGGGTTTCCAATAACATGCATGGATAGAGTAGACCATTTCAGTTACCAATGCGCACATCTCGCAATGCCTCCAAGTATCCATTTTTGGAAACTCACCTCCATTTCAGAGAAAAGTTCAGTAAGTATGCAAGTTAAGTTACTAGCTCACTTTCTTTTATGGAGCAGATCCTATTTGTTACATTAACTTATCAAACCATGACCTTGTGATTGGAGCACAGGAATGCTCATATAGGATTAATGTATGGCTACTGCATCAAGTGGACACCTTGATTTAATGCCTCCTAGTTATACAGTCCCACCTCACACTTTTGGGCAAGTAACAGACGGTTTGATCAAAACTAAATATATTTAAATACATTAATTAAAGTTGAAATCAAGGCAAATGTGATCAACAGCACTACTCAGGGGAATTCACCACAGTACTACACAATCACAGACAGCCTGTCTACAGAAACAAACAATTGCTGCCTGCATTTATCTCACTATTTCTCACACACAAGCATTAATTTCCATGATCAATTTTGTATACACATTAAGCCTGAATGACTAAAACTTTATAATTGTAACTCTGGTGATGACCAACACATGGGTTTAAATGTTCCAGTAGATGTTAGGATGGCAAATGGGTTGTAACAGTAACATGATGCTTTCAAAACATTTTAATTTCTGTAATATGGCAGCATCTTCAAACTGCACATGAACTTACATTTGCACATAATACACAGGCATTTGCTGCCCCAACTATTACCAACAAATGCTATTATCAGGGACCTGTTGCATCCACTCACCCCCTTTGCCTGGAGCTGAGGCATACTAGGTTAACTCATGTGAATTGCATCAGACCAGTGCAGGCTTCAGGTTAAGGAAACAATGTCACTGATTTAGAATGGACACACGTTCAGATCACCCACCCAAAATGGTTTTCAGGTGGTATTGAACGTGTATAAGTACCCCTTGTCTTTTGTTTCAAATATGCATCTCACTGCAATTTCAAAGTGAGCGGTTGCATGGGATTTACATTTGCACCATATTTATGTGGTAGAAATAACATGATTATATCCACTCATTTCCCATTCCTTATTAAAAATGTATGGCCCTTACAGAACACACATTATCAAGAATAATCTTCATAAGGCAGTAGGCTCTGCTTTGGATTTCTTCACATCACAGCCCAATGGCAACTATTTCTGTGAAAACACATAAAAGCCCATTTTCAAGCTCCAGTGAAATTCGAATTCAGCCACAGGGACGTGTACTTTTGCACTTTGGCATGCACAGTTCTTCACCACTGAATTTTTGTCATTTGCACAGAGGAGTGCAAAAGTGCGGGGCAAAAGGTGGCATTCAAGCATGGATGCCACCTTTTAACTGGCACTTTTTGCACTTAATGGTGAAACTGAAGTAAACACCACCTGCCATGTATTCATGGCAGGCATCTTTTACGATGAATCCATATGGAGGAGTCCTGCTCAATATGGATCAGCTGCATTTGTGCCTGCCTGAAAATGCATGCAGTCACAAATGCTGGAGTAGTTTTATGGTATAATTGAATGAGCTTATAATTTTTAAAGAGCTCCACATCGAATGCACAGAAGTGTAATATATCATTGTACACACAACTTGATGTACCTTAAGTTGATTTGAACTGACATCTCATTTCATTTTAGATGCAGTGAGATTGCACTGTTTATTTACCATTTCAATCAATGTATTTGATAACACCTTCCCAAATCACACCATTCCTGGGACTTAGCAGGAAGATAGCTGTAGAGAGCAAAACAATTCTTTTTGGGGAAATCTCATACTCACTATTGAGAAGATGTTTTCAGTTTTAGGAGCAGGCTGGAACCGTTAGACTAAAAATCTCCCATTCAGCATGGCCCCTCCTGATCTGCTTCTATGCCCGAGATTCCCTCCTCTGGTGGTTCCCTTGTGGAACAGGCTTGTGCCTTTCTGCAGGCCTTCATTTGGTCTCACTCCATAATCTTAATCCTAGGTGGTGTTCTTTCCTGAAGCTTTTTTCAATCTCAGAATCCTACCATGTTCACACTTTTTGAAGTGTCCGATATTACCATGTTTATGTCATAATTATTTCACACTATTTTAATGGCCCGATATTTCAACTGGCCTGCCTCATAGTAAGACACTCCTATTGAAAACACACTTCAATTCTTCATTGGATGGTTATACATGCTATAGTTCTTACAAACAAAGTGGTAGGGAGCCCAATCTGCTGCTAACATTCTCGACTACAGGATGTGTTTGGTTCTATTATTTCTGGCAATCACGTGCTACTTTAATAAGATACAGATTGCTGTTCACCCCATTTCGAGATGAAAATCTGCATATGTAGAATACATTTGTGGTGTAAATATTAATGATTTTATGAAAATATCTATTAATTATTTCAAATTGTAAGGAATGTGAAATTGGTAAAAAAATGAAGATGACATTTTTAACTTACAAATACACCCACCCCATGTTTGTACCTTGAATGATTCCAAAGTCGAAATCGGTTTCATATGTAAGCGTCATGTCCATTTTTCAATGGGGCTTGGTTTCCTGTGGATTGCCAGCCTAGCTTTGAATCTGGCGTAAGGAAAGTCATGATGCTAGCAGGACTTTCAACAAATGATTGATTCCGGTCCTATGACAGGTCCATTTGTTCTCATTCTATTAGAAAAATCATGTTCTCTATCAAATGGACGGCAGGGTTGAAAGTTGACAAATCTAAGCCACAGGCATGCAACCTCAGGTTTACAGATGTTCTGGACTACAACTCCCACGAGTCATCACCAAGGTTTATGCTGGCGAGGGCTGATGGGAGTTGGAGTTCAAAGCAGTTGCTGAGGCAAACGTTTCAGACTGATGCTCTTAGTGTATTTGTTGATGTCTGACCAGAGCCCTGATTCCCTGATCACTTCGGATCTTAGTGTATGTGTACACCAAGAATGTATTTTCTGTTGGCATTTTAGTGTTTATATGTAAGAAGATCTTGACCTTAAAGTGACTTGCAGAGGTGGGGACTGCTCATTACTTGGAAGATCATTTAACAAGGCCTTCTGTCCTTGGAATGTAATGGGTTCTTCATGATTAAAGCACACACTACATCTTTTCACCCTGAAAGGCCCAGGCTAATCCCATGGAGCCTGACATTGCCCCACATGGGAACCTGTATGGAAGGCTAAAGAGCAGTGAGTTAATCTGTGGTTTCAGTAGACACTGTTTAGCATTGCTCCAAGCCACCTCATAGCATTTTATGTTTTTGTATGCATGATAGGCCTGCTCATTACTATTTTCATAACAAAATATAAACCAATGCAGACTACCATGCTTTGACATGTACATAACATGGTATGTGTAACTCTGAATATATCCACAACTAGCATTTTAAATAAAATGTCATCATTCAACTGTCTTCCATGAACAGTAAAAAGATGCTTTTTTGAAAAACATCGCAACATCCTCTAAAATTACACAATGATTTACTTGACGTTTCGCACTTTAAAGTTAATTTCTGTGTACTCCGATTAGTTGAAGTACATTTCTGACATATTTGGACCTTTGTATTTTTGGATGTGTGATTTCTTTGCAGCAGGCACAGTTCTCGATGAATAAAGATAGTGTTTTACCTTGGATTTTTTTCTGCATTTGCTGCTGTCCTCTTAAAGCTGTTCATGCTTAGTCTTTGGGGAACAGTGTACTCCATGCCCCAAAATGCTCCTGGTATGGTTTATTTTTGTGGCACCATCCACACCATGCGTCAGGTGCTGTTTCTCGAGGAGCTGGTGAAAATGTTAATAAGTAAAACAGTGCATTTCTTTTGGTGCCTCTAACTTTGCATTGAGGTAGTATCCATGCCTTGTATCTTGCGCTGTCAATTACTAAAGGAGGCACCTATTCATGTGCTCTGTTGTGTCACACTTGAAGAAGCAGTGCAACTTTTCAGTGCCTCTTGCTTTGAATGTAGGCAGTCCTCATTTGCTTTTAAATCTCCCCACAGTAGCATCATTATTATGATGGGTTTAAAAAATGCAAGCAAAAAAATGGTCTGCCTGTATGGTGAATATGGCATGTCACCTGTCAATGCACACATTGTCCAGTGCCTCTTAGAAGCCATCTCTGAAAGCATGCATCTAACTCCAGCTACAGAGAAAAACATCATAGGTACACAAATAATATGTAAAGCTTGCATGTTCACTCCATATGAGATACTTGTCATAGGATTGAAAACCCAGGCTAACCCAGCATGTCTCAGCCTTTAATTAAACATTTGTTTTAAAAAAAAATCTGTTCCTGAAATGTATCCACTATTTTTCTAACTGTAGAAGCCAAATTGACTTAGCTTTTATATGATAACTTTGTCTAATGAAATTCTGTATTTGTGAGAAATTCGACCATCTGCTGATTTTTTAATAATGAGAATGAATGAAGGGAGATCAACCTCTGAGGGCAGTGTGAGGCTATTCCGCACACATTCCATCTGCAACCTGCACAGAAACGCATAGTCACATGTACTCTGGGAAGACAAAGTATACAGGTGCCATCTTCCCCTGTCATATTCAGCTGGAATGTGACAGCCCTGGCTACATCAAAGCATCTCCAGAAGGGGGAAGGCACAACTTCCTCCAGCCATGAGCAACCTAATTTAAATATAAAAGGCTCCATGAATCTGCATTCCTTTTGGCTACTCCCACTGATGGCAGTGAATACTAACAAGATAATTGAAGCAAGCCTAGAGAAGAGGCTTGGTTGCCGGAAGAGACAACTGGTAGGCGGGACTAGCACCCCTTTGGTATACGATGTGTCAACATGATGCTAGTTCCCACCTCTATGTATGAAAGGCAGTGAATAGCCTGTTTCGGTCCAGCAGTTACCACAGGTGTCCCTGCAGAACAGACCCCTTTCAGAGGGATGAAGGATATGATTTGGGAGAGAAAGGAGGTCTGATCTCAGCACATACATCAAGGGAAGCCTGCACTCTAATCAAGAGTCACAGAGGGCTCAGTTAACCAGAGAGACACTTTGATCTAAAACAGAAAGGAAGATGGGTGTGGCTTAGTGTGATGCATGTGCACAAAATGAGCTAAAAAACATGGCACCGGTGTGCAGCAATTTTGAACATTCACTTTCAAAACCGCAATGGAAGTCTACGTTTCTGTGAGCTCAGTTAACAGATATGTATATTTGCAAGCAGGTGAGCTCATTATGGGGGGTAGATGGCTTATTGTTCAATCAGGGATGTGCCAAGAAGGGATCAGAGCTATGCAGGTGCAGTGATAAGGGGTGCTGGGAACGAGTGTGTGGTAAACAAATTGGGTTTTTTCACTATTGACTGGATTTTTCCACTCTGTGCTGCCCATGCTTGCTGTCTGTACATCGGCCAGGGATGGTTGGCAACCTGAGGTGAGCCGGGATTTTTTCCCCATAAGAGAAGAGGTTTCCAGGTGGTAGATTGAATTGGAACCCCGGGTGATGAAGTCTCACTGAGATGGAGGACTCTCTGCTCCAGACGCTGTTAACACGTGTGATCTCTCAATGCCCACCTGCCTTGGGACAGGGTAGTGTTGTAGTGGCTGAGATGAAGAAAAGCAAAACACTTAGGTATATGTTTTCACCCCTTGTCTGCCCTGTTGTAGAGGACCCAGGTCCTGACCTCATGCATAACAGAAGATTGTTGGTGGGGACCCTGGATAGGTTCATTACGGTAGGCTTAGCCTGCACCAATCACTGGGGCCATTTGGCTTTAAAAGAGGGATGAACCCCTCACTTAGCAGATCATTCAACGACTTTGGAAGGTGTAAGAACAAGGACTAATTTGGACCTGGGTTGAAGGTACTGTCTACCCTTCATCTTCTGCAAGTGATGGAAGGCCAGAAGTTGCAAGAGAGAAGCAAGATCCCTCCCCTAAACATCTCCAACAGAGAAAGATACCTAACTCAGAGGACCTGTCCAGCAGCTCCAGAACTGGTACCCAGCCAGCACACAGCATGCCCTGCTAGGTTCTGCCAGCAAGCTTCGTAGGTGGGAAGTACCGGAGAGTCTCTAGACAAAGGACAGGCTGTTGCCTGCAATTACTCACCTGAGCTTTCCGCCATCCACCTTGAAAGGATACAAGCCCTGCGAAGAAGCTAGGAGGAGTGCCACACAAGCATCATTCAGCATCCATCTTTTAAGGACATTTTTGAGACAGTCGAGGACTCGAACTGCACCGCTGACTGTTGTCAGACCGCAGACACCAGAGCCAGCATTCCAGATCCACCAACCAGCACAGAGTCAATGATTCTTGGCCCCAAGCTGCCACGCCGGACAGCCTGCAGATGTCTGTCCAGCCTCGCTGGCTGAACTGCCTGCTGCCTGGCACCCGCAGCTGTCTCCCGCCACTAACTCTGTCTCAAGGGCTGCAAAGTACCCTGGACGCTATCAAGCACCAATAACTTCTTTTGCAACAGGTACATTTTAGTTCTGCCCCCCCTGGTCCTTCTCCGAAAGGACCCTAGAGACAGTTACAACCCTTTGTCCCCTTGGTGCTGGAACTGAATAACCTTGAACAGTAAGACTGATTATTTTACCAGCTACCCTCCTGTCAGTATCCAGAGTGCATCCGTTTCCTTCCTGAAACTGTTTGCTCTCTGTGTTCCTTTACAGGGTGGTTGTATTTGTAGTGTGCTAGAACTGTCTGTTGTAGCAATAATAAAGTAGATATTTTCATGATAGCTCAAGAAACCCTCAGCTGACCCGTCATTCCCAGCTAACTATAGCCCGATTTCCATCACTCCCTTTCTGGGCAAACTTCTGGAAAAGCTGGCCATCTCCCAGCTTAATCTTCACAACGATTCTGTTGGCTGTCTCCATGACCATGGGTCGGGCTTCAGAGTTACCAGAAGCACAGAAACTGCTCTCCTGAACATCTGTGAAGACCTACGCTCCAACCTCAACTCTAACATCCCTTCTGTCCTCATCCTACTCGATCTCTCTTTTGCCTTTGATGCGATCAACCATGCCAACCATGCCATCCAGCTTAACCAGCTCTGTGATAACGTGGGTATTGCTGATAAGGCCCTGGCTGACCTCTTTCCTCTCTGATTGACCCTGCCAGGTTCACTTTGGGTCTTTCCTTTCCTCTATCTCGCTCTCTACCTGTGGTGTTCCCCAGGGGTATAACCTCTCTCACTGGCTCTTCAACCAATACCTGGCACCCCTTGCCAACTGCATTGCTGCTCTCTGGCCCAACTTTCAATGTTAGGCTTCCCTCTGCCACCCTCTGCCACCTCCTCTCCTTCTCTCCTCACTGACTTTCTGTCTGCTATCCAGGAGTGGTGTGCCACCAACAATCTCTGCCTTAATGCCAGTAAGACAGAGATTATCCTCATCGGCACACCTGCACACTCCTTTTGCATCTCTCTCTGGCTGGCCTCCCTTGGCCCTCTCCCTGACCCTACCTGTGAGGCTAAGAACCTCGGGTTCATCTTCGACTCCGCACTCTCCTTTTCTCCTTTACATCTCTGACATCTCTAAGAAGTCAAACTACCAACTGCACCCCCTCAGAAGTATTCTTCCCTTCCTCTCCTTCCCCCAGAAGCTCACTGTATCTTGAGCCTTGGTTCTCTCCAGGCTTCACTACTGCAACAGCCTCTTCCTAAATCTGCCTGCTCCTACTCTCCTCCATCTGCAACTCATCCAGAACAGATCTGCGAGACTTGTCATTGGCCTCCAGCCCTGGGATTGTATCTCTCTAGCTCTGAAATCTTTTCATTGGCTCCCAGTGTCTGCAATAATTACATTTAAGACCCTTTGCATTGTTCACAAGGCTTTCTGGGGCATGGGTCCACACTACCTTCAACTCTCCATCCATAAATACCTTCCTTCTCGAGCTCTTCGCTCTTCCACCTCCAACTCTCTCAGGGTCAGTAGCTTCCCCAAGCAACAAGTTGGTGGTAGAGCTCTCTCTAAAACTTGAGGAGAGCCATCTCTGGTTCCGAAAGCACCTCAAGACCTTTCTCGTTGCTTCTGGCTTCGCTCTTCCTCTCCCCTGCTGATCTGCTCTGCTTGGCACCGGATTCCTGGTTACCCTCTGTGTTTTGGACGCAGGTCTCTGCCCACCCAGACACACACCTGCACTGCCTCCTGCCAACCCTGCACTTTGGTCTGTATCTGTTACCCTACAGTCCCCCTACTTGCACTTATCAGACATCCTTTGTCTGCGCCTTTACCTCACACTTGCTATCTCGCTGGCAGCACTACCAGTTTTTGTTGTTTTATCCCTTGATCAGCACTTTCCACTTCTCCCCTCTCCCTTGCACCTACCCTCTTCCCTCTCCCCTGCACTTCAACATTCTCAAAATATCATATCACATCATATGCAAACTTGACTGGACAGTCCCTTTTATCATGTGGTAAAAATTGTATTTTTGCTGTGCTGCAACTAACCAACGATCCACGACCTTGCAGAGATAAGCCTGCCATTCCGTCCATGTTACCAAAATTGGACAAGGAGGTCTTATAATTCACTTGTATTCCAATCTGGATTCCTTCTAGATGTGTGGGCTTGATTGATGGTTTAGAAACCAATATTCATCCCCGGTGACCCGGAAGTTGATTTGTCTTAGTGTTAATATAATGTTTTTGAAAGTTGTTTTCTTTGTGAACCGTTAACATTAATTACATTTGATACATCTACTTTATTTGTACGTTTACCAAATGTGTTTGCTCTTTCTCCACTTCCTGGGCTCATGGCTTGTTGTGTTTTCTATTAAAAAAAAATCTCTTACTACTTTGTGTTGGTTTGTCATATGTTTGGTTAGCATGGACATGCACTGGTTTATGTACTTCATTTTAATGTTTTGCTCCCGACTCTCAACTCCCTGCTCAAATATAATAACGAGAGTATTGCCTTCTATTGTCTTTTTCAGTATTTAGTAGCTTAGATTTAGATAAGTAACTGGTGTTTATTGTGTGCATTCAGAATAAAAATATCCATTGGAGTTCTTATCACCAAACATGTCTTATATTTTAAATGTTCTCAAAACCTAACAGTGTTATATAGTCAACTATTTGCAGGTCACCGTGGGACCTGCTAAGCAGTTTCTGTATGATGGAGGTGAGGGAGGAATCGACTGATATGTCTCGGGATATTAGGATGGAACAGGCAGGAAGTCAGGAAAAAGCCTCATTCATTGTAGGGGCGGATCCTCTGGTATACTCTCTGTATTAGTTGGTATATTTCTTTATATATCCTCTATTAGTATAAACTTTTATATATATGGATAGTGATGTATGAATGAATGTGTTTAAAATGTGTTGTGTAAAATCCATTTCTTGGATTATACCACAATAAAGTATTATATATATTAGTTGGTATACACATGACAACAACTGGTGCCTTCAGGACCCCCATGAGAGTGTGGCCCTGGGTTTGTTTATTTAGTATGGCGCGCAAAACCCAGAGGTAACAGGGCGCAACAGTGAACAGGAAGATAAGATTACATAAAAGCTTAGTTGCATGATAGGCACATATGAGTATAAAGCATAGCATTACACAACGTGGAATCTGGTGAGGGGACATATATACATACAGTTAATTACATTTCGGCAGGTCAGCTTAAGGGAAGTACATATATACAGTCAGGTTGGCTATAGTTTGTTAGTGTGAGTGCGCATAGTGTGAGTGAGGTTACCATAGAGACTGCCCATGCGGACGACCCAAAACAGAAAATATGCTGGCCTGTCATCTGTGTGAAATGAACACATGTTCCACTCCATTTGATGTCATCAGAGTCAAATATCATGTGATGCTGCAGTGCTCCCGCTAGCCCTACAATATCAGCAAAATGAACCCACGGACGTGGGTCTTCATTAGATTGCAACAGACAATATTGTCCAGTGGCCTCTGAGTTCTGACTTTAATTGCTTTTATAGTAGGGTGACCAGACGTCCGGGTTTTCCCAGGACAGTCCGGGGAAATCACCCTCCATCTCGGGGTCCCAGAAGTTTTTTCATTTTTGAAAACCCGTCTGGGGTTTGCATGTTTGGGGGGCTACGGTCATTAAAACCGTAATTATTTTTCACAACACTACCAGAATTTTTCACTTGGAGGTTTGGCTCGAGCCCCCAACCTCTCAGGTACTAGTCAGAACACTTACTGACTGTGCCACAGAGACTGGCTGGGAAATTTTTGTACAGCAAGCCATGTAATATCAATTAGAGCTAACGCTTGTTTTGAATTAACACGCCAAGATTTACAGACAAAACTGCACAAATGAGATTATATACAGTTTATAGAAAGGAGAAGTGCTGGAAATATGGTTGGCGGGTGGTTGTGGGGGACTGTTGGGGGAGGGGCGGTAATTGGTGGGCTGTGATGGGGTAGTCCCTCTTTTATGTTGTTAGCCGTCCCGGTTTTTTGTTTTGAAAATCTGGTCACCCTATTTTATAGAGACTGTTTACTTGATTTTGTAATAAGCATGAACACAGGATTCCAGTTCTACAATCACAACTTGTTCAAACATGTCTATGAGGTTGCCTCTAGATGTCTGACAGGGTCCCATCTCGCTACTTGGGCTAAATGATCGACTGTGCCACCCGAGCAGAAAGAAAGCAGCCGAGGCAGACGAGCGCATGACGCCTTGGAGGGCATGTGCCGTGGGGGCTGCTTGTAGGCCTGCGTGCAGCGCGCCAACAGCCATGAATTATTCATTCCCCTTCACTCCCACATCATTATACCTTTCCCGATGCTGTGTCTGAATACACCAGATTGATTCACACATCACACACGACTCTCCAGTTTTTACTGCGCTGAAGATGGGAAACCTTTTCAGAGTGAGAGGCGGGAAATGAATACCATCGCATCGGATGCTACGCTATTAGCGTTCCGTCAGGCAGTTTCCAATGGGCTATGAGAGGCATTCGAGTGAAAGTAGGAGTAATTCAAAGTTATGCTGACTGGAAAAACGTGATGAGATGGGAGGGCTTCGGGGCCAGTGGGAAGAACCAACAGCGATTATGAGCATAACTTCCTTAACCATGATGTTTACTGTAGTCGCCATCCCGAAAATGCTTTGACATTAAATGCTTCATGCTAGGAACCTGATCAGTGGGAACAGCTACAAATCACATGTACACGTTTTCAATGTTGGGCTTAAATCTTCGAAACATACACAGGCCGATTCATGTAATTCCTCCCAAAAGTGTAGCACGCTGCTGGCGCACAGTGTGCCCATGCGAATGTCTGCGCCAGCCGCGTGCGATAAAATCAATTTCCGTGCACAGCGTATTCATGGATTCTCACCTCCAAAAACAGACGTGGTGCAGAGTGGCGCAGCGACCCTGCAGCAGCGCCAGTTACGCCCCCAAGAACGCCCTCGCGCAAGGAAAAGCCATCAAGATCGCAAAACCATCGCAAAGGGCTGAGCCAACCCTGTACCAGTTTACCGGACTGGCAAACAGCAAACGCAAAGCGGGGAACGCGTATTACGGGTGTCGGGAACACGCGTGCGCGAGAAGCTTCACACGCGATCTGGCCTGGGGGAGCGTGTGCGTGTATTTCAGGGGTGCGCGATAAGTATTACACGCGAATGGCCTGGGTGCGTATATTTCATGGTTGCGCAAGAAGTTCCACACGTGAATGGCCTGGGCGCGTGTATTTCAGGGGTGCGCGAGAAGTTCCACACGCAAATGGCCTGGGCGCGTGTATTTCAGGGGTGCGCGAGAAGTTCTACACGCGAATCGCCTGGGTGCATGTATTTCAGGGGTGCGCGAGAAGTTCCACACGCGATTGGCCTGGGCGCGTGTATTTCAGGGGTGCGCGAGGAGTTCCACACGCGATTGGCCTGGGCGCGTGTATTTCAGAGGTGCGCGAGAAGTTCCACACGCGATTGTCCTGGGCGCGTGTATTTCAGGGGTGCACGGGAAGTTCCACACGCGATTGCCCTGGGCGCGTGTATTTCAGGGTTGCGCGGGAAGTTTCACATGCGATTGCCCTGGGCGCGTGTATTTCAGGGGTGCGCGGGAAGTTTCACACGCGATTGGGCTGCGTGCGGGTATTTCAGGGGTGCGCGGGAAGTTCCACACGCGATCTGGCCTGGGGGAGCGTGTGCGTGTATTCCAGGGGTGCGCGGAAAGTTTTACATGCGATTTCAGCAGGGTACGTGTATTCCAGGGGTGCCGGGGAGTCGTACATGTGATTTGGCAGTGTGGGTCCTCCCAGGTGTTCCCTGTACACCCTCCACGGCCCCTGCAGGCAGCCCACACCACAGGAGACTACCCTGCATCCCTGGTCATGTCCCGCAGGCAGCCCACCCAACATGGGCATGCCCCCCAGCAAAGGCACATGTCTCCTTGCACTAATGATCACCAACTCATGTCCCCTTGCACCCCCACCCCCAGAATTGCGGGGCACCTGCCAGCAGGCCCCCACTCATGTCCCCTTGCACCCCCACCCCCAGCATTGCGGGGCACCTGCCAGCAGGCCCCCATTCATGTCCCACTCATGTCCCCCTGCACTCCCACCCCCCAGCACTGTGGGGCGCCTGCCAGCAGGCCCCCACCCATGTCCAACTCATGTTCCCCACCACCCCCACCCCCCAGCAGTGCAGGGGCACCCTCCACCAGGCCCCCACCCATGTCTCCCACCACCCCCACCCCCCAGCACTGTGGGGCACCTGCAAGCAGGCCCCAACTCATGTTCCCCAGCCAACATGTCATCACAATCTAGATCCCTGGTCCCTATGGTCAGCCTCCAAATGTATTGCATCCACCCACTCAGAAATGGCAATTACATGACAGAACACCAATTGCAAGTTTCGAAACAAACACATGTCCCTCACATACACCCAATGGGTGTCAGTGAATCTCAAAACCCATATCATGATATGCATGAAACCAATGAGATGATACTACACACTGAAGTTCGATAAAAAAATATGTATTAAAGGAAACATAAATAGATTCAAAAATAAAGAAACAGAAATGGGAATGTACAAAAATGAAAAGAAGCATGTCCGTGAAAAAAAGCAAAACCAAAAATCATAATCCAAAGTAATGGTGTCCAAAGTCACTGTCCACAAAAGCAAATCCAATGGGAAATAATAATTGAAAGCCATTGCTCCATGGGTAAATTTTGAAAGAAAAATTAAATCCAACAGTGAACTATGTACAGACGAACAAGCCAGGGTCCATTATCCCAACAAAAGAAATGAAACCTATCTAACAAAACTAACTAATAAAATAAACTATATACAAAAATGTGGCCAATGTCCAAAAGGTCCAAAATAAATCAAAAAACAAAGGAAACCTAACACTACCTACATAACTATGTACAAGGGCAGCGGGCTAGTCTGACGGCTCACTTTTGGATGTCCCGGCCCAGGGCATCATCGAACTCCTGCTCAATGTCCCGGAGGCGGTCCTCGTCCATGGCCCCGAGGGTCCGCAGGGCCGTCGACGTGTCCACCTCCAACCCCCTGTGGATTGCCTAGAGGCACTCGGCCCACCTCAGGGCCCTCCGCATGGAGTTCTCCGCCCTGACCATTGTGAGCCGTGTCTCTTCCGCCCGCTGCCGCTCCGCATCTATGGCGTGGCCCAACCGCTGCCACACGGAAGACATTCTCTGTCCTGGGTCCTCCTGCCCTCCGGCCGATGCCTGCCCCTCCGATGTTGAAGGCCCCGAGGCTTCATGGCTCCCACCACGTTGCTGCTTCTGCTGTGCCTCTGCCCGTGCACTGCCTCCTGCTGCCTGCACATCCTCCGCCGGCTGGGGTGCAGTCGTTGATGTGGCCACCCCTGCTGGACGTCCGACTCCCGACTGTGGCAGGGATGCCTCCTCCACCAGCCTGGCTGCACCGTCAGAGGCAGCTCCACAGGGCACCCAGGTGACTGATGGGTGGGAAGATGGCACGGAGGACGACTGGCGCGTAGGGGGTTCAGTTGAGGAGGGGGTCGTAGCAAGCCCCATCAAACGGAGGAATCCAGCCTGGGTGACCTGTCCCAGCAGGCTGACGTGGTCAACGAGCCATTCGAGATGACGTGCAGTCTCCTCATGAAAAGACTGCAGGTCACCTTGCATGGCCCGTTGACACAACGCCACACCAGTCAGGACAGGATCAACCCGGACCCGGATAGCCACGTCCGCAGGCAGAGGAAGGCCAGTTGTCATTTGCGCATCCGCTGCCTGAAAACGGGTCTGGACGTAGGCATCCCTGCTGGTGCAAGATGATGCAGGGACAGGATCAGGGACATGATTGCACACAGGCACCTCCGCGGCGGCCTGTGCTGCCTTCTGTCCCTGGTCCTGCACTGCACCACTAGCACCAGTGGGATCCCCACCTCCAGACCCCGTCTCTGTTGCTTGCACGGCCTCCTCCTCCACCAAACCCCCCACCAACCTGGATGACTCTGTGCCATCTTCCCCCGTTGGGCCCTGTGGGGTCCCAGCTGCCCCTTCTGCTGCCGAGGAGTCCAACTCCAACCTCTGCCTCTTGGACCTTCCCCCGGCAGCTGTGGCCTGGGACGCGGCACCGGACTCCTCACTCCCCGACGAGATGGCAACATGGGAGGGGAGCCGGGCCTTGCATCTCCGGCTGGCGGTGGGATCCCCGCCGCTGTGCTCCACAGCACCTTCTCCACCCTCTTCATCAGTTGACGCTGCAGACAGGGAGAAATAAAACACAGGCATCAGGGCACTGTACAATGGACACATACACACATGACAGTTGTACATGAGTGGCATTGGCAAACCTCAGACATGCCATCACAATCCCCAACACACATGTAATTTCAACTCGCACACATGAGCCATACCACAGCCATATCGCAACTGCCAGCACCATCCATACCCATACAACAGCATGAGCAGGCAAAGCTGAGCCAGACATCACATGCAACACAGGAAGTGCACCACACATGTACACACACCACCACACTTGCATGCATGTGTACACCTCTGCCAAGTGTCGCAGTGTTCAGATGGACATCCATGTCACATCTGCCAATCAGGTTTCCACATCCCGCTGTCACATGCATCCATGTTGCATCACTGTTGCACCATTGTCAAATACACACAAATGCACATGTACACAGTGCTGATACATGCAGCTGAAAACAACATACATGCGTGACATCACGGACATGTCTACTTACATACACATTCATCCAAACATGTGTGCCCACACAACTGCATTTGGCATGCAAGCCTACACACACAAGCACCATCCATGTCTCACACATTACAGCCCTCGCATGTGTTAGCCCCACGGCCCTGTACACCCCCACCCATACTCGACCCCATACAAACAGATGTGCAACCTGCACACTACTGAAACATCACCACACGCACAGCTCACAATCAGGATGCATGTACACTTACCGCTCGACTCCAGACGGGTCTTCCTCTCAAGGACCTGGACGTGGAGCGCTGGGGATATGCGTTCCAGGACCCTCATCTCATCTTCTGACAAGTGGCCCCGGCGCCCCTTGGCATCCGCTGCCTTCATGAGGCACCGGGCCTTGTTCAGGGTCCTGGACCTGAAGTCCTCCCAGCGCTTCTTGACATGTTGGAAGTCGCGGACTGCCACCCCCTCCGCGTTGATGGCAGTCACAATGTCAGTCCAGATCCGAGTCCGTCCTTCCTTGTCGGCGCGGGAACTTCCAAAGAGGGCATCATACTGCCCCAGGACTTCCTCCACCAGGACACCAACTTTGGTGGCACTGAAGCTGGTGCCCCTCTGCCTCTCTGGCCGGGGGTTGTCAGTGGTGCCAGATGTTGCAGTGCCCGACATGACAACCCCAGAGGCAGGAGTGGGTGGGCAACTGGGTCCTGGGGCTGGGCTGTGGAGTGATGGAATCCCAGTCGGGAGTCTTCGGTTCCAGCAGGGGTGGTCACAGCAACAGCACCCCTGGCTGATGTGCAGGCAGCAAATGGCAGGGCATGTGGGCAGCAGGCAGTCAGGCAGCAGCAGATGGCAGGTGGGAGCGTGCTCAGGGCTCTGGGGGGCAGTAGTTTGGCCTTCTGGGCAGGAGCGTGGTCTTCCGTGTGCTTACGCGTGGCCAGCTTGATACAGAGTGATTTGGCACGTGGAAATTCTGCACGTCAGCGTGTAATTCGAGGAAAGGCCCTTAGCACGTAAGCGTGTCAGCACGCATACGCGATTCCATTGGACCAAAGGCCCTTAGCGCGTATGCACGTCTGTGACGTATCGCGCACGGGCGTTGCTTTTTGTGGGGTGCAGTGCGTGTGTTTTGCAGGTGTTGGGGTTCACACGCTATCACTTCACAGCGGGTGGGTGTTGGCTACGCGTTCTTCTACATGCAAGGCAGATGAGTGAGTGGTACCCTGCTCCCCCAGGCCCGATCGCGTGTGAAACCACCCGCAAGCCCCAGAAATACACGTACCCCGCTCCCCCAGGCCTGATTGCTTGTAAAACCACCCGCGAGCCCCTGAAATACACGCGCCCAGGCCAATCGCGTGTGGAACTTCTCGCGCATCTCTGAAATACACGCGCCCAGGCCAATCACGTGTGGAACTTCACGCGCACCTCTGAAATACATGCACACGCTCCCCCAGGCCAATCGCGTGTGGAACTTCTCGTGCACCCCTGAAATACACGCGCCCAGGCCAATCGCGTGTGGAACTTCTCGCGCACCCCTGAGATACACGCGCCCAGGCCAATCGCGTGTGGAACTTCTCGCGCACCCCTGGAATACACGCGCCCAGGCCATTCGCGTGTGGAACTTCTCGCGCACCTCTGTAATACACGCACACGCTCCCCCAGGCCCAATCACGTGTGGTACTTCTCGCGCACCTCTGAAATACAAGCGCCCAGGCCAATCGCGTGTGGAACTTCACGCGCACCTCTGAAATACACGCACACGCTTCCCCAGGCCCAATCGCATGTGGAATTTCTTGCGCACCTCTGAAATACACGCGCCCAGGCCAATCGCGTGTGGAACTTCTCGCGCACCCCTGAAATACACGCGCCCAGGCCAATCGCGTGTGGAACTTCTCGCGCACCTCTGAAATACATGCACACGCACCCCCAGGCCCGATCGCGTGTGGAACTTCTCGCGCACCCCTGAAATACACGCACACGCTCCCCCAGGCCCGATCGCGTGTGAAACTTCTTGCGCACCTCTGAAATACACGCGCCCAGGCCAATCGCGTGTGGAACTTCTCGCCCATCCCTGAAATACACGCACCCAGGCCAATCGCGTGTGAGAAACTTCTCACGCACCTCTGGAATACACGCACACGCTCCCCCAGGCCCGATCGCGTGTGAAACTTCTCACGCACCTCTGAAATACACGCACACGCTCCCCCAGGCCCGATCACGTGTGAAACTTCTCACGCACCTCTGAAATACACGCACACGCTCCCCCAGGCCCGATCGCGTGTGAAACTTCTCGCGCACCTCTGAGATACACGCACACGCTCCCCCAGGCCCGATCGCGTGTGAAACTTCTCGCGCACCTCTGAGATACACGCACACGCTCCCCCAGGCCCGATCGCGTGTGGGCCTTCTTGCGCATGTAGAACTTTGCCGCACATTTTTTTCCTGCGCAGGGACGCTACCGTCTGCTTTCGTGTGGCGGACATGTATGGGCTTGTGCGCGTCTTTGGCCGTGCGCTGTTTTTCCCTATTCGATTCCATGAATACGTGTTGTAGGCGAGCGTGTGGGCGTTCTGCGCACTTGCCTCCTGTACTTCCCATGTGACGCCCACATTTTCACGAGTTGTTCCCCATTCTGCATGTGACGCCCCGTGTTACGCCTACTTTTGTTATGTGCGCCGCGCTATGTGCGAATTTGCTGTGGCCTTATCGCACAGCGTTCGATGACCTGTGCGCCAGCGTGCGCCAGCGTGCGCCAGCGTGCGCCGCGCACTTTTTCAGCGCACATCCCACATTTTGCGCGTGCACCGACTTCCATGAATAGATGTGCGATGTTTTCTGTGCGATAATCGCACTTGCACTGCGATTTTCGCTATTTCACTGCGAATGGCACGTTTTCGCACGCGTGCGCCATTTTTTCGGCCCACATTAATTCCATGAATCGGCCTGTAAGGGTCTGAAAAGCCTGTACCATTTGGTCGTCCCCCTGACTTCCATACTGCAGCACCTGCCTTCCTGGTAAATATGGGTGCCATCTGGCTCCATGTCGCCACTGACACATTATGCCAGCCATGGACTTTCATTTGACTTCGCTTTTATTTGGACATTGTATGCAATGAAAGAAAGGCGTTTAGTGGGATAAGAAGCCAGGAGGTGGGTGTGGTGATCGCTCACAAGACACAAAATATTTGGTGTGGGGGGGGCATAGGGAGACTCTGGAATCTCCTAAGAATTGCACGTAGGTATGGGTTTTTAAAGGACGTATGGCTTCTGTAAATAGGGGCCTAGCAGACACAGTCCAGTTTTCATACGTAGCATAAAAGGGAGCATATATAACGGTCAAACAGCAATAAAAAAATAAAAACTAAAAAAATAAACTAGACAAAAATATGCAACTAGAAAAACAAAATCAAATCATAATTGATCAATGCAGGTTACACATCCTCAGTTCATCTGAAGGAAATACA
The DNA here is from genome assembly GCF_040938575.1 of Ambystoma mexicanum. Taxonomy (NCBI): domain Eukaryota; kingdom Metazoa; phylum Chordata; class Amphibia; order Caudata; family Ambystomatidae; genus Ambystoma; species Ambystoma mexicanum. The sequence continues at coordinate 291,187,379 of NC_090939.1, read as the reverse complement.
TCCTCTGTATGTATTAATTACATGAAATCATTCTAATTAAAAATCTTCCACATAATGCTCTATTACAAACATCAAACCATGTATTGTCTATACTATACTTTCCATTCAGCACATCTAACTTAAAATGTACAAAACGGATGATGTGATGATAAACACAGGGCAATAGTGACACCTACAGGGCAAGAACAGCAGCTTCACTAAACATCTTTTCATTGACTTTTAGAACTGCAACTGGTCCATGTTGTCCATGGTGTCAAAGAGACATCTATTAACTGTATCTTTGTAGAACTCTGTGAGACCTAGACCTTTTGGAACAATAATCATGTTTTTACGAACAGTTCATTTGCTTGGGTGCAGTTATGGTTGCAGGTATGGTACATTAATTCCCTTCCCTTTATAGAAACAATAATAAAAGTGCATTGCACCACTGTCCACCACAGTCATCTCGTATCAAGAACTTCTATATGTGAAACACTTTTGGTGCATAAAACGACTTGCACCTTTCACTGGATCATTACTACTGACGAATGTGCAACCCTGATGCAAAACACTTTTGGTGCATAAAACGACTTGCACCTTTCACTGGATTATTACTACTGACGAATGTGCAACCCTGGTGCAAAACATGCCACTAATTTAGAATATGTACCCTTTGGCAGGTCTTTGGGTCCAAACAATACCCACCTCTGACAGCCCTCACTAGAATTGTGTCTGGTCGTTTTTTTTGAGTACTGCGTGTGTGGCTGACCGTGTTTTATGCACCCTCTGGAAGACAACACAGTGATTTTCGGATTCGTTCACAACCTTTTTTGTGGCTAGGTTTATACCTTGTGTTATGCACAATTGAATTGTTTTCGTTCGTTTTCCTTATCTCGCTCATTCGATCTATCTTCTCCTCTACCCCCAAACCCACCCCTGCTTCTCTCCTTCTGCTCCCCATACTATATTGCTACACTACACTTGTCCAGGGCTTGGTGACCACGCAGTTTGAACCTCACTAAACTGGTTTCATAACTGCCAATGCTGAAACTCCCTCAACATCTTGTCAGGCCTCTTATTTGACTGTGTTTCTTGAGATTTTTGGACATGGTGGAGGCCACCTCAACAGTGGGCAGGGTAATGACTCTCCCAGGGATAATTCTGAGTCTGCCCAAGTGTTTTCAGGAAATAATGAATTATTTTCTTATTATTTGCAAGCATGTACTGCATACTCTTCTTCGTCTGTACAGTTGTGTCGGTGCATCCTAGTAGGCATGACACCTGCCAGAGGTTTGCATATGTTTATGTCATCAGCAGACCTGGAACCCATGTTCTACACGTTTTTCTCTACATGTCTGAACCCCGGCAATGCCCTTTATGCCTGCCTAAAGAGCACAGTGAAGCTACTGCAGTACCTGGCTGTTTGAATGCTGCAATAGGTTTCCCTCTCAGAGCACATCCTGCCCATGTTGACCAATCTGCACAGGCCACCCGTGGACTACGAGGTTTGTGGTCCTCCCTATGTTATTAGTGATTTAGTTGTGGTAAAACATCCAAACTCTTAGTGATTGTGTTCTCTGTTATTTTCTAGAGATTTGAATTGTGAAATATTTTGAAGAATTGGAATGAATAGTCACCATAGCCCTGAGGATGGATTCTGTAGTAATCCGAAACGCGTTGGCATTTGATTGAACTCAATGGTGCTGTTTGAAATGGGTCTTATGGACTTTGATGAATTCTCAAAAATGTTCTAGTGTGAATGTTGTAAACACTAGTTTTCTGCAATTTATTTGAAAATGCTTTTTGAACTTTTTTTGAAATATTGTTATACTTCTCTGTGTATTTCGTGTTATTAATAAAAACCTGTGTGTATATTCCTTTTGGAAAGTAATTTCAGTTACAATACTGGCCAAACTGCCAGTTATTTAGTTCTGTTTCAGAATCAGACTCACTCTCCCCTTGAGAGTTATATGTACTAACTGTTTGTGAAATACTTGATCACTAAAATAAATTGATTAGGTCTATATCCATACTCCCCTGTATATCCCACCCTTGGAGTCGCAGGGCAAATAGACCTTTGAGTGTTATCAGGGATATCATCCCATTTGGAGTGCATGTGGGGCTACCGTGTGGTAACACACGGTTTCGTTTTTCAAGGATTTACCCAAGCCCAGCTTGCGTTTGTGTGGCGCTACTGTGATCCTATTTTGATCCATAGATCTTAGGGTGCGGCTGGGAGCATAGGAGCATATTTTGGATTTCAAGTAGCCATGGGCATTGCCATGGATGCATCTATGCACTATTGTAAGAGCCTTAAAGTGGATTCTGCTTTCCACTTTAAGCCAGTGTAGCTCCTTCCTAGGGTTGCTGATGTGGTCGGATTTTGATTTGCATTTGATGATCCTAACTGCATTATTTTGGATGATCTGGTACACCTGAAGGCTTTTTTTGTTAGCTCCTACCATTAATGCGTTCCCGTAGTCTAATCGACAAATTTAGTCTGATACATTGCAAAGTGTGCCACTAGGACCTAGAAATTACATGCATACGTTATTCCCATGGCTCTAGAAAGATGCTGAGTGCTGGGTTTAGTATTAAAGTCTATTAGGTGCTTTTCATTGAGAAACATTATATTTACAAAGGAAAGCAATCAGACTTTCGAAAGGCTGCATAGCATATTCCTCAATCATTGCTAAAGTGCTGTAACAAGGAGCACAGAAGTTATTTATAAACCTCCAATAGCCGGGTACCCCCGGGGTTGACATTTACCTGCTGCCCGGATACCCTAGTTAGCAATCTCTGTGGTGTACATCTGGACAGACACACCTGATTTCTTTGCTGCTGCTCTGTGGCAGTGGTGGTGGATGCTTGTTGTGTGCTTCCTAAACTTAATAGCAGGAAGCACTTTGATAGGTGAATGTATTCAAGGAAAGGGCTGGTTGCGGGTTCAGCCTGATTTGAGTGCAGGAAATGCAGCTGCAGGCTTTGAGGTCTGCTTTGCTCCTCAAATCCTATGCACTCTCGGCTTTGTGAATTGGCCCTCAAATGCTCCCCGGGATCATCTTGGGATGTGTGCTCTAGGTCATGGTCCACATTTTATATTCTTAGGAAGTTGTCCCTAACATCTCAGGCATTTTTCTATATCTTATGCATCCCACCCAGTGTGTTAATTGCAGTATCCCCTGGATTTGTTTGTAATGGGGACATTTTCGCAGCTTTTTATTCAACAACAAAAAGGTTATAGTGTTTCAAGACTAGTACATATAATAGTACATATATATTTGATCTTTAATGTCCAAGTAGTATTAACTTATTTTATGTCATAAACATGTTCTTTTTAGCAGTTACCATTTAATTTCCTAACCATATGAATGTTGCAGTTATTGCATTTTTAGTGTCATATAGTTATGAATGGTTTAGTGCAAACCTTCTAATATTGTGAAAAATAAGCCTATCATAGGGAATTGAATCACTACAGGTACATACTTTCATTACACCAATTTCATTTTTTTTAAATTTTAAACAAATGTATACATCTCTTATAAAAAAAATATATGTGTGTATGTCTTTCATCTTCTTGATATGAAAAAACCTTTACTGCAATTCATAACATGACTCCTTGTATATCAAAATTGTATCCATCTGATGTTCACTGTGCAACAGTGCTAAATTCTCTAGCTATGCAATACTGTTGAACATGATGTGATTATTCAAAAACATATCTATTTACTTTCAGTGTACTTGATTCATGACATATTCTTCATATACATCTTAACCTACTCTACCTGTTTCTGTTCATTTGCATACCAAAAATTGAACATTCATCAGGAGTATACTAGTTATGCATACAATGCTGACAAAAACAAATGGAGTCCTTCCATGTGCAGACAAAGGTTTCAAAAGTGAACTGCATATAAAACAAGGAAAACATTCCTTGTTTGATCTTTTATTAGTGAAGGCCCATTCCTTTTGAAGAGACCAGCAAGTGATATATTGATAAGTTATGAAGCTACATCTATTAGGAATATTCTTAAGTACAATGTAAGAACACAAATCAAGGTTATGAATACCTTTTCTGTCTAACTCCCATTTCTTCACAGTTTCAGGATCCAACTAGTTCAGAAAGAATGTATCGAATCCCATTATTAATGAGGTAATGTTGAGACAATAATGTGCACAACCACAAAGGCGTATATCCAATACTGATCATGTGTCCATTATTTAACTCTACAAGTAAGTACCAGCACATTGTGACCCATTCAGGTGTGGCTGTTCTCAAAGAAGTATGCCCTTATTACAAACTCTGTGAAACATTCTAATCGGTTAGGGAAAATTCCAGAGGACCGTTGATATTACAATCAGATCCCGCCTGTTGAACCAAAGAACTAGAACATTTCTCGTGTGATTAATTCATACTTTACTCAAGGCTAATTGTGGGAATCATTATTTTAATTTGGTTCCCAATTCGTCCTTCATCTCGTACACAAAAAGATTAATCTCCCGTGAGCCCTGTAAGAACAAACCCATGGACACATCACTTAACTAAACTATAAATATTCTCTACACCAACAAAGGGCTTGAGCATGTTATACTTACCTACAAACCCGTACAAGCGGCCCATCTCATTCACGGCTCTCCTACATTCAGCGGTTCGCTTTCTACTCTCCCGTGTGTGTTTTCTTAGAGCCATCCTAAACCCCTCAGACATCTAGACCATTAATCTTAGCTGGTAAAGACTGAGCAAGTTAGGCCTATATCAATTTTGGTGGACTTTCTGGTTAAATAACCAAATCCACATTTACTGCATTGGAAATGTCCCCTGACTGGCGGTAAGCCCCAGATCTCTGTTATACTGTGTTTACTTATTGTTCATGTTCTAATTTCATGGGTCATGACAATGTCTCTTATATTGTTGATTCCCTTGAACGCAAACATTGGTCAATCTAGTTTTTGTCTGGTTTATCAAAAACCCTCACATTTTTCGTTATGACATTTTTGATGAGGGCCTTGAGTGGCATAAGATCATCAGTTACAACTGTATTGCTACAACATATATAAGACTGTAAGGAAATATATGTTGGATCATCTTTATGCTGGTAACATCTCAGAATAGGTATATGAAATTACCAGTTAGCAAACACTTTGTTAAAAATGAGAAATGAGCTATCGAGCAATGATAAATTGCGTGCCAAGAATTGGTAAAAAGTGTTAAATATTCCCAAATCTATAGCAATAATATAGGTTGGGCAATACTATGTCACTTATTTTACCTCCTCTCAAATACAACATTTTACATCAAAATTATTTGGAGTTTCTCATAACCATTATACATTAGTGGAATATTGGAATAGAAACGGATTACATTAAATCATCAGTTAACAATCATTTGTGAGCAATTCCTGACGAGCTGTTCAGCACCAATTTAATGTGCATGCCACTTTATATTGCCACTCTTTTTGTTAGCTTTTCCCATCTAACATTAATGATCTAGATGTCTCAGGGAGTCAGAATGGCTATAAGAAAACACACGCCGAAGAGCCAAAAACTAACCGCTGAATGCAGGAGAGCTGTGAATAAGATAGGCGGCTTGTGTGGGTTTTTAGGTATGAATACCATGCTCAAGCCCTTTCTTGGTGTAGAGAGCATGCAAATAATAGTTTAGTTGACTGATGTGCCCGTGGGTTTGTTCTTACAGGGCTGATGGAAAATTAAAACTTCCAGGTGCATGAGATGAAGGACAAATTGAAGCCCTGTGTGTTTGGGAACTGAACTGAAATAGCAATTCCCATAACAAGCGGTGAGTCAAGTCTGAATTAATCAAACAAGAAATGTTCTAGGTTTTAGGTTCAACAAGTGAGATCAGATTGTAATATCAACAATCCCCTTTTATTTTCCCTAAAATATTATAATGTCTCACAGAGTTCATAGTAAGGACATAATTCTTTGAGAACAGCTACACCCGAGAGGGTCACATTGTGCTGGCACTTTCTTGTACTGGTCAATAATGGACACATAGTATGCGTTTGATATACGCCTTTGTGGTTGTGGCTCACTATTGTCTCAACATAACCTCATTAATAATGGGGTTCCATACGTTCTTTCTGAACAGGTTGCATCCTGCTTCTAAAAATGTGAAGAAATGAGAGTGAGATAGAAAACCTGAGATAAGGTATTCATAACCTTGATTCATGGTCTTACATTATAGGTAAGAATATCCCTAATTGATTTAGATTATAACTTATCAATATATCACTTGCAGGTCTCTTCAAGAGGATTGGTCTTTCATAAAACAAGTTAAAAAGTGGAACGTGTTTAAAAAATCATTTTTATATGTAGTAAACATTTGACATCTTTGCACATGGAAGAACTCCATTTGTTTCTGTAAACATTTTATGCATAAATAGTATTAAACTCCTGATGAATCTACAATATTTAGTATGTAAATGAACGGAAAAATCTAGAGTAGATTATGATGTATATGAAGAATATGTCATGAATCAAGTACATTGAAAGTAAAAAAAAATGTATGTTTTTGAATAATCACAGCAGGTTTAACAGCATAGCGAGAGAATTTAGCACTATTGCGCAGTGAACATCAGATGGATTGAATGTTGATATACAAGGAGTTAAGTTATTCATTGTTTGCAGAAAAAAGAAATTCATATGAGGAAGATGAAAAACATACGCACAAACATAATTTTATATGAGATTAGCATATATTTAAAAATAAATGTGTAAAAATCAATGTAATGAATGAATGTACATTAGATAATGAATGTATGAACATCTGCATGTCAGCCACATGAATTGCAGTTATCTGCAGGGATTAAATCCCGTTATGGTAGGATTAGGGTTATTATCTCAGACTCCTCTATGGTTGTTCCAATTAGTGCAAACCTTACACAAAATATTACAATACAGCTCAAATAGTCAATTCCATTTTTTAGAATACACACATTACACAAGATAGCAGCATCTGTAGTTAACGATACATTACACTCCTACCCTTAATCACAGCCTCCATAAAATATCATAATTAAAAATATAATATACCTTTATATAGACTCTTTGAAAATGTAATTAAATTAATTGTTAGGGAAGTCTGTTGTCCAAACAAAAGACATCCCCAAAAGGCTTCCATGCCGATCACCCTAGGGTTATATAAATAATGCAAGAAAGTGTCAATCCACTTCTGATGAAGACAGACAGAAAAGTATTCGATGTTTTATGTTTTCCTGGACCTCAGCAGATGCACACATCTGACATATAAGTTTGTCTGTAGGTACATCTCTAAACGGGATTACTCTTTCTACGGTAGAGAGAAGATTTAGTTTGAATCTCAAAAATAAACTCCTATATTTAGGACAGGAAAACTGAGTAAGATATTCAGGAAAGGATCCCAAACTTCTTTCTATAGAAGAATAGTGCTTCTGCAAAGCATAATACCTTATTTTCTGCTCATTTTTAGCTCACAGATTCAAACAATGTTTTCTTCAAAATTTGAGGAGTAAGTTTATCCGACCCTAGATCATAATTAAGATCCCTAATGATTGATTCACAAGAGTTCATGAAGTTGTTCAATGAAACAACTCTGCCTTCGTTATCAACCCTTGCAAATACATCAAGGAGACAGGGACGGCCTGTACAATCCAGAGGAAAAGTTGTAGTTTTTGCCAGAGAAAATTCCAGAGATGAAACCAGCTCATAAATTGTGCTGGTTATTTACTTGGCTCCCCATCATGTTGGCTTGTTCTATTAGCAAAAAGTGATCAAACGATACTGTGGCAAGCCATTGTTGGCTCTATGTATTAAGAACACCTGCCGATGGAGCTTGACCTCGGTCTAACTGCCTCAAATAATTCCAAATAGCTTTGAACACTTTATCGAAATGTATACTTGGTTCCCATCTCCAAAAATTGACTTCTGGCCTTATTAGGGTTTGGTGGAGTGGTAATAAATTGGCAGTATATTACTTATTGCACACACACAAATTGAAAAACAAAATGAACAGTATCTCCCTGTTTTTGTGGGTAGGCAATATCGTCCACACACAAGTGGTAGGTACAACATGCAATATTTACACCAAGAAATATAGTATTTCCATATGAAGCCTGCATAATTGAAGTGTCCACATGACTCTGAATCATGTGGAAGGTTCTCGTTACCCTATGTTTACCACATGTGATGAAGGTAAGCGACTTTTGTGGCATTTCCAGAGGTCGATACTGCCAAACTCGTAATGAGATCATTTCTCTCTTAGGTGGCATTGAATCTTAGTTACCACCCTCTGAAATGCTAATCCGATGTTTAATTTAAAATATTAAAATATTCTTCAACTGAATTTCATACTCTCCTCTCATTTGCCTATGCTTCCCCTGCAGGCAGGAATGCACACACACACACACACCCTCACAAACACTTACATTACAGGGATCTTAAATAAAGATTCATTAAGCAGGAGTTAAAGGCTGATCCTGGTTATTCAGCATTAACCGGTGGCCAGGAGCTACCACAGCTGGATGAGGAGGTAGTACATAGTGTTCTTCAAATCTACCTTTCACATCAGATGCAAACATAGCACTGTGTCCATAATTGATGACCCCTTATGATTTAAATGTTGTGTAGATGTGTTCTAAAACATATATAGAGATGGTCTCAACACACAGGGTCACTTCTCATAGATGTGTATGTTTGCCATTGTTTGTCATGTGGAGCAAAAAGTAGCCCCTGGTAACTAACTGTTGGTGTCAAGCTAATTAGGCTAAATAGCTCCCAGTTCTACTCAATTTCGAACCCTGATTCATCTATCTTAGTTTATTTATTTGTATTTCTTTATTGGGTATATATAATGCGTCCATACACAATGTGTTTTGAGGTGCAGCAAGAGAAGCGGGTGGGGAAACAAGGAGGACAATCCTACTAGGCCTTGTGACATTCGTATTGTGCAAGTGTGGTAAAGAGAAGTGCAGGGGAGAGGGGGGAATGCTGGTTAGGGCAGAAAGGTCATTGAGAAAAAGTGCCAGTGGAGGCCAGTGGACAGAGCCAACGGAAAAAAGACAGTGCAGGGGAAGGAAGGGCCACGAGCTAAGTCTGAGGTAAGGGGATGGAAGGGCTACAAGGGTGCAGGCCCAGCCAGGGTAGTCCAGGGGATTGTTTGGGTCATCTGAACAATGTTCACACTTCCATTTCAGCCCATCTGCAATGATTAAGATTGCATTAAATGACATCTCCTATTTGCAACACAACGGGTGACAATAATGAAAACATGTCTATTCCGGAGCATGTAGACCCTTTTCACAGCTGTGTATTATCATTTGAATGGATATTTATTTTACCATCAATTGCCATAAATTCTGACCTCGGCCATATCATTTTCAGATCATTCCTTCATGCTGTGCATCTATTTCATTGTTGCGTGTCTCTAAGATTTTCTGCTAGATTTTTGCAGATGTAATTTTTTAAATAATATGTTATTTTTAAGACAATACTGACTTACATTTTTTGATATACAAGAATTCATTTCTCAGGAATATCTCATACCTTTTTTAAATGCATCACGTTGCATATAAATCCATCAGAAATCCACCTTCAGTGCTATGAAAACCTAAGAACATACCTATATGAAGGTACAACTATTGTAAAGGTTTTATTACATGTGTGTACTGTAAGCACAAGGAGAGTATTAAGAAACAAAGCATGCACTTAGATGGAGGTAGATGATCCCATCAGAGGCGTTGCTAGGGAGGGTTAAAGGGGCTATAGCCCCTGGTCTTTTGGTTGTAGCCCTGGATAGAATCTCAGGAGCCACAGCCAAAAGGCTAGCTAGCCCCCAGTCCCAACAGTTCCGACATTAGCGTAGCCCCGGGTCTTTTCCAGACTTAGCAACACCCCTGATTCCCATGTTTTCCTTCTTTATTGAATTACATGGGGGTTCCCCTCCCGAATCCCCCCTGTGCTTCCAACCCCTAAAATCTGCACACCTTCCTATTTCGTGCTTCTTGGAATGAAGCTGCCAACAATGGTATTGCTGGCTTTACATATATGACAGAAATACCCAGAATGGAAGAATTTGATCTGAGTGTCCACTGTTCCGGAATCATCAAGTCAGATTGGCGCAAGCCCATGTGTGCGCACAGTGCGCAATGCAGATGTGCTCCACATTATCTAAACCAAAACCTGAAAGAGTGGCAAGGGAATGGGTGATGGGATCAGGTTACTAACTCATGCTGGGCAGGGCGAGCACTGTAGGCCTTGACTACTTGATGTGCCTGAAGGCCAGAGCTAGTGGGTAATTGTGTTTTATACTATTTGTTGCAGAGTGGACTGTGTTCACGGTCGAAGCCCGTGGCATTTGGGCAATGGAGAAGATGTTACATAACAACACTCATGAAATTCAAGTAAAAAAAATACCTTCAGTTAAGTGAGGGATAAACAACTAATCTTGACAAAACCTAAAAGGTGTTGGGTGTGATAAGTAATGTCAATCGTAATTTGGACTCAAACTCCTTTCTAAGCCCATGATCCCATACAGGAGATGGCATTTTTCCCCACATGTGTGTGTGTTCTTGTATTACTCGGATGTCATTACTGTAAGATTCCTTTTCTTTTTTTGTTTGCATTATTGTTGCGCAAAATGGGCTAGGTTTGAGCCTACAAAATGTTACATAAAAATAAATACAATAAAATACATGTCCCATACATGCAGAACATTTCTGTGTTCTCTCTTCCATGAAGTCCACCGGCACAGCAGAGGAATAAGGGAAAATGTCTTTCTTTTTACATTCCCCCACAGGTGGGAAGAGTCTTTCTCGTTACCCCATTCACTCACTTCTGCCCACCTCTGAGAAATGATTTATGCATCAAATAAGGCCTCACAAACTTTTTTCCAGTGGTAGGGACGACATATTTCAATGGAGGGGTGCAAGTATTTCTCAGAAATTAGTTGAAGCTACTTTATGGAGCAGGGAGCCAAATCTAACATAGCAGGGTTTGGTGCGTTCCTCCAGGAACATTTTTAAAATAATGCATTGAAAAGTGCAATTTTACAGCACATATTGTTGCAAAGAAATTGGGTACAATTTCATACATTTTATAATCTGTTCTGTGTACTAACACATGAACATATCTAATAGATGCCAAGTCACTAACAGTACACAGGTACATTTTATAACACATTCTCATCATGTTTCTGCCCACAATATACGCCAGCACTGCCACTGTAAAGCACATGTTCATAGTGCTTGCAACTAGATTATTAGTCATTGTTGCCACGGCAAAACACTTTCATGATGTGGGTGTCCACACTGTATGTGAACATTGTCATAGTAGAAATCTTTCTTCAGTGATGTTAAAAGATATCTTTAAAGCACATGACAGCCAAAAAGGCTTCTCGGTGTTGTTTAAGTAAAGATCAACGTAACATTTAGCTTACCATATAAAAGAAGCAATACAGCTAAGAATGAGCATAGATAAAGGTTTTCAAGCCTTTGTTCAAGCGTTGTGGGTCTTAAGTAGCCTTCAAAGAATATGCTGATTTCTTCCATAATGAGATACTAAGCAGGGTAAAGCTTTTACCACTGGCTTTTACCACTGGCTTTCTTAAAAATGTTTTCACGAACAGTAATTTCTCCTCCCACCAGAGTGTTCTTTTAAGGCTATAGTGGGTCAGTATGTCCAAAGTATGCTCTATGCGCAATCAATAGGGCTTACATGTGATCCGGTTTTGTATCGGAAGCTAGTGCAAGGTGGCTAATGCTTTAGAAGCCAAAGAATATTTTCCAACTTGAATCAGTAAAGAGGCTGCTGTGTTTTGGATCATCTGAAGCCCAGGTAGAAGGAACACTGGTAGGCCTAACAGAAAGCATTTGCAAAGTCAAGGTTGGATATCACCAGAGTCAACATGACTTAAGCTCTAAAGGAGGAAAAGAATGGCAAAATCTTATTCAACATCCACTCGGCCCTTTAACTCAGGCCTCGAGCCTTAACATCTCATCCGGCACGCCAGAAGCTCCCGGGTCACCAAAGCGGGAACCTGGGGTGCTAAAATAAATAATTATTTTTATTTTATTTATGTTATGATAAAAAAATTATTGTTCACAAAATTACAAGTAATTCAATGCAATCATAAAATCCCCTTTCAACAATATATATATATATATATATATATATATATATATATATATATATATATATATATATATACATATACATACTTCATTTAAACATTAGCAATTCAAAACTATAAAATCCAAAAGATAATTTATATAACACATCATAAAAGAACTGACACAATAACACATTTTCTAAAACATACATATCATAAACAATGAAGAATACCAATTATTTTCAACATTCTCACCACTGTAGTTAAGAACAATGTGTTGCCTGCACTAAGACGGTTCAACTTATCTACAGCATGTCATTTCTCACCATGAAAAACATCCTCAGATATTTTGTCCTGACTTCCTTTATCAATGTACATTCAACCATCGTATGTTAAAGCGTTTGAATAGCTTCAGGATTTTTACAGAAATCACATATACCATTACCTAAAATCTGATGTTTAGATCGAGCATATAAAATCTCTCCGTAGGCAAGAGATCCAATCGAATGCATATAAATGAATCTCTCACACTTGGACATGGTGATTGGCAGAGATAATTTGGTAGAATTTCAATGCCATTGTCTATTTATGAGCATGTGGAATATACTTTATAACTTTGTACCTTACTTATGGTACTTATCCCGTCATCTTTAATGCTTTTTTTCACCCTCATTGGATTTTCTGCCAACTCCTTCATTTGTCTTCGATGGGGTTCTAAAATAGCAGCCGTCTATGTCTCCATGAATACAAGAGCGTCTGAAAATGTATTATACATGTCTGATCTGAGATCTTCATATCCAACTCTCTCTTCCCAAATACCTTCCTTCTAGAGCATTTCTCTCAGCTACCTCCAGCTCTCTGAGGGTCAGACTTTTCTCCAGGCAGAGAGTGGGGGTAGATCTCTCTCCTCCACAGATGCCTTCCTCTGGAACGGCCTACCTACCCCCCTCAGACTTGAGCCAGACCACTTGAAGTTTCGGAAGCAGCTCAAGACCCTCCTTTTCTCCTACAACATCTCTCTCTCACTCCCTTGCTAACTTACCTGTCTGCTGCACCAACTATTTTCTTGGTTCCCTCAGAGTCTCACTGGGTACCAGGCTCCTCCATGACCAGGCTTCCTTGCACTGCCTCCTAGCCTACTGCACATTTACGGGCTATAACTGTAACCCCTACATCCCCCCTGCCTCCTGCACTATCTAGAGCCATGCTGCCCTCCTTGCGCTCACTCAGAGCTTTGCTGCCCTGTGCGCACGTCCCCCTTTCCTCTACCTTGCACTTCTCCCTCTCCTTCACCTTGCACTTCTATTGTCGCAACTTTCACGATACGAATAACACAAGGCCTAGTAGGATCATTTATCCTGTCCCCATTATGCCCCCCCCCCCTTGTCTTGTGGCGCCTACACAAAATTGTGTGCAGGCGTGTTATAAATGCTAAATCATACCACAGAGACGTTCTGATAGGTGAACTTATTTTTCCCACCAGCGAGACTACTCTCCATTGGAACCAAGCCTTAAGAGATAGTATTCACATTTCATATTGGAGCAATGCCATGGGAAGTGAGGATGGCAAGTTCAGAACTTTCTTCCGAATTTCGGCCCTCCAACTTTTCCCACAGCAATCCACAGGACATTTATTCTGATCTCAAGTCCATTTTGGATCGTGTGGATAACTTTCCCCACATAGAATTTCAGCAGAGATTTAATACCGCATTTACAATATTCAGGGACTAGTCCATCAATTTTGGACTCAATTCTCTTGAGCATGGATTCCTTATTCATTTGTGCTGTAACACCAAAGTCCAAGTATATTATCTCAGCCATGACATCTAATTGTATTTCATTGACATGCCATTTAAATGTACATCTTTTTTTATGGTGTCTGGCAAACTGTATGATACCACATTTCCTATGGTTAATTACCAGATTATTCTTTATTGCATACACGCTCAATGCTCTAAGCACAGCTCAAGCACACGCTGAAGGCCAATTGGTGTTGCATCAAGGAGGGCTCTATTCTCAAAACGGTTCTGAGTCACAGGTAGGGATAAACAGACTTCTTGCTCTGTGAGCATACACTTTTATCTACAAAAAGAAAGTCCGGAATTCAAACAGGTGTCACCAAACACTCTTCCCACATCAAAAAGTGGAAATTCAATATCACACATTTTTATTAAGATTCAATATATTTCATCATAAAAAATGATCATACTACATAAAACACATACATTATGTTAAAACCACACAAGTAGAATACACCGTAAGTGAGTACTGTTGTGATAACTTCCTTCGGATCATACACTGTGTGTACATATCACACTCTGATTCCTATGCCACACCACTCATGGCCTATTTCTTATAGGTGCAATACCAACACCAGGAGGGCCACATCATCAGCATAAGCTAGCCAACAGATTTGCTGGCCTCCTATTTCTCGACTAAGCAATGCTGCGTCTTGCAATTACTCATTTAGGTCTGCTAAACACAAGTTAAAAAGGCAGGATGCCATGCCTTAACCCCCTCGTTGTTACAAGGCCATCAGTCAAATCGCCAGATGCGTCTAGTCCGACTCTTATTGTAGTATAGGTGTATATATTCCAAAATGGCAAGCAGTGGAGGAGGAATTTTCCGTTTCCTAAACCTTTGCCATAAAGAATGTTGATTAACTGTATCAAAATCCTTAGAAAAATCTGTCATAGAGACATATAAGGAGGAGGAGGAACATTTCTTAGAGGAGCACACCTTATCCTTTAAGACAGACAGACAGCACTGGACCATTTAGTGCTGTAGCCATACCTTTTCTGAATCCCCTCAGCCCGCTGCTCCAGCTTTTCTACAACCAGAGCAGCAAAAATGTTGCTATCTGATTCTAGTAAGGCAAATGGTTTGTAGTTTTCAGGGTTCGCCCAATTTCCTTTTTTTAAAGATAGGAATTATAATGGACTGTTTGCGTGATTTGAGTATTTTCTGTTTATTCAAAATATCCCAAAAGAGTAAGGTTAACAGTATTGGTCACATTTCTTTATTTACTTTTAATATCACATTCAACAAGCCATTTGGCCCAGCTGCCTTTGAAGAGGAAGCATTCACGATGAGACATTCAATATGATCTGTCTCAAAGTGTATGTCCCAAGTTGTTACATCATTCATACACATCACTATATTAATTTCCCCATTTATTTCTTCTCAATATGCTCGCCAACTCGCTTCAGTAACATTATTACATTGTAAATCAACTAAGGTGGTAGTCAGATTGTTTACTAATGACCAGAAATTTTGCATATTATTTTGAATGTTCAACATCATCTCTCCATCGTTCTGCACCATGAAATGGCTATGTGATCGCATCCAGCGTTTATTTAGGTTGAGCAATTCAGATTTCTTTTTACGATAGTTTTCATCCTTCAAATTATTTAGTCTTAATATCGTAATAGGTGGATTTGCTGTCGGATTATTTTCTTTTTTGCCCAAACATTTTTGTCAAACCGATGTGTATGAGTTGGTCTCACTGGATGTTACTGTTTGGGCATTTCTTTAGCCCATAACAATATCTTAAATCCCTCGCTAGGTCAAAGTACCATCAGCTCTTCCATGTTTGCTTTAGCGGTAAACTCTTCCATTTTCTCTTCTAACACCACACCACCTTTTCTAAATTTCTGAATTCGATTGCCTGCACAAGTACACATTTCAGATGGATATTTCTTTATACCTATTGCTAGCGATACCAGGACATGTTATGCTTGCTTAGGGAGGTTTCTGTCACCTGAAGATATCTGCATGACTGAAACAGTCATGATAATGTAAAATAATCAGTGATGGACGACTAAATTCCCCTCTTCCAAGTTTCCTTTTTATCGAGATCTCCCTTTACAGTATCATTTGTAATAAAAAAGATCCCACTCCTTGAACATGGCTTTCCACTTTTTCCCATTGAGATTATTGAGCGCCCTGATGCCAGTGGGCTCTGGTGCTATTTAAATATATAAATAAAAGAAATAAATGAATAAGAATCTTATCGTGTTTGTTATTATTTAGGCAATACGAATTAAGATCTCAAGCTATAATCACATATGGTTCACTAAACGTCAGCCATAAACCCAGTATATCTGATACTTTATTCAGAAAGAAATCTATTGCTTCCAAAACAGGGTTCCAATACAAATTGACTTAAAGGATTCATACATTACTTCTATTGTTACTAATTACAATTGAGATTACCAATATGTCATGAAATGTATCCATGATTATTTTCATAGATTTTATTTGCAAATTTCTTGTTGCTATTAGCAAACCCCCTGAGGACCTTCTCCCATTATTTGTAATGGCTGCCTGCTCCACCATGCTGAACCCATCACACCATGTTTCAGTGGAGAGCCATGTTTTTTGGAAGAATATTATATCATTGGCAACAAAGATGTGTATCTGCTCCTCATTTCTTATAAATCTGTTAAATCCTCTTGTGTTCC
Organism: Ambystoma mexicanum; assembly: GCF_040938575.1. Classification (NCBI taxonomy): domain Eukaryota; kingdom Metazoa; phylum Chordata; class Amphibia; order Caudata; family Ambystomatidae; genus Ambystoma; species Ambystoma mexicanum. The sequence continues at coordinate 291,170,834 of NC_090939.1, read as the reverse complement.
ATACACACAAGTGGATTTCATCAGCTATCAGAGATTTTTCTTGGTCATATCTTTCTTAGCCAGTTCCCTTTACAACATATCTCACAGCCATAGGCAGTTCCCTTGATCCCCAACATAACCTAGGTTCCTGGTTTGATCCCTAGAAATACTGGCCTTCTCCATCACATTCCTGTTAATACCACTGGTGGTTCAGAGATTCTTTGAATGATTCATTTGCATGCAACCTGGGTGTTTTCAGTTATTTTTAATAAGTACTTTCTTTCGTTTCTCTCTTCATACATCATACAGCCAAATTTTAGTATTTCATTTTTTTCTTCCAATATAGTTCTTTTAATAATGGAAGATCTCCAATGGACCTCACACAGAGCTGTTTGGGCCTCATGTCGAAAGCCGAGATATTCCATATCAGATGAGTTATTCTATCTAGGGCCGGTATTTCTCAGAGCAGCCTCAGAACATTTGCTCGATTGAGTACTATATCCAAGCTAAGATGTTGACAAAGCTCAAAATATAGTATCCCATAATCGTCCTTCTTTTTCAGCATGGAGATGTCTTTCCATGCCGATTTCCCTGATGTTACTGATCGGTTATTCTTTTGTGAGTCCATGTTGTCTATCATCTCTTCAATTGATTTTAGGCCCTTCAGCTTAAATAGGTAAAACAAATGCTCTCTGTCCCCACCTTTCCACTCTTGCAAATCCAGATGATCAGGTGAAGCTCTAATCTGACCATATGTCTAAGCTTGTATGTGGCGCGCTCGCTCAGGTGGGGTAGAGCTCTGGTTCTCTATATTATTACATATTGGTAGTTGAATCCCAACTGCAGGTTGTCTTTGATAGCTAGGCTTCGGCATATTAAAAATAGCCGCCCAGTGCTCTTTTACCAGAGGTAAAGGAGCAGTTGCCACTTTTTTTGGGTGATTTTGATATATGCCAATAGTATTTTCATATGGGACGCCTGGCTTTTGTTGATCTATAATCCCCATTATAGGTGGATTTTCATCTGGGAGCAGTGCCCTGATGCCAGGCATTTTCATTCATTGAATGTGTCATTGTAAGCCATTTCTGATCGTAATTGACATCCCTGTTCTTGAAATAAATACAATTAGCGTCCGCAGTGGGGGAGGCAGCATGCAGGTTCTGAGGAATGCGGACTGAGATTACAGGTTTCAGCCTCTGTTCTGCAGAACCTGATTGTCTGCGCCCACCGCCTGTGTGCTTATTGTATTCATTTCAAGAACAGGGATGTCAATTTCGATCAGAAAAGACTTACAATGGTACATTTACTGATGGCAGTAGCATTGCCACAAAGGGTGCCTGTACAATAGCATAAAGATGAGAACAAGTAGTGATCTTGTTTATGAAGGTGTCCAATAAAAAATGAGGACATAAATCAGGGACGAAACAAACAAACACAATGCGAATGAAAAAGTAGGTGATTTACAAAGGTAACATTAACCAAAGGGGGCAAATGCTTTAAAACAAAGAGTATTAATTAAATGTACATAATTACATTATTATTAAGCATCACTGGAGGTATTGGTGCAAACAGGTAGGGACGATAGGGGAGAAGGAAGATTGCTTAAAGATGGGAGCTCCCTCTTTAGCAAGTCAGTGAAGTTTAAGCTGAGCTTTGAAGAGATTGACATTTGGAATGGCTTTGATTGTTATGGTTCCAGTGGAGAAGGGCAAATAGGGTGAAAGAGCGGAAACAAGATGTGGCACAGGAAGGGTATGGTACAGTGAGGTTGAGTGCCGAGGAACATCGGAGAGAAGAAGTAGGTGAGTAAACTGAGACACAATAAAACAGGTGCTGAAGAGCAAGACCATTGATAACTTGAAAAGAGAGCGGCTGTGAACGCATTTCTTTTTATATTGCACAGTAAACATATTACAATTATTTTGTTGGCTCGAGTTCAAATATTTTGAGAAGATACGGATTTTGTGAAAACCTCTTTACTCCATTCCTTATTATGTACAACTTTCTCATTGTTTAGCACTAACTAGTGCAAATGTGAATGCTGCCTCAGATTGTGTTGGCAGGCCTGCAGCAAATCATTGCACATGTCCAAAAAGAGACAAAAAGTGTTGGCACTATAGCCACAGAAATAAATATACATATTTTTTTTACTTAATAACTGCTAAGTTGTAGGAAAACGGTGCCCTTTAACAAAATGAATACACTACCATGAATGACTAAATAAATGTACTTCCAGATTTACAGTACGGGCCACTGCAGTGCAAATTCAGAAGTAAGGCTGGGTGAACGATCTCAAAAGCGATCTGCAGGCTCTGCAGACCTTCTAGTGAGGTTTGGGTATGTTTACCGGTTCCAGCAGAATGTCCTTCCAACCCGAATCTGCCAGAATAACCTTTAAGAACCACAAATCTTCCAGGAACTTCAGGATAGGTTCAAGCCAGATTGGGTGGGATTCTTGGAAAAGAAACATACACAAGATCATTTAAAAGGCTTCAGTGAGAGAGGGAAAGGTTAGTTGAAAGGGAGAGGTCAGGTGAATGTGCATGGGGTGCTTAGCAAGAAGAAAAGGACTCATGGGCATCTGCGAATGTTATCCAAGTGGGACAGCACATTAAACTCTGCAGTAATATATCATAGTAGATTCATGCACCTGTAGAGACCTATGTGTATCCTGTCGGAATTGATAAAATTAGTCAAGGTGAAGTGGGGAATTGTAACATTGCATGTCAAACCAGCAGAGTCGCTCACATGTCAGGCATCCCTGGACTGACACACTGAGTATTCTAGTGGTATACAATATTATTATATGTGGAGTTCGTAACAGGCATTGGGCTGGGGAAGAGTCAGCCATGTAGGATGGTGTTTTGCAGTTTCATCCTGCTGATTTTGCTTACTTGAGGAACTATGAAGTTATGTAATTAATAATAGGGAGAGCCCAGGGCTCCAGCCGAAAGACCTCAGAATGGCCAGTAGTGATGAGACAGAGTCAGTCACATGTCACGCATTCATGATGTAGACACTGATGTTCCTTCAGTCAGGTAGTATTGCAATGTTATAAGCTCTGTACATGGAAACACACATCTATTTACAGTAAGAGGCCTATTCTCAAAACATGTGGACCCAAGATGAGGTGCCCTATTCACAGGTTCCTTTGAATGTGTGCATCATAGATGTGCCCATTCAGATCTCCTTTTTCATCCCCTTTGTACATTTGAATAAATAAAGGGTGCATTTGTACATTTTAATGCACATCATGAATTCAGAAAAGGGATGCACATTAAAATGTATACTAAACAAACACATTTTCCTGAGCTCCTATGGAGCATGCACAGGTGAGGTGCAATGCATGACAGGGTAATTTCTGACAAATGTATGCATGGTTTTGATTTTTTTTTTTTTTTTTACTGTGGAACAGCAGTGGCGTGAACCGCTGATGTCCACTTGCATTACTGCCCCTCAAACAGGGATATAACCGTTTTTTTTTTCCTTTTTTGTATGCATTTCAGAGTCAGAGGCGCTGTAAGGTCTCATCGTGAAGAAACGCACTTCCAGCATCCACGTGGGTGCAAGGACATCATACATTCTCCATACAGCAAGGTATGCAAGCGGACCGGCCAGCACACCATATGTGCTGCAGCACAGCCCCCTGGAAATGTGCAGACCAACTGTGTGAATAAGGTGAATTGCACATTTTTCATAGTCTTGCAAATAAGAAAATGCATAATCTGTGCATTTTTTATTCGCATTACTTTTTGTGAATTTGGCACTCACTAAGTGATTACAATTACAATGTATTGTCATTTGCACATACAAAGTAAATATGCTTTCTATAGTAAAGAAACAGCAAGACTCGAACCATTAGTTCTGACCTATTCCAGTAATGTTCAGCTTTGTGTGGTTTTAACGTGTGCTGCCAGATAAAGCTCCGACCTCTTCGACCCATTGTTTACAACAGCATTTAATTAACATGACATTGTCAAGAGCTCATTGCAAGTCTGTAACCCTAATCTCTCCAAAGTTCAGCCGAACCGGAATCACATGCATACAGCGACAATATAGGGTGTTAAGGGGGTTCAGCCAAATGTGTTTGCCCCAGTCTATTCAAGAGCGGTACACACACAACATCCTATAGGTGATCAATAAGGGAGTACTCTAGGCATAGGGATGCCTGTGGCCCCATTTGCTATGCAAAGTTAGGCGTGAAAGAGATACATTCTGTAGATTGATTTGTGTGATATCCATTGCACATAACGCAGCCATTTGAATTGTCGGGTTCCTCCTCTAAGAAAGGAATACCTTTTCTGTGGGGTACCCTAGCAGGGACGAACTGTAGGCCTTGTTCAGTTTCTAACACTGTTTGATAATGAAAGCATCACAGACTGTATTTTTAGTCAGGATAACCTCAGCCAGAGTTTGCCGTTTATAAGAACGACTGTATCCAGCCTGCTGAAAAAAGAAAACAAAACAATGGATTGGGACTTTCACCATCATACGCGTTCCTGACTAGTAGACCTTGCTGCATGGGCTGTGAGTCGCTTGCATACTCTGCCCGCTGTTGCACTGGCAGGGCCATCAGTCACTTATATAATGCAACCTGCTACTATTTCACCCAATTGAGCTAATACTTTCCAATGATTTTCTCTCAGCAGGCTTGTCCCGGCAGTTCATGGAACATTGCCGGCTATGCCGCTGTCTAATTGGAGCGCTCGGTCATCAGCATTACTCTTTGTCAGCGAGTTCCTTGGACTTATAAAGGCCAACAAACAACCTAAGTTTCAGAAAACCTTCCCTTTCCCAGCAAGTCACACACACAGTTGGGCACTTAAACCATGTATGTGGCTGGCTAGACCCAAACAATGGCAGTAATGAGGGATGAGATGATTGCCTGGACGTGCTCCACTTCTGTGCCAGCTCTTGGAAAGATATGTGAGTTTGCCAATAGGACATTGCGATCGCAGGGTGCTGCTGTCTCTCTTCAAATAAATGGAGCTATTAAACGAGAGGTGTTCTTACTGTTGTGTGATAGTGGCCCTGCTTCCTCCCTCATTGCATCAAATGGTGATTTGACTTCATTGATTATGTGTGGTCAGTTAGTGGAGGAGGGAGCGTGCATGATTCTGTGAGCATTAGTGAGCCAGCCAGTGGATGAATGGGTGAGTGAAGCAATGAATCAGTGAATCAGTGAGCAAGCAATGCTTTTCTTTAATTGGTATACACATCAAACTTTCGTTATATGTGGCCAGCGACTGTGTGGGCAAGCGGGGACATTTTATGAGCGATTGTTTCGGCATGGTCATGTTAGTCTGTGCATGAGTGTCTGGATGATGAGTTTCTTTACCTGGTCAACATGATATGTGGTCAGTGGTGGGTGAGGTTGTGAATGGCTGTGTGGCTGAGGGAGTAGGCGAGTGAGTGGGTGGCCAATCTGCTTATACGTATGTTGGCAGGCGTGCATGGCTACATTTATTAAATGGGCATGTCTGCAGGGGATTCCAGAAGTGGGAGTACTCATCTTCACAGTACAAATGTTGGCAGTCTCCACAAGTTATGCACTGGGTAGTGAATGCACATAAGAGTCAATATCACCTCAGGTGTTTGCAGCGTGAGCAGAGGCCCGCGTGTGCGAGTGTTTGGAGGCGTGACGTCTTTGACAGTAGTAACCAAAACCAGGAGTAAAACAAGATGGGGATGGCTCAAAGAATAGGATTCAGATGTTTTGTGCCAGAGTGTCTTTTGTGACTGAAATCTTTGAAAGTGGATTTGCTGCTTCATCGGTTGGTCAAACATCTGGCCTTGCTGAGGCTACCTTGCAGGTGGTGTCAGCAGCTCCCCTAAATCTGTTTAGGCTATCCCTGCAAAACACACTTCACTACAGTGATTCTAAATGGGGTTTATTGCACGTGACTGGTAAGGCTGAAAACCTGACACGTCTTTTATTCTTAAGGACAGGACCTGAAGATTTGTGAGTTCAAAAATGCACCCTCATCTGTACACCTCAACTATCCCCATTGATACATGCATTGATTGTTGTGCTCTGTGCGACTGGTACATTTGTAGCCTCAATAAGAAAGTCAGATTTCTCAGTATAGAGTTGAATCAGGGCTGTTAATAAGTAGTGCTTTCATTTTCGGACATGGGTTCCATTTCAAAAGGCTGTGTTTCCTCCTCCAGGGACATGGCCCCACCTCATGCAAACTACCTACGTACACAGAAGCAACCACCATGTTTTCCCAATTCGTCAATACCGCTTGACCTCCATCAAAGTACGACTTTGAGGCTCAGGTAATTTCCCATGTGGTACCCTAAACCTGACTGCCATCCCCGTGGACCAAAGAACCATGTAATGAATGCCCTCAACTCAAAGGACCATACACACAGCACAGCCTTTGCCAATAAGATTGATAGTGCAACAAACCATATTGATGTTCATGGGACTTTGGGAATGCACCCTGCATGCACTGCAGCTAGTCCAACATACTCAAGCTAGGCATTTAGCCAGCCTAAAACACTATACTGTCTCTATTACCTGTCCATCAACTCCAGAAAATACTTCCTGTGTATATGCACCACTCACAAAGCTACCGAACCAGAAAAAACAACAAACCTAGGCAACCAACGAAACCTACCAAAAACCCCATCTCGCTGCTCCATCTAATCCCACAGCACAGAAAGAACCCCATTTGGGGGGCTGCTCTTTCATTGTTTTGTTTAGCGTAAAACTTGCAATGTCCCGCCAAGCGGAAACAACTAAAATGTCCAAAAGTAACTTTAGCCTTCACGTTGCTTGATGAAAACTTAGATTACGACATATAATGTATTCATCGGTGTGAGACTTTGCTTGGTATATTAATTAAACAGAAGTGACACTAGAAAGATTGCTGAGACACTCAAATGTGTCTGTTGGCACCGAGGGCTCAATAAAAAAGAAGGACTAGTTAGAACTGCTGTCATTTCAGTACTGAAATGGTCAGGCCAGCAGCTGGTTGGATGGGCAGAGGGAGAAAGAGTGGAGTAGGGAGGGTGTTCGGGGGTAGAGAGAGTGAGGGCTTGATAGAAAGTGTGAGGTGAGCGAGGGTGGGGGTAGAAAGAGGGAGGGTAAGGAGGTTAGGGGGTGGGTGTAGAAAGAGTGGAGTTCGGGTGGGTATGGAGGTGAGGGTAGAAAGAGTGTTGATATGGTGAGGATGGGGATGGGGGTTAAGAGAATGGGGCTAGGATGGTTGAAGGTAGAGAAAGTGGGTATAGGGTGGGTGAAGGTAGAGAGAGGGTGCGAGTAGGGTAAGTGGGGGTAGCAAGAGTGGGGTTGCAGGTAGAGAGAGTGGGTGTGGGTAGGTGCTAGTTGAGAGGCAGCCCCAAGAGGAATTAAAAAAAAGATGGCCACTACTAATAGCCCAAAATAACCACATTTTACACAAAATGTCCAAAAATAGCCCAGTAAGGCAAATCACTATGCATCGGGAAATGGAAAGCCCGGCCGACTTGCTTTTTACAAATCTGACTGGAGCAAATCTTGCTAGGGAGATACTCACTGGGTAGTACGGGGAAGGAGTTTGGCTAAATAATTTTTAGTGAGTTGCCCATTTAATGCTGTGGCATTGTTGGTTGCTATGCCAACCACATATTCCCAGTACGAAGCCCCATTTCTCTCTCCGCTCTCTCTTTTGTAACAATGGTTTGGGAAATGTTGTGGCTTGGAGCACAAAAGTTAGCTGAAACCAAAAATATTGCTATGGAAGCTACATGGTGGCTTGCCACTTTTTTCTGGGATTTGTGGGTGGAAATATACACACCAGCAGCAAAATTGCTGTGTTTGCTAAACCATCCTTGTTTCGTCATGGGGATTTAAAACAGCAATTTCTTCCTTTAGAAATAGCCATCTCAAAGGTGATGAGTTGACTTTTTTGCAGCTTCTAAGCTGCCTGTTACCTAAACAATATCACATTCAGGTGATTTAAAGCAGTTATTTCTGCTTGCAAAAACATCTTTTTGAAAGATAATGGGTTAATGGCAGCTAGCAAGATGCTCCTGTGTAATATAAAACACCCTTACCAAGCGGGCCTTCAGCTCTTCATTTATAAGCAATAATACATCTCAGCACACACATCTGAATTGAAACTCTTTTGCTTGTCTCATCTCTTTACTTCTCAAAGAAAAAGTACAGACTCATAGTAACATGTTACGAAATGTATTGTGTGGATTTTTAGAAAATTGTAATATAGCACAGGTAATACATGAATAGAGTAACCTATCTGCCCACATGAAACGCCAATACTGCTATATTTGTAGTTCGTTGTGTTTATACTTTGTGCAGACTATGCCTATGTTTAGGCCCACGATTTTGAAATTTTTCTAGACCTCCTTGGTGAGCACAGAATTTGATGTTCAATAAAAGCAGGTTAGGTACATTACAGCTCTAATTTGTTGATGATTTTGACAATTAGCATTACCTGCTGTTAGCTAACAGCTTTTCCAGGGAAGCAGGAGTTATCTTGTTCAGCTGGCACTAAACAACCCCCCTGCCAGGTTTTCCAGTTCCATGCATGACACCTCGAGGCAGTCCTGCTTTTTGCTTCCAATTGCATGCTGGAAGTTGTAGTTTCATTTTTCCTATTGCAAGGGAGGGTTTACAAGTCCCAGCATCCAGTGAGAAAAAAAAAAAAAAAAAACACAGGACTGGCTCAAAGATCTCGCATGGAACTGGGAAGCTTGGCAGCTATAAAAAGACAGAACCTTGAGACCCTCCTCCTTCCCCACGCTGCCTCTTGAAAATGGTGATTTCCACAGTGGCACGGCTGCCTCTGCAGATTGAGAATTTTTGAGGGGAATCGCCAAATACTCATTAGGAATACTCACTCTCTCCAACTTCCTTCTCCACCAGTGGTGTCCTCCATGGTTCTATTCTCTCACCTTGGCTCTTTAACATCTAGCTTGCTTAGCTGGCAATCCTCATCTTCTCCTTTTCCCCTAGCTAGCAGTGTTTGCAGATGACACACAACTCTTTTTCAGACTTCCTGATGACACTCTTGCACCTTCTTCATCCCTGACTGTCTATCTGGCATCCAGACCTGGTGCTCTGCCAACAATCTCTGCCTCAATGCCAGCAAATTTAAGATCCTTCCCATTGGGACCCCTGCTCCCTCCTTCTTCTCCTCTCTCTGGCCTTCCTCCATGTGCTCTTCCCCTGCTCCTTCTTTTGAAGCCAGAAACCTTGGAGTCATCTTCGACTCCTTTCTCTCCTTCCCTGCTCACACATTGCTAAGAAGTCCCAGTTTCAACTCTTCCTTCTTAAAGGAATTCTCCCTTTTCTCATTTCATCCAGAAGCTCAATGTCTCCCGAGCCCTGGTTGCCTCTATGCTTGACTATTGAAATACCCTCCTTCTTAATCTACCTTCTTCTACTCTGTGACCCCTCCAGCTAATCCAGAATAGAGCAGCAAGACGTATCCTTTGCCTTAAGCCAAGGGACTGCATCTCTCCTGCCCTAAAAAGTCTTCAATGGCTCCCGGTTGTTGCACGGATTAAATTAAAATCCCTCTGCATCATCCACAAGGCTGTCTGGGGTCATGGACCACCCCATCTGCAACTCTCTCTTACAAAATACTCTCCTTCTAGACCTCTACGTTCCTCTGGCACCAACACCTTGTGTGTAAAGGTATTCGCTAAACAGAGAGCAGGAGGTTGTTCACTTTCCTCAACTGGACCCCTACTATGGAACAACCTCCCCCTGCCTCTTCATCTTGAGCAGGACCTTCTCAAATTCCAAAAGCACCTCAAGACTCTCCTCTTCTCCTCCTCCTTCCCTTCTTCTCTGCTCTGCTAATGTCTCAGTTGCTGTGATTGGTGTCTTGGACCCTTATGCATCCCCTGGGCCCTTGACCACCCACACACCAGATTCTGCCTACCTGCAGCACTTGCCCCGTAGACTCACACTTTCCATGCATGGCGGCTTCAGGCCGTGTAGCACGTACCTTACCTTGCACTTCATATGTGTGTTGCTGCACTTGCACATGCTGAATACTCACAAGGCATAGTAGGTGTGTACATTCCTTCCCACCATGTGTATGTACATCAATGCCATGCTCCCTCCCTGTTGCCCTGTGGGCTCTTTGAAACGAAATGTATTTGCTTTATAAGTACGTAACAAGCAAACAATAAATACTACAAATAAATAAACAACAGGTTGACCCAGTTTATGCGGTTTATCAGGCCCATGTTGCATTAACCAAGGGCACTAGGCGTGCCACAGTGAATGACTGTCCAATCCATTTCCAAAATGTTCCAAACAAGGCCAGTGTTTTACCAAGAAGTCCTTCTGTTTCCTGTTTTTTTTGTGGCTGCGTCAATATCCGGTTAAATGTGCAATGCACGTGTGAAGAACCCAAACATAAAAATTGTGTTGTCATTTGCTTATTATCATACTTCCGAATGCTTTGCATTTTCTTAAGGTTTTCATAAAATCATAAGGATTTAAAGGTCTTTTCTTCAAGTTAACACATTCTGTCCAGATTGTAGAAATGTGCTGTATGGCGTACGCCCGGGCTTTGGTTCTACAGCATTCTGTACACAGCATGATCTAGACAGCGAAGTACATTATTGACAGGCAGAGAGCATGTTAATGCATCACATTATAAGCAGGGTGCCCAGCTTTCAGAACATGCCCGCTTAGCATCTTGGCAAATGTCACCTGGAGCGGATAAGCCTGCGAGATCACGCTTCCCATCTGCAGAGTCTGAAAGGAGAAAATTGCTCCCCTGAAACTGCCAGGGTTTATATGCACCGCAAATCTGCAAAGAGGGATCAGCCTGTAATTGGGGAGGACCATCACAGATAATGGGGCCATATCAGATCACAGGCTGCACCGAAAGCACAGTTCCAATTTTGGAATCTGCACATCGATCGTAGGGGCTTGTGTTTGGAACCTGGCTCTCTACTGAACACACGAATGCAACAGGACTGAGCCAATGACGAGAGCCATCACCGCCTACATCGGTAGTTCCCGGCATGGCAACACTACTGTCTCTGTCTCACAATCTATGGATAAACATTGCCTTATGCTTACCACTATGTTAAATGTCTCAAATGTTCTAAATAGGTATATACCATTCTATATTATTCTTGTACCAAGAACTCCCCAGCTAATGGGACACATGTAACTTAATCGCAGCACCTTGATGCCCGAGAGCTTATGTGCGCTATATAAATGAAAATAAATAAATAAATACATGTCACCACTGCAATATCTACTTGTGCTGCAGCTTCTGTCCAATGTGTGGTGCAGAGACAGGCAGTGCATTGTGCCAGCCTTGTTCAGTGCTATGTTTAAAGTAATAGTTTTACAAAGGTAGCAGGCGCCCCTCTCTCGCAAGAACAGACATGATAACCTGTTCAGTGGTTATTAACCACTTGAGAGTTCGCAGCCACTGCTTTTACTCACTGTGCCTTTCACAGATGGGAAATATCCATTTGCATATCAGTCTTTGTCCTGCCCAGGGGCAGTCCAGCACCGAAATACAATGGCAATTCCAATCTGAACGAGAGTACCACCAGCAACCCCATACACGTGTTTCACCCTTGTTGGGGATCATCAGTGAGGTGAAGCTGATGCCTCTCTAAGCACAGTGAGAGGGAGACCACGTCTGGTTGCCCCCAGGAGACCTAGGGTTACCAATCCCGTGTTCCTTAAAAAATAGTTTTACAAAGGTAGCAGGCGCCCCTCTCTCGCAAGAACAGACATGATAACCTGTTCAGTGGTTATTAACCACTTGAGAGTTCGCAGCCACTGCTTTTACTCACTGTGCCTTTCACAGATGGGAAATATCCATTTGCATATCAGTCTTTGTCCTGCCCAGGGGCAGTCCAGCACCGAAATACAATGGCAATTCCAATCTGAACGAGAGTACCACCAGCAACCCCATACACGTGTTTCACCCTTGTTGGGGATCATCAGTGAGGTGAAGCTGATGCCTCTCTAAGCACAGTGAGAGGGAGACCACGTCTGGTTGCCCCCAGGAGACCTAGGGTTACCAATACCAGGTTCCTTAAAAAATAGTTTTACAAAGGTAGCAGGCGCCCCTCTCTCGCAAGAACAGACATGATAACCTGTTCAGTGGTTATTAACCACTTGAGAGTTCGCAGCCACTGATTTTACTCACTGTGCCTTTCACAGATGGGAAATATCCATTTGCATATCAGTCTTTGTCCTGCCCAGGGGCAGTCCAGCACCGAAATACAATGGCAATTCCAATCTGAACGAGAGTACCACCAGCAACCCCATACACGTGTTTCACCCTTGTTGGGGATCATCAGTGAGGTGAAGCTGATGCCTCTCTAAGCACAGTGAGAGGGAGACCACGTCTGGTTGCCCCCAGGAGACCTAGGGTTACCAATCCCAGGTTCCTTAAAAAATAGTTTTACAAAGGTAGCAGGCGCCCCTCTCTCGCAAGAACAGACATGATAACCTGTTGAGTGGTTATTAACCACTTGAGAGTTCGCAGCCACTTCTTTTACTCACTGTGCCTTTCACAGATGGGAAATATCCATTTGCATATCAATCTTTGTCCTGCCCAGGGGCAGTCCAGCACCGAAATACAATGGCAATTCCAATCTGAACAAGAGTACCACCAGCAACCCCATACACGTGTTTCACCCTTGTTGGGGATCATCAGTGAGGTGAAGCTGATGCCTCTCTAAGCACAGTGAGAGGGAGACCACGTCTGGTTGCCCCCAGGAGACCTAGGGTTACCAATCCCAGGTTCCTTAAAAAATAGTTTTACAAAGGTAGCAGGCGCCCCTCTCTCGCAAGAACAGACATGATAACCTGTTCAGTGGTTATTAACCACTTGAGAGTTCGCAGCCACTGCTTTTACTCACTGTGCCTTTCACAGATGGGAAATATCCATTTGCATATCAGTCTTTGTCCTGCCCAGTGGCAGTCCAGCACCGAAATACAATGGCAATTCCAATCTGAACGAGAGTACCACCAGCAACCCCATACACGTGTTTCACCCTTGTTGGGGATCATCAGTGAGGTGAAGCTGATGCCTCTCTAAGCACAGTGAGAGGGAGACCACGTCTGGTTGCCCCCAGGAGACCTAGGGTTACCAATCCCAGGTTCCTTAAAAAATAGTTTTACAAAGGTAGCAGGCGCCCCTCTCTCGCAAGAACAGACATGATAACCTGTTCAGTGGTTATTAACCACTTGAGAGTTCGCAGCCACTGCTTTTACTCACTGTGCCTTTCACAGATGGGAAATATCCATTTGCATATCAGTCTTTGTCCTGCCCAGGGGCAGTCCAGCACCGAAATACAATGGCAATTCCAATCTGAACGAGAGTACCACCAGCAACCCCATACACGTGTTTTACCCTTGTTGGGGATCATCAGTAAGGTGAAGCTGATGCCTCTCTAAGCACAGTGAGAGGGAGACCACGTCTGGTTGCCCCCAGGAGACCTAGGGTTACCAATCCCAGGTTCCTTAAAAAATAGTTTTACAAAGGTAGCAGGCGCCCCTCTCTCGCAAGAACAGACATGATAACCTGTTCAGTGGTTATTAACCACTTGAGAGTTCGCAGCCACTGCTTTTACTCACTGTGCCTTTCACAGATGGGAAATATCCATTTGCATATCAGTCTTTGTCCTGCCCAGGGGCAGTCCAGCACCGAAATACAATGGCAATTCCAATCTGAACGAGAGTACCACCAGCAACCCCATACACGTGTTTCACCCTTGTTGGGGATCATCAGTGAGGTGAAGCTGAAGCCTCTCTAAGCACAGTGAGAGGGAGACCACGTCTGGTTGCCCCCAGGAGACCTAGGGTTACCAATCCCAGGTTCCTTAAAAAATAGTTTTACAAAGGTAGCAGGCGCCCCTCTCTCGCAAGAACAGACATGATAACCTGTTCAGTGGTTATTAACCACTTGAGAGTTTGCAGCCACTGCTTTTACTCACTGTGCCTTTCACAGATGGGAAATATCCTTTTGCATATCAGTCTTTGTCCTGCCCAGGGGCAGTCCAGCACCGAAATACAATGGCAATTCCAATCTGAACGAGAGTACCACCAGCAACCCCATACACGTGTTTCACCCTTGTTGGGGATCATCAGTGAGGTGAAGCTGATGCCTCTCTAAGCACAGTGAGAGGGAGACCACGTCTGGTTGCCCCCAGGAGACCTAGGGTTACCAATCCCAGGTTCCTTAAAAAATAGTTTTACAAAGGTAGCAGGTGCCCCTCTCTCGCAAGAACAGACATGATAACCTGTTCAGTGGTTATTAACCACTTGAGAGTTCGCAGCCACTGCTTTTACTCACTGTGCCTTTCACAGATGGGAAATATCCATTTGCATATCAGTCTTTGTCCTGCCCAGGGGCAGTCCAGCACCAAAATACAATGGCAATTCCAATCTGAACGAGAGTACCACCAGCAACCCCATACACGTGTTTCACCCTTGTTGGGGATCATCAGTGAGGTGAAGCTGATGCCTCTCTAAGCACAGTGAGAGGGAGACCACGTCTGGTTGCCCCCAGGAGACCTAGGGTTACCAATCCCAGGTTCCTTAAAAAATAGTTTTACAAAGGTAGCAGGCGCCCCTCTCTCGCAAGAACAGACATGATAACCTGTTCAGTGGTTATTAACCACTTGAGAGTTCGCAGCCACTGCTTTTACTCACTGTGCCTTTCACAGATGGGAAATATCCATTTGCATATCAGTCTTTGTCCTGCCCAGGGGCAGTCCAGCACCGAAATACAATGGCAATTCCAATCTGAACGAGAGTACCACCAGCAACCCCATACACGTGTTTCACCCTTGTTGGGGATCATCAGTGAGGTGAAGCTGATGCCTCTCTAAGCACAGTGAGAGGGAGACCACGTCTGGTTGCCCCCAGGAGACCTAGGGTTACCAATCCCAGGTTCCTTAAAAAATAGTTTTACAAAGGTAGCAGGCGCCCCTCTCTCGCAAGAACAGACATGATAACCTGTTCAGTGGTTATTAACCACTTGAGAGTTCGCAGCCACTGCTTTTACTCACTGTGCCTTTCACAGATGGGAAATATCCATTTGCATATCAGTCTCTAATAACCACTGAACAGGTTATCATGTCTGTTCTTGCGAGAGAGGGGCGCCCGCTACCTTTGTAAAACTATTTGTTAAGGAACCTGGGATTGGTAACCCTAGGTCTCCTGGGGGCAACCAGACGTGGTCTTCCTCTCACTGTGCTTAGAGAGGCATCAGCTTCACCTCACTGATGATCCCCAACAAGGGTGAAACACGTGTATGGGGTTGCTGGTGGTACTCTCGTTCAGATTGGAATTGCCATTGTATTTCGGTGCTGGACTGCCCCTGGGCAGGACAAAGACTGATATGCAAATGGATATTTCCCATCTGTGAAAGGCACAGTGAGTAAAAGCAGTGGCTGCGAACTCTCAAGTGGTTAATAACCACTGAACAGGTTATCATGTCTGTTCTTGCGAGAGAGGGGCGCCCGCTACCTTTGTAAAACTATTTGTTAAGGAACCTGGGATTGGTAACCCTAGGTCTCCTGGGGGCAACCAGACGTGGTCTCCCTCTCACTGTGCTTAGAGAGGCATCAGCTTCACCTCACTGATGATCCCCAACAAGGGTGAAACACGTGTATGGGGTTGCTGGTGGTACTCTCGTTCAGATTGGAATTGCCATTGTATTTCGGTGCTGGACTGCCCCTGGGCAGGACAAAGACTGATATGCAAATGGATATTTCCCATCTGTGAAAGGCACAGTGAGTAAAAGCAGTGGCTGCGAACTCTCAAGTGGTTAATAACCACTGAACAGGTTATCATGTCTGTTCTTGCGAGAGAGGGGCGCCCGCTACCTTTGTAAAACTATTTGTTAAGGAACCTGTGATTGGTAACCCTAGGTCTCCTGGGGGCAACCAGACGTGGTCTCCCTCTCACTGTGCTTAGAGAGGCATCAGCTTCACCTCACTGATGATCCCCAACAAGGGTGAAACACGTGTATGGGGTTGCTGGTGGTACTCTCGTTCAGATTGGAATTGCCATTGTATTTCGGTGCTGGACTGCCCCTGGGCAGGACAAAGACTGATATGCAAATGGATATTTCCCATCTGTGAAAGGCACAGTGAGTAAAAGCAGTGGCTGCGAACTCTCAAGTGGTTAATAACCACTGAACAGGTTATCATGTCTGTTCTTGCGAGAGAGGGGCGCCCGCTACCTTTGTAAAACTATTTGTTAAGGAACCTGGGATTGGTAACCCTAGGTCTCCTGGGGGCAACCAGACGTGGTCTCCCTCTCACTGTGCTTAGAGAGGCATCAGCTTCACCTCACTGATGATCCCCAACAAGGGTGAAACACGTGTATGGGGTTGCTGGTGGTACTCTCGTTCAGATTGGAATTGCCATTGTATTTCGGTGCTGGACTGCCCCTGGGCAGGACAAAGACTGATATGCAAATGGATATTTCCCATCTGTGAAAGGCACAGTGAGTAAAAGCAGTGGCTGCGAACTCTCAAGTGGTTAATAACCACTGAACAGGTTATCATGTCTGTTCTTGCGAGAGAGGGGCGCCCGCTACCTTTGTAAAACTATTTGTTAAGGAACCTGGGATTGGTAACCCTAGGTCTCCTGGGGGCAACCAGACGTGGTCTCCCTCTCACTGTGCTTAGAGAGGCATCAGCTTCACCTCACTGATGATCCCCAACAAGGGTGAAACACGTGTATGGGGTTGCTGGTGGTACTCTCGTTCAGATTGGAATTGCCATTGTATTTCGGTGCTGGACTGCCCCTGGGCAGGACAAAGACTGATATGCAAATGGATATTTCCCATCTGTGAAAGGCACAGTGAGTAAAAGCAGTGGCTGCGAACTCTCAAGTGGTTAATAACCACTGAACAGGTTATCATGTCTGTTCTTGCGAGAGAGGGGCGCCCGCTACCTTTGTAAAACTATTTGTTAAGGAACCTGGGATTGGTAACCCTAGGTCTCCTGGGGGCAACCAGACGTGGTCTCCCTCTCACTGTGCTTAGAGAGGCATCAGCTTCACCTCACTGATGATCCCCAACAAGGGTGACACACGTGTATGGGGTTGCTGGTGGTACTCTCGTTCAGATTGGAATTGCCATTGTATTTCGGTGCTGGACTGCCCCTGGGCAGGACAAAGACTGATATGCAAATGGATATTTCCCATCTGTGAAAGGCACAGTGAGTAAAAGCAGTGGCTGCGAACTCTCAAGTGGTTAATAACCACTGAACAGGTTATCATGTCTGTTCTTGCGAGAGAGGGGCGCCCGCTACCTTTGTAAAACTATTTGTTAAGGAACCTGGGATTGGTAACCCTAGGTCTCCTGGGGGCAACCAGACATGGTCTCCCTCTCACTGTGCTTAGAGAGGCATCAGCTTCACCTCACTGATGATCCCCAACAAGGGTGAAACACGTGTATGGGGTTGCTGGTGGTACTCTCGTTCAGATTGGAATTGCCATTGTATTTCGGTGCTGGACTGCCCCTGGGCAGGACAAAGACTGATATGCAAATGGATATTTCCCATCTGTGAAAGGCACAGTGAGTAAAAGCAGTGGCTGCGAACTCTCAAGTGGTTAATAACCACTGAACAGGTTTTCATGTCTGTTCTTGCGAGAGAGGGGCGCCCGCTACCTTTGTAAAACTATTTGTTAAGGAACCTGGGATTGGTAACCCTAGGTCTCCTGGGGGCAACCAGACGTGGTCTCCCTCTCACTGTGCTTAGAGAGGCATCAGCTTCACCTCACTGATGATCCCCAACAAGGGTGAAACACGTGTATGGGGTTGCTGGTGGTACTCTCGTTCAGATTGGAATTGCCATTGTATTTCGGTGCTGGACTGCCCCTGGGCAGGACAAAGACTGATATGCAAATGGATATTTCCCATCTGTGAACGGCACAGTGAGTAAAAGCAGTGGCTGCGAACTCTCAAGTGGTTAATAACCACTGAACAGGTTATCATGTCTGTTCTTGCGAGAGAGGGGCGCCCGCTACCTTTGTAAAACTATATGTTTAAAGTAACCTTACTATTACAATTCGTTCAAATTGCTATTAGCTGCACTATCACATAGCTATTGTAAAGCCACCTTGGACATTACTCTGGCTCCTCTTTACACCCTATTTCCTCTTTCTGAATTAAACGTTGATCACTTCCAGGACAGTTACTTTAGGGCGATTACAGGCCAGGTAAATCCTTCTGCCAGCAGCATAGGCAGGGTGTTTAAGTTGACACGTTGTTTTCCCTCTCAGGAAAGATGTCTGCCGTGGAAAGGCGAGAGGAGTGCTCGAGTGCAGGCCCATTTTCACTTTTCTCAGCAGGCTTGGCGGGCAGGTGGGTGGGGCCTGGCGAAGACGGCGTTAGCTGTCGGCGGGCAGGTGGGTGGGGCCTGGCGAAGACGGCGTTAGCTGTCGGCGAATGAGGACGGGATTGATCGTGCAGGGCGACTGGTAGGGGGCTGGAGAGTGCCGTGAGAGAGTGGGAGGTGAAAGGCAGTGGCAGAGAGGCAGGGGGAGGAGGGTCAGCTAGTCAGAGGCATGCAGGGAACAAGCCGTCAACTCCCATCAGAACATGGAGTTTCCTTTCCAGCCCATAACTCGAGTTAGCTGATTGGTGGGTTCCCATGCGCCGGGTGCTACCATGTCATAAGCTAGTGCATGAAAGGTGCATCATCTGCAAATAAACTCTACACTCGTACTTATGTCCACCAATCCGTCCAGCGAAATCAGGCAGGCAGCTGAGAGCATGAAGTATGGAGCATGACACATGATGAAAGGGCAGCCATTTAGTGATCAGTCAGCATGTCCCTCAGCGGGCTGCCTGTTATGATGTCGATAGGTTTTATGTATTCATTGGCTTGACACACATGATGTGGATAACATCAGGATGCCCCGTGCTTCATATGAAACCTTCGAGGGAGGGCAGTCTCAGTGCATGTGATGTCACTTCACCGCTCCCAAGGTTCTGGTGAAAGGAAGATGGTGGAGCTATGATATGTATTCAATAAACCAATTGAAGGTCTCAAAACGCAAATAAAATGTGTACCCTATCTAAACCCCATGACGCTCTGAAACAACCTGGGAAAAAAACATAGGTTGGTATGAAATTATCAAACTGATGTTATATACAAAAATATGAATCAGTGTTTAAAAATACATCAAAAGCCACGTATGACCACCTAGAAGTATTAGGATTAGATAGGGTACACATTTTATTTGCGTTTTGAGACCTTCATTTGGTTTATTACATACATACTCTCCCACCAAGTAGGAAGGTCCAGCCCCCTAGAGTGGGGCATCCTGTGCGAGAATAGTGAGGCTATGATTGGGCAGGTGTTCAGGACGCGCTCATGCTTTGTGGCATCGGTAGTAGGTTGCCTCCAAAGAGAAGAGGTCTACATAACACTGCGCTCTAAAGCACTCTCTTTTCTTGGAGTTGGTCAATGGAGCTGTTTCAGGACCTAACATGTTTATTGTTATCCAAGATGTGCTGTTTCTGGTCCCTAGGTCTCTTTGTGCAGATTAGTTCAGCTATTGCAGCGACTCAACATGTGATGGGTTTGATCTCGAACTTTGACTGTAGTTGTTAAGTGGATACCAGGTTGTTTGCCATTGTCTCAACCTGCCTCCCCACTTGCACATTGTATTTTCCTGTGCATTACTCACTGCTTACTCCTTAAAAAGCATAGCACTGATTTGGCACATCTGTGAAGAAATAATTGGATAATGGCTGAAGGGCGTGGCAAAGGGATAGATATGGTGGCTGGTAGAGCATCTTCCCGTTTTGGCCGTTGCAAGGGGTGCCCCTGTTATTCAAGTATTTGTAATCTATGTTTCTTATTAATATTGAAAACAAAAAGAGCCTCACCGAGGAGCACTGTGCAAAGGGAGCACTGGGGACTAGAGAAGGCCCCCTACAGGGTGATTTATAAACCTTTACCAAGTCATGATACAGTAGTCAATACATTAAACCAGCTGGTGGTTGGAAAGTTGCTGGAAACACAGAATCGTGACAGCCCAAGGCAGAGCTTATCACATATCATAGATATATGTAGAGATGCCCTCCGTTGGAATGGTGGTTGGGGATCATTGGGCTCTGGGGGTAATAGCATTCTAGGGTCCTGTACCTCCCTCCGGGGAGAAGTGTGATTTGTAAGGATGAGCCAGTCCCTGTTACAATGTCCTTCATTTCAAATGTAAGGTCATTTCAGTGATGGGGAGCCGTGAGGATGAAGGAGCGAAAACGGTGGTGGGGATGGTTAGGTTGAGGAGAGCTTTGGAGAGAAGAGAACAGCTTTGGCGAGAAGGGTAGCAAACTTCAATACTCTGTTTAGAGGGGCATAGAAACATATGGGAGGATAGCTCATGGGCAATGTGCTCCCCTTGGAAGCAAGACGACATGGAGCAACATAGGTTCGATCCCCGGGTCTGCGCTTAGAAACCTGTGGGTATTAAGCGTGTTATAAATAGCCTATCATATATTTATTTAAGCAGATGTTGAACAAGTGTTTAGGCCTGCTAGGAGTAGAATATCAATGGGGCGCTCCTTGAAGCGGGTGGAGCGGTGATACCCCGTGGTAAAGACTAGGGTGCTGATGAGTGCCTTTGGCAGATTGAAAAGTGAGATAGGAAGGGAACCGTATGGATATACAGGAGGTTAAGTCCAGCAACCGTATTAGTGGCGATGTGGAAATCTGAGGTCACCGTGAAAAAGAAATAAACGATTGCAAGGATGGGGGGGTGGCATGAGGAGGTCACGGGGAAATGACCTAGCAGAGGGGATATGGAGTGTATTATTGAGGCAGGGAGAAAAAGCAGTTTTTAGAGCAAATAACCAACAAGAAATGCAGCTCCATCTAGTGACGGATTGCAGACAGGCAGTTATTGATGCACCATGACTGCGTGCAGGGTTTTCTTTCTTTCAGTGTTTGTTTTGTTAGGGCCAGTCCAGTGATGTTTCCATTTTTAGATGTTTTTTTAGTCTGTATTTATCAATAGGTATACATGTTTACTTTTAAAGCACAACGTCACTTTTAATTTTCCAAGTTAAATGGTCCATAAGTAAATTGTATTAGAGAACAAACTAAGTCCAGGAGGATAGCTCAGGGGCAACGTGCTCGCCTTGGAAGCAAGACAACACGGAGCAACACAGGTTCGATCCCTGGGTCCATGCTTAAGTACCTCTGGGTATTAAGCGCGTTATAAATATCAAATCATATAACATATTATAGCTCAAAGTGCTGAAGACATGTGAAGACCATGTTACTTCATATGCACTGAAGGATTCATGAGAATGTTAGAGAGGCTGCTGCATGAGATACAAGGTTGAGGGGCTTATTCTGCTTCATCTTACCTTCATGTGCATTTGGGCCAAATTCCTTGAAATAATGAAACTTTCCGCACAGTCAACATTTACACTTAGGAATTGCTTTGAGGTGCCTCATCTTTTAACAAGGGTCTTGCTGAGTAACCAGGCTGCATTGAGTGATCTGTGCTAAGCAGTGGTGCTCCAAAACGTGCCAATAGTATCCTCTAGAACGAGTACCCCAGAGATCCTACCTTCTCCCATTTTTGGTGAGGGAAGTCGGTTCATTCCTTTACCATTCCTTATATTTCATAACCCATAGTTCTGTATTTATAGTGTAAAAGTAGAGCAAGTATCAGAATGCAAAGGAAAACAGGACCTGTCGAACCATCGCAGCTAGCATTGAAATGCCCGAGATCTCGAATGACACCTTCCCAAAAAATGAATCAAGTCTGATAATCAAGACAGAATAGGGATTATTAAGTTCATTTGTTGAAGCATTCCTTCCCTCTTTTAGATAAACACAAAGATTATATAGACAACATCGCAAACCCAATTGTTTCTAGATGTTTCTGAGCTGCCAAATGGCTTGATGTTAGTGGGATCACCTTTATCTAGCCCCAGACATTTGCATGCTCAGAATTATAGTTTTGCTTTTTTCTCATTATTCACTACTAAGTTGTGTCACATCTCAGAGTGTGCAAAGCATTGTTCAATTGCAAACCGATAGCAGACAAAGGAGGCTGAAACTACGTGGCTCTAAACAACATCTGCTTCAAATATTTGCTGACTGCTTATCAGGAGCAAATCGTCATCACTCGGCTGGGCCTCAGGTATACTGCGTCACGGCTTTACTTTTACAAGTCAGTAAAATACACACTGATAGATAACTCCAGGGGTGTTTTAGCAGTCTTTAGAGGTTTTAAGTGAACACTAGAAAACCTAATTATAGGTGAAGGAGGGGACGAAGAAGAATATATGAATATAATCAACCAATATATTACTTGAGAATTCCAAAGATGGCATGAGTTTGCTGAGAGAGATGGTGCAGTGTGTCAACAGGCGGGGATTAACGACAGGCATTGCGGCAACCCAAATGGGGGCCTGGTGGCAGATGAGGTCACACTGTGTCAGGAACGGGAACATGAGTATTCAGCTGGGTTGAAGACCACCCATGCAAGGACGGTGCAATGCAAACCAAGAAGTGAGAGACTGGGAAGAAAGGAAGGTGGGAGGGGCTACCATGCTCAAGGGGGCAGCGAGACAAAGGAGTGATTACTGATGGCTCGAGTGAAAGTTATAGACACGAGTAAGCGCTGTCTCCTTGGCGTGTATGTGTGCAATCATATTGGTACATCAAGTTGAAGGAATGTGACTGTCCCTCTGGATCATTGATCCTGATTTGTTACAGGAGAAGACCTGCCCGACAAATAAAGTAGATCTCAGTATCAATGTATTTCCCTGAGGAAGTTGCTTGGCCACAAGAGTCCAACCATAAAGAAAATATGAACCCACAGTTCCAATCAACTAATCAAGCATCCATCAACATCCCCATATATGTAATCAATTTATCTAGACAAGGCCCTTAAATATACGTTGTCCTAAACCCTTGCATGCCTAGATCCATGTCTACCACATGCTCACACCCTCATCCTTTACTTTCATCTTCAGCATTTCTCGATCCCAAAATTCCCAAACTGCATCCTACTTGTTATCCATTGTAGACATTTGTAGGGAAATAATTGTATCTCTCTAACTATGTGATATTCTATTTCATATTCATTATGTTTACTAAATATCATAGGAATTTGTGACTGAGTTTTAATTTTAGATTTGTACAGTATGTTTTCATACACAGGCAAAGTAGAAGAAACAACTCACAATAATGATATTTCAGGTGAATGGTGGAACAGTCATTATGAATTGCTTACATGATTTCATGTACCTCCTTCAAAGAGGTATTTTATTTATAAGAAACTACTTGTCTGAGAATATCTTTCTGGGTTCAACTGAGCCTTCACTTGCCATTAACTCTTTGTTAGAGTAGCTATCGACATGCCATTGCTAATAAGCAATTTTCGCGCACTACACTGAAGGTCCACTGCTAAGGAAAGCGGTGATCAGTGGAACCAAGTACAGGGAACATTTCAAGCCTTTCGTAGTACAATCCACAAGTACAAAAGAATAAATGCTGAAGTTGAGCTGCCACCCCAGCAGAGCTTCAAGATCTCAGGCAGCATTTCTGGTACAGACCATCAAATAACTTTTTTATTTTTTTAAACAGAATATCAGGACGGTGGTATGTTGCATAAACTCTATGATGGGAACTGTCTTAGTCTGAATATTGCACATGTTGTGAAGTGGGGGTATGGAAGGTGGGTGTGCTGAGGTCACAGTCTGGCAGCTGACACAATGCTGTCTGAGAAGTAGAGCTTTCGTGTTCTTCCTGAGGTGCACGAGGAAGAGAACCAGCCTTATGTGAGTGGGATCTCTGGGTCTTTGAGTTCTAACACTTGTATGAAGTGTTGCTATCTTCAAGGACCAGTGCCACGCGCTGGAGAGTACATTTAATGTAGCAGGAGCATCTCAAACTTGAGTGACTCATCACAGACTCATCCTTACCATCACAGACACACAAGAAGGATCTGACCAAAATGTCAATACCTGCCAGCGGGAGCCGCCCCCTCGTGCCGGTTCCATGTGATAATATTGCTGCAAAAATATTGCCATACAAAGATTTCGCCATATTTTTGTGGCGATATTACCACATGGAACCTGCGGGGGACACCCCTGCAACCTCCATATATTTTAAAAGGGAGCGGGGGACACCCCCGCAACTCCTCCATCCATTTACCCCATAAATTATCCCCACCAAAAATATTGCCTATGGTCGTTCCCGACGACCATATGTACGGCGATATTTTTGGTGGGGATGATATTACCTGATACCCTCATACCACCAGCAGTTGGACAGTGGGTAGGGCAACAGATGCATGGGGATATAGCCCATGCACATACCGCTCCACCCATGCACTGTACTTGCCACAAATACCTAATTGTTATTTGGGTACTTGTGATATCATGAGCAGCCTCTTTGCTGATCTATGTTTCTGCAGTTTCCTTAGCGCAAAGCTGCGGGTCTCACTGAGATCCGCAGTTTGGATGCGGGAACAGCCTGTTAATAGTTGAAATGGAAGCCGGTACAGCGATTCACTCCCCACTCATACACATTTCGGATACCAGACATATTGTACTAAGATACCAGACATATTTCCATCTACTCGAATATATTTTCATTTAAGTACATTCCTTCCATCATCCATATTCAAAAAAAGAATCTTTAATTATTCTCTTCTCTGCAGTTATTCGGTTTTAGAGGACCACCATGGCAAACGTTTCCGAAAAGCCCTTTCATTGCCTAAACAACAGACATTAAACAAACTGCACTTAAAAGAGAAAGCTGAGCCTGTGTCTACAGCAAGGCATTTCACCCAACATGCCATGCAAAACACCAAAACCAAAACGTACTGATACAAACTAAAGTACTAGTCCTGTGAACAGAATCACAACGTTTGTCACCGGTTTATTTATTTATGTATTTATTCATTTTTATTTATTTACATATTTATCAAAAATGTCAATATCACCATTACACATCATCACATTAACAAATGATATAATGCATAAACACCTTTGCACAGATTCGGGTAAATACAATAGCTGTCAAGTTGTTTCAATATATTATATCAAGAATTACAGATCCAAGAATCTTTCTCAAATAGAAAACAAGTTTGTGTTTCTATTAAATAATTAGAGGAACAAGATCCTAAACATAAGGCCAATTAACGTGGTCCCCTTTCCAGTGGGAAAGTAGTGGAAGAGACAGCAGAATCCGCCTGTCGAACATTTGAGGGGACCGTGCATTCATCCAGAATGCTTCAAGTTGTTGAAAGGAATTCAGTCTACTCCCTCCCCTCAAATGTTTGAGAATTCTCCCAAAGACCATACCTCGTAATTCTGAAACATTCTGTCCAAGTATTGAAAGCCTTGCCACCAAAGATGCACTGTTGCTGTTGCCTATGCCTCTTTCAGGTTCAATGAAAGGAAATGCTGATGCCCGGGCAGGCTCCCTTAGGCATATGAGCCCACACAAGCCATTCAGTCAATGCACAACATATGCACTGTCGAAAGTAATGAAAACGTTCACATTTGTACAGTCAACACAGAGGGAAAAGTGTCTCCTTTGGGAGCTTACATGAATGTCTGTTTAATTTTATCTTCGTAGAAATCTGATTCAAAAACATCATGACACATGATTCTGCTTTGTTGGTAAGCATCACGTGTAAGCAAACACGTGTGTATGGGCGCAATATAAATAAAATATCATATCATCAATTGGTAAATTATCAAAACATTCCTCTGAAGCCTTTGTTCTCTTCTGATATCTGCCAACATTTCATAATCAATTATATAAAAACAGGATTGCCTCACATGCAGTACTGTAATTTCGTCTGGCATGGGAGGCATCCTTTAATGCGATACGCCACCCTGTGCCATGATGCCACCTGTCACATTCATTTACTTGCTGTTACGCCTAAAGGCAAACTAACTACACCTGGCCTCTCTCCCCCCATGATGTGGGGCTATGGGCAAGGTTTTAGCCATACTCACACACGGCACAGTATCTACTGCTCTGCAGGGCTACTCAGTGCCATCCACGAGGTGGCAGTGAGCACATAGTGATGTTCTATGCTCAGGGTCAGTTTACAAATACCTTGAGCTTAACCATGTACACCCTTCCTGAGCACAGCAGTGGCTGTGTAGAGGTTTGAATAATTGACTTGACAAAGGGAGCAGCCATGAGAGCTGGACTCAAACCTCCCAGTCAATACTTCATAAATATTAGCAGTTATGACCAAAAATGACACCTAATTTCCAACAATTAAACAAGTTAATAATAGTAATTTGTATTGTACAAAGTATAATTTTACCTCCTAAACATGGACTGCTCGACTATGTTGTTAGTACCGTATTATCACTTTACAGTGACCTACAATTATAAAACAGCGTGTGTTTCAAATATGTGCACTCATGTTTGTGAACAGATTGGCTAAGGACATAAACAGCATAAGGAAAATGTTAATGGCTACTGTATATGCACAGCAGTGGTTAAACTGAAAAATAAAAACATTGGTGGAGAGAATCAAGCACAGCTTCTGGAGGCTCCCAAATGAGGATTTGATCTTCTGGTCCACCAGTTGTCTGTCAATACTTCATGTCTGAATGTTAGTAGCATTCTTGCCTCCACTTGTAAGAGACCTTTGTGGCTGCTGAGCAGGACATTTTACCGAAGCCATGGATGTTCACAACCTACCTCTCTAGCACTTGAACTGACACATATCTAAACATCCCTTGAATTTCAGAATTGAGAAAAGGCTTCTCGTCTAAGAGAAGGAAGCTGAACATGATTTAAGCCGTGATTTTGCAAGACTTGAGTGAATCATTCAATGAAGTAACCGTCTGTTGGAGAAGTCTACGCAGTACGTTGTTTGTGTGAATGGGCTCCGGATTGAAAAACAAATGTCGGGGGCACAGTGTGGGGGATGCTGATTACTTCTCGAAAAATAAGCATCAGATAAAAGAGCCTTGACTGGCTCTATACTGACCTCTGGCAGTAGTGTGTTGAAATGCTGTTCTTCTGCCCCTCCATGAGAACAACCATAAAATATTTGAGGCAATAGTTGGCAGAGTTAATGTAGATATATTTAAGCACAGAGTGATGTACTGTACTGTGCATTGGTAAGGTAAAGGGCCGAGCTCTCAACGGGAGCCCCCATGCACTCTGTATTCAAACCGTTCCTTTAATAAATATGAACAGGTTTAAAAGATGTCAATTTACATTTTAACCAAGAACCAAAACAGCAATCAGGAGATATCTATACTCACTCTAAAGAAACAATATTCACCATACACAAATAATTATCATTATTAATAATGAGTGGTGTGGCAGAGTTGCACACTTTCATCAAAGAAAGAATCATGCTGATGGCGTACAATGCTCAACGTTGCTCTTTCCTCATCCAGCATTGAATTTCTTGGTGTGAAAAATGTGTAAAGCGGTCAATGTACAAGTCAATCTTTATCTAGATTCCCTAGATTATGACTCTGATCAATGTAGCAGTTACATTTCGAACCACTCACTGTATCAATAGTTTTTTCTCTGAAATAATAGCATTCAATGAGGTGGAGCCCACATTTGATATCTTTTTTAATTCCTGAAGGACACAACATGGTCATTTGTTATCATTCAATTTGATTCGTTTTTGTGGCGACTTGAAATGAAAATGCTGGTGGCACTGTGCTGGGGAAAGGGCAGATGAGAAGTGGGTAGCCACATCTTTAAGAAGAGTGTTTATATTTGGGAAAGTGGCAGGAGTTGAGTGTGCCGTGTAATGTGTATGTGAGAATCAACATTTAGGATCCCCGCATATTGAAGAGCATTAATAATAAGCATGATGGTAAATAAAAAAGCTTGTAAAAGTGCCTTTGCTAAATGACTGAACTACAAATAAGAAATAATATTAGTACCCAATAAGGGTCAATCAGTTTGCAACAAGCAATCTGATTGGCCCTGCCTGGGTCCTTACCATCCTGATAAGGCCCCGGTCTCTGCTGCATCTCTCGATGTTCCGGGTGCCATGGAAAGGGTGAAGGGACCACTTGTAGTCCCTTCTCCCATTTCATGGCGGTTATCTTCTTTGTTTTATTTTTTTTTATTTATTTTTAATGGCAGCCATGGAATGGGTAGAAGGAACTAGATTTAGTCCCTTCTCCCCATTCCATGGTGGCCATCTTATTTGTTTACTTGTTTAGATGACCATAGAAAGGGAAAAAGGACTACATAGCCTGTTCCATTGTGGCCATCTTTTTTTTTTTTTTTTTTTTTCAGTTGCGAAACAGCATAGCATTTTACAACTGTGAAAAGACATTATTAGCGCCCGGTCTAATGGGCCAGGGTAATAATAGAATCATTATTACCACTTCAGATAATGCCCCAGAGCCTGGGCCCTGGCTTTGCTCAGGCCTGTAACTATGGGTCTTGTGGCATTGCCTCAAGTGGTAATGCCCCCCCCAGCTCCGGCCTTATTGCTTAAATAATAGGATAGCACTGGTGATGAGGCTCAAACTCAGGACTCATAGCTGTTAGCCCCACCCTGATAAGTGTTTGAACCTTGAGTTCACCAATGATCTTGCTATGACATTAGCTAGAATGCTTATGTGTCTGTCAATGAAGTGCCGGACAGGTCAAACTAATACAGGTTCTTCAAGCACTGTTAAAAGACAAGGAGATACTTCATGTTGAAAAATATAGGCACTGTCTCGCACAGCTGGATCAGCCATGTATCAGGATATTTTGGAGCCAGTATAGTGGTGAGATGTGTGGAGGAAATGGAGTAATTTGAGTGATGACAAATAGTGATGTGTCCAAATGTTGCTCACATGCGTAATATTCAAAGACAAAATCAGTTAGTCGTCTTCTTGTTCACATATCTGGCATCATTCTCTTTTAACCATGCAAGTTCTGCCAAGTGCTCCAATAAATCAAACCCCTTTATAGCCTATATTATGCATGGAACAAGTCATGTGTTTACTGTTTTCCCCAAATCGTGTTAGCATTATAATACTTAGTATGAGCCTTATATTGGCAATATGGGACACTTTGATTAAAGCTTGATGGATAAAAGCTTGAGTAATATAAGGTGTTTCTATATGTTAGTTAAGGTTTTGGTTCTGTCAACTGGGATGATTTGAAAAGACATTATTAAGGGTAACACCGACTTATACTTGATCTAAACCGCGAGAGGGCTATTTGAGTCACAAAGAAGTTAATATGGGTAGCGCTTATTTTCTTCTGACTTACTTGAGGGATATTTGAGTCCCAAAGAAGTTGCTTTGAGTAACTCTGTCTTACCCCTGGCTTCCCAGAATAACTCAGTTACTCACATTAACTTCTTTGAGAATTAATAAAGTCTCTATAGGGTTAAATCAAATGTAAATTACAGTCATTAGTAGTAACTTCTTTGTTACCGATTATGACCCTTGGCACCACTCATTGTATACTTAATTGTTTCTTTGGATGTATTGTTTGTATCCATTATTCCTTACATACATACTTGGGCTTTTGCCATTGTATGCAATATTTCAGTGGAAAAAGCTGTAAACGTAAAGTAGCATTGCATATCCGGAAAAAAGCCTCCTTCTGCGAGCAGTTAGCATATCAAGTTAGAAGAGGTACATCTAAAATCCTTAATGCCTTCTGACCGGATTGTAGAATGATACTGGAGGACATTGGTGGCAATGACGAGTTACTAATTGATAACCAAATAAAGGTGAATAAAAAATGATGGGATTATAAATGGGTGTTAATGAAAGCAAAAGAAGAAATACATTGTAAGATTGTTACTTCCCTACCATTTCCTAATTATAAGCAGAGAAACCAATTTTTGCGATTTCGACTCTATCTGCAGTATAGAACAGAAATTATTGTGACCAGATCAAGCAACACGGCATTGATGAAAACCTGTGGCTACTGTAAGGATCACTTGAAGATAGAATGTTTACATCATCTCTGTGTGCAATGTTTGCAGTTGAGTAACATAAGAGAGCGATACTACCAGAGTTTCACCATTTTTACATGTAGATCTAACAAATAAAAATATTGGTACCACATTCAAAGTTGAAAACAGATATCCCTAACTTTGGCAACTCTTAGATTTCTCAATGAGGTGTTGGTCTCTTGAAAATACTTGGTCCTTCCATTTAGTAAATGTAACTATGATGATGTTAAGTATGTGGAACTGTCCTGATTGTAGCAAATGTTTTGTATTATAAAAGTCTAAGGTTTAATTTGAACTTTTGTACAAAATAATAATGAAAAAAGAATAATAATTGCCAATCAATATTATTAAGATAGTAAGTGAAATGATTTAGTTTCCTGAAATATCCCCATCCATCGCAAACAAATATCATTAGTGTATCAGTACCAAGCAATGTTTTGACTGCATAAGGAATTTGGGAATAAGCTACCTTAGCTGTGAGATACATTTCAACCTATTACTCACAGCAGGGATCTGCAACCTTTGGCTCTCCAGATGTTTTGGACTACAACTTCCATTAGCTCTTCTCAGAATAGTCAATGGTGAATGATAATGGGATTTGTAGTAAAAATCCTCTGCAGAGCTGCAGGTGGCACTTTACTACGCTAAAGCTACAAAAATAATGATTGTTCAGAATTATACTCCAAAGTAATACTGGAAACATATGATTAACACCAGTCAACTGACACTGTGTCAATAATTCTCTATCAAAATGTGCATCTTTCTGGTGTGAGACATTTGTGAATAGACCTTTTTTCTTTGCTAATTTTAGTTGTGGGTACTTTTACCAGCTGTTGAATTTGTCTAATAAAAGCATCCATAGCTAGGATAACGTTTGAGATTTCTTTCAGATGCAGAAAATACTTAAAATGGACCACCAGCTATTGAAACAAACTATCGTTACCCGTCAATCTCACTATTTGCCAGGGCCTAATCACACTCATATGCCTTTGGTTTTAGAAACAGTATTAGTATTTAATGGTAGAATGCAGACAGGAATATTTTGATGTATGTGTTAATCCACTTTATTTAAAACGCAATTGCTGATATACCATCTGCCAACTGTTTGGATTCCATGAACATAATGTAACACCTTAAATACCTCAACACCGGCTGGTTGTAGC
Source organism: Ambystoma mexicanum (assembly GCF_040938575.1). Classification (NCBI taxonomy): domain Eukaryota; kingdom Metazoa; phylum Chordata; class Amphibia; order Caudata; family Ambystomatidae; genus Ambystoma; species Ambystoma mexicanum. The sequence continues at coordinate 291,139,773 of NC_090939.1, read as the reverse complement.
TGTGACTCAGCCAGGTTTGTTAGCCAATCTATTATAATAAGACTTAGGCCTTTGTTGTCTGGTTTCAAAAGGATTGGTTTGCCTTATAACACTGGCTTTAAAGAAACAGATTTGTTTTAGTGGGACGTCACTCAGCACTTGCAATGTAGAGTTTGGCAGAACTTTTCGAAATTGTGGTGCTCTGGTCCCGTCAGAAGGTTCTTCTGAATTTGAACTCAGCCATTTCCGGTGCTTTAAAGTCATAGTTGAGTATTGCACAAAAACATTTATCATATTTTTACTGAAGAATGTAATCAATTAATTGTGCAAACAGAAACATGAGGTCACATTCATAGGTGTGTATGTATACAAGACCCTTATTTGAGATTTACTATTTCTTGATTAGATGTTTATAACCATAGTGGCTTGCCCTGGAACCACATGAACCCTGCTCCTGTGGCCTTTGGTATTGTGCCTTTTGTTTCCCCTGTTGGGCTTTCTATGGTCGAAACCCCCAAAAAAGGTTTTGGCAGTTGCCCTTGAAGAGCTGACCTCGAGTTATGGAACATTGACTTCTTCAGTTTGATGATCTGGTCAGTTGTATTAACTAATGAAGCTCCAGAATTTGAACGTTAACTATTCTAAACATTTCTCCAAGTGATGTAAACCTTTTATCTTGTGGAAATGCTTGCGTGTGTAGCTCGTTGATAGTATAAATGAAGGTGTGTCTCTGAAATGTTGATATCATGGTCTTTTCTATATGGTCTTGATTTTTCTCAATAATTCTGTTTTCATTATCTTATGCTGGCCCTTATTTTTTTATCCTCTTTAACTCCAACACCAACATGTGCAGAGACCATTAACTCAGAAGCATACATAATATATAGATTGCTAATAATTTCAAATAGAGGTTTTCAATAAAACGCTCAACCTTCATTGCATTTATTTAAACCTTGCAATATCTTGACAGCTTAACATCATTTAAGAGAAGAATGTACTTCCTTCCACATCAAGTACTTCAAATGATTGACATTACGTGTCATATCCCGCTTAAAGAGAAACATTTCTTGGCCATTCAATAAAGCAATGATCAAATCGGCTTCCTCTCCGATGAACACAAATGCTTCTGCAAGGTCCACAGTTGCCTAAGCGATTTCTGAAAAGAAAAGAAAATTGTTCTATCGAGGAAAAAATATTTTTTGTATTGGTTGTTATTGGTTGTGGTGCTGAAGGGAAATTACTTAAATGATTTAATGAGCACAACAACCAGCAGATAGAGCAATTTTGAGTGCAATGGTTCACTGGATTTGTTTGGGCACCCCTGGGGTTCTGAAGGCATCTACTTAACCATTACACTCCTTTTGCAGTCACCTAGTGAGACCTGCCTTACATTGATTTGCACAGCTATCCAAGCGCATTGTTTCTTCTTCGATATTTCTAGGTTTCCATTAGGATGCATGTTCTGACGTTGTTGCGATATCTTCCCACACCAGCTTTATTAAAAGTCAAAATATGAATGTTCAGTCACATTTTTAAAAAGACCATAGTTTGGAGGGTGTTTCTTGTCTGTGTCCAACTGTGAGGTAAGAGGAACATGGGTTCATCAATTCTACGTCCTGCCATTGAAGTGCTTAGCCCCCATGTGTTTCCTTCTGGTAAGTTAAGAGTTTCACTTTGTGATGGCAGGGTGTACTGACATCACTGCTGTCCCAGACACTCAACTTGGAAAGATGCATGCTTTTTAGGAATGCCAATGAGCAAGTTATTCTCTCTGAGAAGGAATATATCAATCAAGTATCAGGGAGAATCCTTCTCATCACAGTCAATATTCCCACAGCCCTTTTTCCTTCTCCTCAGCACAGTTCCGAATGGGCAAAGACCTGCTACCTTAGTCTTGTCCTGGTTTTCAATTTTCCAAAAAGATAGCACAGTGGGTTCAGTACATAACCTGACAACTTTATACAAAAAGTCATTATCATTGTTTTTTTCTTAGATTGATGTCCTTGGAAATTAGGCACATTATGGGGGGAATCATCTGAAAAAATAGCGCATTTAATCATGATCCTCTATATACATCTAATAGTGCATTTCACTCTTGTCATAATCCCTTTTAAATAGATTATGGAATGTCCGGTTTAGAACATGAATGAGAAAAAGAACACTACGAACATACAGTCCACTGGCCACTGAAACAGCACCCTAGATTCACAGGGAAATGTTGACCAGAAGTAACTCTCAGCAAACATATGACATTTTATATGAAGCATAAACTAACATGTTCCTATGTGCATAAATAGTAAGGAGTACTCATTTTGAAATAACAAAAAGCCCACAAGGCTCCTGTGATTAATAAATTGCCATTTTCAGTTCTCGGGCCATGTCCTTTCTCTGGATAGGGTTTGAGCAAGTACATGGCAGAAGAGCAGACAACGTTGATGCAACAGTGACTGTTCGGAGCGGTTTTGCATTCCCCTATCATAGCAATGTGCCACTTCAGTGTTTCCCTCGAGTGTTGGATTTCACTGAATTAATATTCATCTTTCACCAGGGAGCTCTTGCTCTAGCAAAGTCATATCTTGCACTGCTTCAATCTGCCACATCACAATGTCTAGTGGGAAAATCCACCAGTGTTTAGATTCCGGGCAGAAATACGCTCCAGCACAGCACGAAAGAGCTTCCACTCACAGAGCGAGCAAGCAAGGCAATCCTGTTTTCTAGATATTTTAGCACACTATCCCATGTTTCGTGTATTCTTCAACTCAATATCGCTCAATATGGCAGCAGAGCCCTAAATCGAAACCTGTAATTTAGCCCTTCTTGTATAAATATGCTATGACATTTTTGAAGCACAGGCCTATTCCCAATAGAGAAATGTAGAGGTTACATGTCATTTAATCGAATGAAAAAACAACTAAGGACATTTTAACAAATAAAAAACAACTAAAACCCTTTTGAGGGGGTTCCTCCTCAAAGCCGCCCATTTTTTTAGTAATACTTTCCCCCACCCCTGAAACCACTATTTTACAAAATGTGGTATTTTAGTTTTAGTTGTTTTTTCATTCGTTACAATGTCATTAGTTGTTTTCTATTCAATATAATCACTGCATACCAGATGTACATAGAAAAAGGGAAGGGGGACAGATGAAAATAAATCAAAGAATCAACACAGTTAAGACATTACTAACTGTACCTGGTATTTCATACACCAATCTAGAACTCTCTCTCTCTTTCTCTCGCTCTCTCTTTCTAATTTGTCTCTCTCTTTGTCTGCCTCTCTCTGCTCTCTCATTCCCTACCTGTTTGCTTCCCTCTCTATCTCTTTATTTCTCTGTCTCACTCTGCATCTCTGTATCTTTCTTTGTGGGTCAGAGTTGTGGAGTCAAGTTTGCATTTGCTAGATTCACGCCAGTCGCTGCTGACAGTTGCTTGAACAGAGGATAAAATAGCTTTCTTGCAAGGGAGGGATGCTTTTTGCACAATGTGCCATTTAAAACAAACTATTATTATATAACTGTGCTAATATTATTATCTGTATCATTTAACATTTTACTATTTTTATCTTTTGACCGCTTACAGTAAATGTTGTAGTCATAATTAACACATTACACTTATATTACACTTGTCCGGCTGAGCAAAGCACATCAACATGTAGAAAAAACATGTATACTATTTTCTGAGAGAAAGTTTTTATTCCAAGATGGACAGTCTGGGAAACTCCTATTTTTACTTTTTCAAAATAAAAGGGAAGGGGACAAATAGCACCAGTGATGATTCCAGCCTGCTTTGCATAAAATCAATGAACATTTATGGAAGATATGAATAAACACATATCTTTTTGATTTGACAAATGTGATTGTTATCAAAGGTCTGAATACACGAATTACTACATTCATAATACACACTGAGCATTTTTACATGTCTTTTATACACTACCTCTAATTTTCAAATCTTTATGACATTGAAGCATAAGTACTGATTTGGACAGCTTCAGGATTTGGATTTGGATTTGAGGATACACTGGCTTTGACATCAGTTAAAACCTTGTGGTACAAGGACAGGATGGAGAGGATTGTTCTCATTCTCAGTTTGGCAGTAATTCTGTAATTTCTTTCCATGGAATAATTACAGAATTACTGCCAAACTCTAATAACATGACTACCATTTGGTCTGTTACAATTACCATTGTATTACAAGTGGGGTAACAGTGGATTTAATCCTCATTTTTGGTTCTCTAGGACACCACAGGGATTTTGTCAGATTTACCAGGAGCGTTAATTCTGCTTTTGCGTATGCCCCGATTTTTGGAGGTGAAATCGAAGATTTACTGTCAGCTATATGCTGGTGGTAAATCATCCACTTTACTTCTAAACTTATAATTTGGCAATGTGGTAATCATGGTGGTAATTATATTACTGCCTAAAAATGCAATTAACAGAATTACTGCACTTGTTTTAATGCGGTTCATAGTGATAACATCGAAAACACAAAAATCGAAAGTCATAATTTTGAAAAAAAAACGTAGAAAAATAAAAAGTAAAATTTCTTTTTTAATACGTTTTTTTATTCGAAATGGGGGGACTCCCTCCAACCTCCCCTTTTTTTTACCTTTTTTTATATACTAGAGCCAAAAAATAAACATAAATAAATGAAAAAATAATTCGACTTTTTATTTTTCGACGTTTTGTTTTTGACATTATTGTCTTTCGACATTTTGTTTTCGATATTTTGACTGACCACCTTTTAATGCATCACCGCATGCGTCATGAGGCTGAATGTTTCCTTCCTTCCTTCACTTCCCCGAATTTCAACTCGGTCTCAAGGTCAGAAAAGATGTGCAAATGCTCAGTTCCCAATGCACTGACATCCTAAAAGAATTATACACATGGGATTGAGTCATAAGTGGAAAGATTGCAAGGAAAGCGTGATGGTCTGTAGAACCCAAACATAAATGAAGTGGGGATGAGGGGTCCAGAGGGCTAATCAGTTCTTATGGGCAAGAGTTTTAGGACATGGAATTCTGGAAGTTGAAAGGCAATGTGGGAGGGGCATACTTGTTCATTCACAGAAACTGCAGCACTGCTTTTTGCCCTAAGAGGCTAGAAAAGGTCAACTGCAGACATCTTTTTCAGATGACCGCTAAAAACTAGAATGGATTCAGACAACAGCTGAAAAGCAAATGTAGTGCCGCTCTTCATAGGTGGGATCAGCAAACAGGTTGCCATCTACAAGAACATTTCTCAAAAGCAGTGTACAGACCCCAGTGCAAGGGGTGGCCCGGAGGTAGTGCGGGAGGGTGGCAGATGAGCAGGTACCTGGGCCCAAAAGACAGAGGGTGGCCAGGTGCACGGTGCCAAGAGAGAACAGATCAGCAGGGGAGAGGGGGTGCGAAAGCTGAAGAAAAGAGGAAGGTCTTGAGGTGCTTCCGGAACCGGAGATGGTTCTCCTCAAGTTTTAGAGTGGCAGGGAGGCTGTTCCAGAGGGAGGCCCCAGCCGAAGACAGAGATCTACCCTCAGCTCGTTTCTTAGAAAAACAACTGACGCTGAGGGAGTTGGAGGTAGAGGAGTAACGAGCTCGAGAGTGGAGTTATTTGCGGAGGGATAGCTGAAGGTGTTTTGGACCCAGGCCCCAAAAAGCCTTGTGGACAATGCAGAGGGTTTTGAATTTAATCCTTGCATCCACTGGGAGCCAGTGGAGAGATTTCAGAGCTGGAGAGATACGATCCCAGGACTTGAGGCCAAGGACAAGTCTTGCAGTCCTGTTCTGGATTAGTTGCAGAGGGCGGAGAGTAGAGGCAGGTAGATTTAGATAGAGGCTGTTACAATAGTCCAAGCTAGAGAGAACCAGAGCTTGGTATACCATGAGCTTCTGGGGGAAGGAGAGGAAAGGCAGAGTACCTCTCAGGAGGTGCAGTCGTAAATTGGACTTTTTAGAGACCTCAGAGATGTGGGCGGAGAAGGAAAGAGTGGAGTCAAAGATGACCCCGAGGTTCTTAGCCTCGCAGGTGGGGGTAGGAGGAGGGCCAAGGGAGGCCGCCAGAGAATGAGGGGAAAGGATGGTGAAGGTGTGCCGATGAGGAGGATCTCCGTCTTGATGGCATTCAGACAAAGATCATTGGCGGCACACCAATCTTGATTGGCAGTTAGGCAATCAGAGATGAGAGAGGGAGAGGAGGTGGCAGAGGGCAGCCTGAAAATGAGTTGAGTGTCATTAGCGTAGCACTGGAAATTTGAGCAGAAAATGGAAATGCAGTGGGCAAGAGTTGCCAGGTATTGGTTGGAAAGCCAGGGCGAGAGGTTAGACCCCTGGGGAACACCACAGGTAGAGAGGAAGATAGATGAAAGGAAGGACCCAAGTTGCACCTGGGAGGGTCGATCTGAGAGGAAAGAGGTCAGTCAGGCCAGAGCCTGATCAGTGATACCCAGGTTTTCACAGAGATGGTTGAGCAGGATGGTATGGTTGACAGTGTCGAAGGCAGAAGAGAGGTCGAGGAGGATGAGGACAGAGGGAATGTTAGAGTCAAGGTTGGTGAGCAGATCTTCATGGATGTTTAGGAGAGCAGTTTCCGTGCTTCTGGCAGCTTTGAAGCCAGACTGGTGGTCATGGAGATAGCCAACAGAATTGGAATGAAGGTTAAGCTGAGAGATGGCCAACTTTTCCAGGAGTTTGCCAAGAAAGGGAGCAATGGAATATGGGCGACAGTTAGCTGGACAAGAAGGATCAGCTGTGGAATTCTTGAGAAGAGGATGCACAAAGGAGTGCTTCAGAGGGGAGGGTAAGGATCCAGAGGCAAAGCAGTGGTTGTAAAAATCAGCAAGGGCCGGAGCAAGGGTGTCAATGTGGTCCTTGATGGTTTTAGAGGAACAGGGATGAATCAAATCAAATAAGTAAGGATTGTGAGGTTTGAAATACACTAAACACTGATGTGACAAAAGAAATCAAATCCAGGTACACATTGATTGGAGATATATGAAAATGCATATATCTGTATGAGAAGAGGTTTGAAGAATGAATAAAATACTAAGATCTGTTTCTCTATTTTCGTTTCCGTTTAGGAAAACTCCAGGAAGATTTAGAATACACCAAGAAATTCTAGATAGATTTTAGTCAATCTTTTACATGCAAAATCATCACCAGGCCATTGGGACAGCAACATGTGCATGTAGGGCTTGTTAACAGTGCATAGAGCTAACGTTGATGAGTAGGGTGTACGCTGAGTTTTTTACGTTAAATATTTTGAGTTTAGAATTGCATTGTTTTACATGTTGTAAATGTGGTGTTGATGTGGTGTTTTATTACATCTTAAAAGTTTTATGATGAACCTCTAATAAAATGTGGATACATTTTGTGCATATTGATTATAGATTAGGTCTATTTTTTCAGGACCATTTAACCATGTATTGTGTACCTTCCTGGGTGATAACTGTAACTCCACAAGATTAACCTTCCTTTATGATAATTATACTGTGTATATATCCCACTGAGTAGGAAGGTGAATGTATCCCCTTAAGTGGGAGGACCATGTTTTATCAACATGGATCAGAATAAAACATAACAAGGTAAATTCCTCTAAGTTGCATTAACACGGTTATGTTATGTTGAATTTGTATAGTGCCCACTGCCATAGGTAATGGCATCAAAGCGATGTGCCTGTCAGAGGCAAAGGAGCCGTGTGATAGAACATTCAATAGAGGTAGGGAGTAGCAAAGTTGGGTAGATAGTTGGGATGAGTGCAGAGGACATATAAGATGCACAAGAAGGCATGAGAAGGAAAAGGAGAAGGAGCTATGTGTACAATTGGAGCAGATTTGTAGTGGAACTCCGCTGTATTATATGGACCGCAACATTGAAAGTATCGATAGCTGGAGAGATGTGTTTGCCACAGACATTTACTCACCCCACAGAGCTTCTATGTTATGATATCCAATATTTATACTGCGCCCACAACCACCAAGGTGGTCTTACGACACCTGGCCTTGTCTCAAAGGCGACATATTGTGACCTTGGCAGGGTGTCGCCAGACTTTAGTCCAGTCTGGACTAAGGTCTGAAACTTGCATTGACGTATGGGATTAGGTCAAACAGATGCATTCTCAAACTGTGTCATAGAGACATGTGTGAGGCAAACTGGCAATGACTAGAAAATGTCAGTGTCTGCATATTCCTTGCCTCACATCAATGAGTGGCACTGCCTGGGTGCAGACCACTGTAACCTCCATATGAACAACCCACAACGCAATGGAACTCTATTCTGCTGCCTGCAGATGCACCTGGTGTTGACAGATTTTTACCAGTTTGGGTTGTTTTTTACTTTAAAAATAATGTGAAATCTATTCCTACCCACATTTCCAGGAAGGATGGATGGCAAACATTAGAATTACTCAAAGCATTACAAGCATGTTAGGAAGGGAACATTACATTAATGCGCGCTGAACAGCCTGTGCATGAGGAGTGGAGAAAACAATCTGAAAATGAAATTAAAAAAGTCATGTCAGACAAAGGGAAGCTCAACAGGCCAAGGTTGGATGTGACGTAGGGTCTGCATCGGTGAGCAGAGACATAGGATGGTCGGGATGGGGCTGCTGGCTGTGATCTGCTGTCAGATCAGATTTTTCTGTGGTACTGTGCCCTCCAGTGCAAGGACACATAGCACACAATAAGACACATTTAGTGAAGATCCCTCTCTGAAAGTTAGCAAAACATTTTCTCTGCCAAAAACAAGCCAACTGTGCGTCAAACTCAGTTTACCCAGGCACGTTTCATGATTATTATTTATGAGGATGAAAAATGGAAAGTCAGGTTTGCATTCTGCCAACGCAAACATCACAGTCACTTAAATGGGATATTTCAGGCGAAGAAAAGCACGACTTGTCAAGCTAACTCAATAGTGTAGCGAGGAAAAGAGGGGAATACTGTAATATGCTTTTGAAAAGAAAAATATGTCTTTCCACCTGCACACCTCGCCGATCCCTGCGGCTCTGCGTGAAGCTCAATGTACAAGAAAGGGCTCAGTGGAATGCACATGTTTAGTAAGATCCGACAAAAGCTATATTGGTGCTATAGCTCAGTGAACTAAGCACCTGCTTTTTGCAGGAATGTGAGCAGCCTGCAGTCACAGATTTAAATCCTGATAAGGCTAATTCAGGCTTTAATCATACCCAGTCAAAAAAAAGTCGGTACAAATGTGTTTGGTTATAGCATCTATTGACAAAAGACACTTCAGAAAATGGTGAGCGCTGTATGAGGACGAAATATATCATTATATTTTCATCTCTCAAATCTCTAATGTACTATAGCATTATACTATTATAAATTACAACACTTTCTTGTTATATCTCTTTTTGCATTATCGGGGGCGGGTCTGTGTCCTCCCAGCCAATGGGGAGGCTTGGAGCAGGGGCCTTACCGCACAGTTATCCCACTACTCTGAGCCTCCTCAGTGCTGAAGGCTGCCATCTCCCCTGCTGGGATCAAGGTAAGTGCCTAGACCCCTTCCACTTTTCCCTCAGATTTGTCTCTCTCCCCCTCCTACTCCATTTACTTCCTTAATGTCGGTCCGGATCAGGAATGGACGCACAGGGAACACTCCTGTCCCCTGGGCATCTGCTCCCTATCCGCAATACGCCACCATGGAAAGGGAGGAGAGACTATGTTTAGTCCTGTCTCCCGTTCCATGGAGGCCATTTTTTGTTATCTTTTTTTCAATTTTTTTAATTGAGGCCATGGAAAGGGAGAAGGGACTACATGTAGACATGTGGACAGCTCTTCGACTGAAGGTGTAGTCCCTTCTCCCGTTCCACGGTCAACGTTTTCTTTGTTTACTTTTTTTTTTTACCATTTTCAATGGCCGCCATGGAAAGGGAGAACAAACTTCTTTTGTCCTTCCTTAGTGACCATTTTTTCTTTTTCCCTTTTTTCAGTTTGCGAAGCGCAAAAGCGCCTCACAACTGAAAAAAATAGCTTTTAGTACCCTGGTCTTAGCTGGGGGGCATTACTGCTTCTGGTAATGCCCCAGGGCCTGCGTTAATGGCCTGTAACTATGGGCCCCGGGGCATTACCTGAAACAGTAATGCCCCCACCCCCGCTCGGTGCTTATTGCTAAATTTCTGGCGTTATTCAGTCTTCCATGCATCCATGCATTAAAACGTAATTAAATGTATTATGTATTTATTGTAGAATTTGATAAAGTGACAATAGGTTAAGATAGCTTAGTCATACTAAACATGTATACAGTATAGATAAAGGGAAAAAGTGTCGGTGGCTCCATGTACAAATGAGTGGATTTTGCATTTGGGTCAGCATCAACACACCACCTATGGCAGCGCATTGGAGGTTCAGAGGTTAAAGAGTCAGGAGTGAACTTGAGGCCGCATGGCCCTAACACTTAAAGGGGAAAATGCGCTCCGTCGCTTAATAAAAGGATCAGCTAATGATGCAACTGGATCAGTGGAACTAGTTTTGGAAATTTCCATTTAGCCACCCTAGAATAGATCAAATGTAAGCTGTGTCTACATACATCTGGCCCCACACATGAGTGGTTTTGTTGAGGAAGGAATGACCACAAATGGGTGGAGTAGGGTTTCCATAGCGGATGGGAGTCTGACCAGATGGGACCAGACGAAAGCAGTCGTAGCTGGTTCTGAAACGCCATTAGTTATCTGTGGAGTCACTGCTTTTGGCTCGTCCTTAGTGACAGTTCTTTGTCATTTTTGATTGAGACATTACCTTGCTTTGTATTTGTGGCGTTATTCTACAGGTTTATGCTGCACTTTTTAGGATGGGGGAATATTTGCTAATTTCCATCCTTGGCTTGGTTGTGTCTCAGTGGTTTTCAATATGTGTTCGCTGTGATGAGATAACCTGCAATGCCAAGGCATTGAGTGTGAAAAGCAGGTCTGTTTGCTTCAAGATTCTGCCAGACATCCGCAGACAGGGCTACTGAGAACCTTTTTATTAAAGGATTTCTGTTGCATTGCTTGTATTGGTTCCTATTTTTAACAGGCGAGTTGAAAGGCCTAGCCTTTCAGAACCAGCCATTCCACTGAAGGTGTTGAGATACTGTGTAACTGGGAAGGGTTGTGATAACCAACATGGTGTTATTATCTCACAGAATGTTCCCCTCTCGTCCCAGTGCCTTGGTATGTCTGTATGAAAACCCTGTGCATTTTGAGTCTCTAGCTTCTTTTGGACCTCCCAAGAATCATTGGTCATGACACACCTGCACCTGGTATTACTCTTTATTTTCAGCTCACTCATTCAAGGTACTAAGGGGATACGTCGCGAGCAAGCTAAGCATTCCATGATAACTAGCTAAATACACAACTCTACAGTTATTAAAAATCTAGTAGGTGTACAATAGGTATTGACAAAGCTCAGTACTTTGCTGCTAATAACGGTTGTCAATCTGCATCACTTCACAATAAATCATATTTCTTTTACCCAACAGTTTTTGATGAACAGTATGTATTTTGCAGAATATTCAGAATGTAGTTTGCTGCTTTGCATCCCCACTTTATTAACTCACACAACGGGCTATGCTCATGAAAGTACATTAAAGCAGAAATACCAAAATGTTGGTGCAAAACTAAAAACCGGGATCGTAGCTGACATCGTTAACTGGATACATTGGAGACAGTGAAACATGCTACAAGGGCACAAATCCTTGCTTCTGTCCATTTGACCAACTCTTCTGATCCTGGGCAAATCATCTCATATTGACTCATTTTCCTTAACTGTTCTAACTGAGTTCAACTGGAATTGATTCAGTTCAGTTAGCACTGCAAAAAAGCACAAGCTGTCTCATTTATCTAGCAAATTTTATCTGTCTTACCATGTTAGTAGTTAGGGTACTTGGCTGATTGAGACTGTGCCTGGCACATAATCACTTGGGTTTGTGAGTCTGAAGATTACACATAATGAATGTACATAGTGTATGAGGACTCACATGGATAACAATGGCACTACTTTATTATATGAGATGAATCTAGAATATTATCACAATGCCTAGTGTGTGACGAATCCTTGGAGGTTGTCCCTTCTCCCTGAGCCCCTTCACATGAGGCCAAGGAGGTGAGGCTTCTACCCGATAGTCCCCTTGGGGCGGTATTCAGTCGGAGGATCTAATGCGGAGAGACTCCCCCTCTAAGGGCAAAGACAACCATCCAAGGGAAACACAGTATGCCAACTCTTCATCATCTCCACTCCCCTCCCTCACATCCTCCTATCCCTTCAGTGAACCCTCTGTATCCCACACTTCCATTTTCCTGTTCGTAATATTGAAAACCCAAGAGAAGCTGTGATGAGGAACTGTAGGGATGACCTTAGAATGATCTCCCTGGGAGACAAAGGGACAAGGAAGAGTAGGGATGACTTTAGAAGGGCTTCCCTGAAAGGTACTGGGATGAGGAGAACATGTGGAGCAATGAAGAGTCCACAAGAGAATGTAGATATGCATTCTAGTTGTTTTACTAGTTGTAAGATACAACCAGATGAAGGACTTACCAAAGGGAGAAGCCCTCCTAGGAGGAACCGGTGGGAAGGAATTGGTTCCGAGGAGTGCAGAGAACAAGCCGGAGACTGGAGCAAGAGAGAGAAACCCAGGAAGTCCATGTTCGGTCCACCAAGGCAGAAACGAACGGAAACCCGACCAACAGAACGTCTAGGTGTGCGAGAAGCCTGGAGAGTGCTCCATTGAGCTGCCATGCATGCGGAATGATGAACCATGCTTTGGAGTTGCCACAGCCAGCTGGAACTGCAGAGAACCCAAGGGGAGACCTAAGTCGAAGCCTTGAGAGCCTCAGACCAACCAGAGGAAGCCAGCAGGAAACTAAAAGGTATCTGGGTTGCTGGGAAGGTTGGTGAGGGTGTAACAGAGTTGTGGAGAACTCCAAGTACAGGGTAGTGGAGGGAAACCCTGGGAAAGAGACAAATATAAGGGTCTGGGACCTGCACCTAAGTAGCAAGAAGAGTCATCCAAGTCCTCTTCTACGTGGCAGTACCTGGCAGGAGAGTGAAACCGCCGTGCCAGAATCTAGAGGAACTTTTGCCAGTAATCTTCTTCATGGCAGTACCTGGCAGGAGAGTGAACCAGGTCTGCCAGAGCCAAGAGGAACTTTTGTAAACTATCTTCTTTGCAGCAATGCATGATTGAGGAAGGCCCGTGGAAGTGAGATACTCCCACTATTGCTGTAAAGTGTAACAAGAAGCCAGAGAAAGGTCAATGGAAAGGAGACCTTGCCACTACTGTTATGAAGTGTAAATAGTACCCTGAGAAAGTCCTGGGGGAGGGAAAAATTCCCCAAAGTATGTGAATCATATGTGAATTGTAAAAAGAAGCCTGGAAAAGGCCAGGGGAAGGGAGTCATTCCCCTTGGTACTATGAACTGTGAAAGTGAAAGCCAAGAACGTGTGCCAACATGGCCAAAGAAGACCAGGAGCAGGGACACATTCTCCTGGTGCTTTCGCCCACAAGTAAAGAGAGAGTCCAGGGCAATGGAGTCAGTCCCTGTGATTCTGTGTGGATCAGAAATACTGAGGTTCAGAGACCTGGATAAAGGAATAATTCTCCTGTTAATTAAGTCTGTAGGGTACCTGGAGAAGGGAGGAATTCTCCAGGAACCCAATAGTGAAAAAGCAATTATGGCCATACGGGATGTTGATGTTTGAACTGGAACTTTAGCCCTTTAAATTGGACTGGGGTGGGAGTTAGTCCCTCAGGTAAATATCCCACCTACAGTTGGATCTATGATTCGTGGTCCAGAAGAAGGGGGTCCGTCTTCTGGATCAAGAAGTACCACTCGATTTTCAGTTTACTTATAAGTGTAAGGGTCAGACGTAGGCTTTTGGACACAGGATGCTGGACCGTTGATTTATACAGACATCCTGACCAAGTCCTTAGTATGTTAGTTAAGGTAGGGAAGTAACCTGTTTAGAGTTAGGGAAAGGTATGCTTTCTCCTGTTTTCAGATATCATTACAGTCTATGCCAACAACCATGCCACTTCTGGTACCCCTGGCATTTTGATGAACTGATGTCCCTGACCTTGTGGGGATTTGACAAGTGTTCCGATGTGCAGGTGTGCACTCAAGCAGTGTCCATTTCCACGCCGGCTGGGACTGCAGATTCCTTGATTAAGGGACTGGCCTGATTGCTAGCATGTCACTGGCCTGTTTACCCTGTGCCCTGGACACAATCTGATCATGAATAACACACGTATTCCTCCCCGAAGTCTCCTTCTGAACATTGATACCCAGGTACTTGTGAAATACCTGCTTTTTCAAAGAAATGCTGATAACTAAGGTGCACTTTATATGTTCTTTACAGTTATTATCAAGCAAGAGGGGCTAAGGTAGGTCTGTAAATTAAGTACTTGCCTTTAAGGGGTGTCAGTAGTAACAGGGTCAAATACTGACGCAGCTGATTCAACCCTTGTGTTCGATATCTCAAGTTTGATCAATTGTGTACCATTAAATTGGGAAATAACAGCTCCATAATATTATAGCAGTTACATGCAGGGGGACTTTAGCATGGAGATCTAATTCAAAACATCGTATTATTTGAGTATACTTTGTCTTTTAAGATATATATTTCTGGTAAGTTTATTTGTGATTAGGGTATAGCTAATCTTATTTTAGCTAAGCACAGGAAGGCGGTTTTCTTTGTTGAACATATTTTAAATTGAATGCGAACAGTAAGCTCTCACGACTCTAATCTGCATTGCAGCTCAGAACATCTAAAATAGTTTGCTAAATAACCAAACTGCAAGAGAATGACGAAAAGAGGTGTGTCTGCAATAAGTAAATCAATTGCATTAATGAGGAAAAGCGATTACTAATATGCTTCGCTTATGTCTCAGCACAAATAGTACAAAACACCCACTGGAAGACTTTTAAAACACGAATTTAGCCTCGACAGCCAAGCAAGTCCTTGGCTACACGCATGGAATGGAATGATCGGATATGTGAGTGTGAATGTATATAACATACAGACCATTTATGTAGCACACACCACATACCGAATTGGCTATTGTGTCGTTTCAGCGCATCACTTATCACCATGCAAGTTAAGTGCAGAAGGGTATTTAACTAGGTATCAGGGGCTGATTACCCAATCACAGACAGGCGACAAGGGCTGCGCGGCCATTATAATATGGATCACCGTCAGCTGGCCCTGAGTGGCACAGGGCACAGGAGTCACCAGGAAATCCAGACAAAGCTGGTGTGCAACCTCAATCTCTGCAAATCCATCCCAAATGATCCAAGGAATGATGATCCAAGGAATGAACGGGATCACTCTTGTTTTGTAGAAGTGTGAGGGTAGGCGCTTTAATCACTAACCATCCTTTTAACCTGAATAGCACAAGTGATTTTGAATCCATATCCTGCATTTATCGCCCCAGCCACACTTAAAAGGACTAATATGTTCTGAATCAGATCCCTTTATGCAATGTTCCATCCTCAGGATTCCCCGTCCACTCCATCTAAAATGTAATTTCCTTGTGTTCCATAGTAACTGGAGGCTCAAACCTTCTGAACTACCTGCAAAAACCTAAATGCTCTTCTCTTATTGACCTCCTACAACCTTTACTAAAATTATATTTCTTGGAGGATAACTCTACCCCATCTCTTACTGCCTAAGGCTGACATTCTTTACCAACATCACATGGCAAGTAGCATGCCATTTGGACATTAAGGACCGAATTATGGGCATGGTACTGACAGTACAAATATTTGGTTTCTTACATGCCTCCAATTTTATTAATTACCCTGAAAATATGAGTTGGAATTGCATGCAATGGTTACTACATGGGGTAAATAAGCTATAACTCATACAGTACTGGCGATGTACCCTTGGTGGTAAATACAGTATTCCATGTGATCTGTAATCCTAAATAGGGGGTATTTTAAAATAAAGTGTTATTTAAAATACAACATGTTTTACCATTAACACTTTATTCATAAGGATTCTTAAGACTATCTATATCAATATGCAAATGCATAAAAAGCATCACTTATATCACCTTTGCCTCAGAGGTATTGTACCTTTCCTCTCCTTCCCCCAGACGCTCACTGTCTCCAGAGCTCTGGTTCTCTCTAGGCTGGACTACTGCAACAGCCTCTTTCTAAATCTGCCTGCCTCTACTCTCCACCCTCTGCAACTCATCCAGAACAGGACTGCGAGACTTGTCCTTGGCCTCAAGCCCAGGGATCACATCTCTCCAGGACTGAAATCTCTGCAATGGCTCCCAGTGGCTGTGAGGATCAAGTTCAAAACCCTCTGCATTGTCCACAAGGCCTTCTGGGGCCTTGGGCTTCAATACCTTTAACTCTCTCTTTCTAAATATCTTCCCTCTCAAGCTCTTCGCTCTTCCGCCTCCAACTCCCTTAGGGTCAGTTGCTTCTCCAAGCAACAAGTTGGTGGTAAATCTCTTTCTTCGGCTGGGGCCTCCCTCTGGAACAGCCTCCCTGCCTCCCTGAAACTTGAGGAGAACCATCTCCGGTTCTGAAAGCACCTAAACACCTTTCTCTTTGCTTCTGCCTTTTCTCCTCCTCTCCCCTGCTGACCTCCTGGCTGAAACTGAATCTGCCCTGGGTACCTGGCCACCCTCTGTTCTCGGGCCCAGGTCCCTCCCCCGCCAGTCACACACACCTGCACTACCTGCCTGGCAACCCCCGCACTTTGGGACTGTTTCTGTATCCCTACATTCCCGCTACCAGCACTTGACACCTGATGTCTGCACTTACCTTTGCACTTGCCACCTGCTGGACGTTACCTTACCTATTGTTATTATTCCATGCCATGTACTGCACTGTCCCCTCCCCACTCCCCCTCATTTTCCCCCTTCCCCTATCCCATGCACTTGCGCGATCTGAATGAGAGCTGGCCTAGTAGGATTGTTGTCTGTCCTCCCATTGTTCCCCCTCCCTTGCCTCGTCACACCTTGAAACACTTGTGTATAGGCGCGTTATAAACATCATATCATATCATTCCTAATTGAGGGCACCATCTGCAGGTTTTTAGAGCAGCATATTCCTTTTGGTAGGTAATTGCAAGTAGTTTAAGCACCCTCTATGTTCCCACATCCTAATAGTCTTCATCAAACCCTAAAATAAACAAATAAAAAAAATAATAATTACTTGGATCACAAAACCATGAACTGGTTTTAACTAGTGTAATTTGAGGAAGGTTCAAAATGATTAACACCCCCAATGCATGAGTGATTAAGGCGTTGCTATTCTTCCCCGCTCTGCTCAACAAACAATACACACCATATTTGGCCCAGATTATTTTACAGTATTTGGCAGCTGGAGCAGGGGCATGGAGCGTACCTTAAGATCCCACAGCCCTCATCCACTCCATCTGACAAATACAAATTCTTCACTGCCATATTTCGAGGCAGGTGGCGAAGCATTGGATTCCTGCTAACAGATGAAGGAATCCTTCAAAAACACAATTTACAATGGATTCATAAATACATGTATTTATTTATTTAATTTATATCAGGGAAGAACAATGCTTTTTGATCACAAAAGAATGAACAATAGATAAGAAATCAGATTTGACGGGAACCATTCAGATTCTCACAATGGGGGAGTTAGAGGGACATTGTGACCAGGTTGTGGAGAGGAGTGCATTGAACAGTCAATGGGACAATGCATAAGTGGGTATACATAGACTAAGGACAACCAACATTCGACATTTTTAATTGCAGGTAGATGGTGCGGCAAGCTGTGCTCAGGATGTGACCATGACGGGTGAAGTTCTAGAATGGAGGCAGAGAAAGTGATGGACAGAGGAAGGGTAGAGGCGAGGGAAAAAATGTTAGCTATAAGTCAGATGGGAGGGAGGATAAGAGAGTAACTCGGGGGCGAGGAGGTAGGCTTTTAGTTTGGTTTGAACAAATCAGTGTGGGCTGTTCCCCGGATGAAGAAGAAGAGAGAAAGAGTGAAAGTGAGAGGAAGCATATGGAGGATGAGGAGCCACAAGGGTAGTCAAGGAGGCAGAGCAGAGATTACAAGAAGGCTTGTGAGTTGGATAGAGGTGGAGACATACAGTGGTGCCTTACCACGGGTAGATTCAAATCTGGCCTGTTTTCATTAGTCTGGTGTCAGTACGAGGAAGTAGGTGTGAAGTGAGGGAGTTCAGAAAGAGTCCTGGTAACAAAGTTAATGACCTTGTTGATTGAGAGGACAGAAAGCATAGTTGAGGAGACCAAAGTGAATGCTGGCACAGTAGTCAGTTTAGAGAAGACAAGAGTGGTTAAGCAATGCTTGGTGGTGTTGAATGGAAGGAGGTGCCTGATTTTCCTAACATTTAAAAAGTTGAGGCAAGCTGCTTTTCCAGCTTTTGAGAAGAAAGTAGAGAAGGTGTGAGAAGGGTTATAGAGGACTGCACAGTTTTTAGCTAAAGAAGAGTAGGGGCGAGTGTCAGGTGGGAACTGGAAACGCAGAGGAAGAGATTAGAGAGAGTGTTTGGCAGGGAAGAAGAGCACATTTGTTTTGATAGTGTTTAAAATTAGAGAGTATGAAACCATCTAATATTTAATGGCAGAGAGAAATGTTGGTAGAGAGATCAGAGGAGAGTTTGGAGAAAGGGAAGAAGATTTGGGTGTCGTCCATGAAGAGTTGGTCTGAGAACCCAAAGTGAGGTTGGTTACTGCCCCAAGTGCAGAAGTTAAGAGTGTAAAGAGGAGCAGACTTAAGACAGAGCCTTGTGGAACACAAACAGAGGAGTGAGTTGAGAGAATTGGCGAGGTGCCAGGTTGGATTCAATCCAGACAAGGGCTTGAATGTGAACCCCAAGAAGAAAGAGTATTAAGGAGATCAGAGTGATTGACAGTGTCATAGGCAGCAGAAAGGTCAAGGAGAATTAGAATAGAGGATAGGTTGGAGTGCTTAGCAGAGGTGATGAACTTGTACACATTCATGAGAGCAGTTTCTTTGAAGTGCCAGGAGCAGAAACCTGCTTTTATGGGGTCTCGAAGGTTGTGGCTGTCAAAGGAATTGGTCAAATGGTTGAACACAACCCTTTTAAGAACTTTGAAGTAGTGCGGAAGGAGAAACACAGTGCCAAAGTTAGCCGATATATTGGGGTCAGCCCCTTGCTTTTTTAGTAGAGGGGTGACAGTGGCTGTTTTGAAAATATATGGAAAGCAAGCAGATTTGAAGGACAGGTTGAAGAGTTCAGCGAGGGGAGACACCACAAAAGGGGCAATAGGCTTGACTGGACAAGCTGCAAGAGGGACTGATGGGCACAAGAGGGGTTAGCCTTCATCAGTAGAGATAGGAGTTCTTCAGTTTAAGTGTGACTTAAGCGGGAGATAGAGGCAGAGGATGATTGTAGAGTAGGCAGAGTGTAAAATGTAGTAGGAGGGAGTGTGAGGAAGGTCAGGAAAAAGCCTCTGATTTTGGAAATGATTGAAGCAAGGTATTTAGCTAGGACATTAGCTGTGAGAGTGGAGATAATAGTCATCAACTTAGGACGGGGAGTTTAGTGTGTCCTGTAGCTGGCGAGGATGGTTGGAGAGAGAGTCAATGATGGTTAGGTATAATTCCCTTTTCGCTCTATCAAGAGAGGACTTGAGAGAGATCAGGGCAGAGAGGTAGAGTTGCAGATTCCTATGTGTGTGTGTATGCCTCCATTTGCACAGCAGCTGACATTTGTCTGTGCAAAGAGATCATATAAATGTGGTGACCCACGGTTGAGGATTCTGAGACTTAGGGGTGAAAGTAAGCAGTGGGAAGTGAGAAGATAATGAGTCATATAGTAGGGATTGGAAGCTGGAGAAAGCAGCTTTGGTGGAAAAGGCATCAGGAGTGGAGAGAGAGAACTGTAGGTGAGCGAGAAAGGCAGGAATGGCAGAAGGTTTAAATTAACTTTTAGTAACAGGTGAGGAGAGGTCAGAGGGTGGAAAGGAGATGGTGGTGGAAATAATTCAGTGATCAGATGTGGATGGTGTAACAGTAGTATTAGAGGCTGAGAGAGAGCTGGAGTTGAATGAGAGATCCAAAGTGTTACCCTCTCTCTGGGCAGGTAGGTTATGGATAGCATGAAGCATTTACAATGGAATCCAGAGGAATCCATTGGAAATGCTTTGCTCCAATGCGTAAATAGTGGGAGGCACTTAAAAACCCTTCTGTGCAGAGTTTTATCATAACACATGAACGTGGATAATCCTTGATGTATGTGCTAAATCAGTACCCTGCCCGGAAACTATGACAGATTTCATGGAGCAGACTGCCCCCTACCCTCCTGCCCAATCTGCACAAAATAGAAAATAACCCTAGTTGTGTTTAGGAACATGCCTCAGATAATTGAAGACTCACATGATCCTCAGAGGAGCATTTGAGTTTAGGCAATTCACCAGTCTGTGGTCGTGTCCCTAGGAAGGATATGTTGAGGTCTTTGTGCTTGATACGTAGCGCCTCTACTTCAGAAATGTCACTGATACCCAGGGTTACAACATTTGCTTACTAAACAAAACGAAAAAGAGTAGAAACTCCACAGAAGAATTCAGTTGCTCCACCCCATTGCTATACCCCTTTTTCCACGTAAATCCTAGACCAGCGTAGTCCAATCAGCACTTTTATATTTCCATTGTGGGGCAGGGGGTTGTAACATTTATTTTATTATACGTAAAGGACTACAACGCACAGGATGCAAAAGAAAACCCACAGACGCCTGACATGGTTCTACTTGAGATGCTGGACACTGTCCCAGACAATTGAGAATGAGTAACTTTATTACTTCAACCAGGAATACAAACAAGGGGGTTGAAGCAAAAATATAACATGTACTTAAATTATGTAGCTGCTGCTTCAGGGAACCTCTGTAGCAATTGACTAAAATAACATATTCGTTAACCTATATGCAGAGCTTTCAAACTTCCCTCTCGAAGGCATGATAAGGTTATCCAGGGCTCAGGGTTGCTTTGCATTTTGGGGCTTGTAGTCATGAATTTAAAATTGATAATGCAAACCTACAAGGTCCCCAAGCCAAGGAATAAAACCAGGACTGCAGGACCTATTCATGCATGGGGTATACTGCTCCAGAGAACGATAAATAACTCTATTTATACAAATGTCTATGCCTTTAAAGTCGAGAAATACAGTTTTTTTGTGATCTGCCTATAAGCTATGATCAGCAAATCACATAAAAATAAAACCCTCCGCATGTTAGGTCTGATATTACCAATTTACCAGTGCCCTTAAAAAGAATGGCTTTGATCTTAAGGAATATTGATTGGTGCCTCAGACATAGAAAAATCTGAAGTAACCAGTGTAACTAAATACAGCCAATGCTCTTTCAAAGAATTGTATGAATGCCGCAGGCACTGCAAGGGTCTCTTCAAGCATAAACACAGAGAACGAAAGTGTACGGCCCAGAAGGCCAGTGGTCGAAGTGTACGAAAAGATGTAGTGGAACTATGTTCCCTAATCACCTGCCCCAGCTGCCCACAAACCCCATCGCCACCCCACCACCCACCCGCACAATACAAACCCACAAACATAGAAAATTCAATTGAGCGCTGTCACGAGTGCCAACTCAATGATAAAAGGCTTAAGACCCACAAGACCCTGTACAGTGTGTAGAGACACCAGATAGTCCCTGGTAAAAAGGTTGCATTGGACTTTATCGGTCCATTGGAAAATATGGCACCCGAGAGCAAGATTTTGATAGTGAACTATATTTCCAAAGGTATAGAAGTACATTTCAGCTCCAATATTATCACACTCAGAGTCAGAGACGCCCTAAAAAGCATCTTTGGAAGGGACGACATAAACAGATACATGTTTAGAGACAATAGAGTACAGTTGCTATCAGGAGAGTTTCAATGGTTTGTAATTGGGCAAGATGTTGAAGAGTGCACAGCGGTGCTATATCAGCTATAGGCCAACAGCTAAATCAAGAGGGCCACCAACTTTATTAAAGAAAGCCCCCTTCTAGCTGTGGCCTCCCACTAAGATCCATAGAGAATGGCCCTGCAAGCAGCCGTGGCACACAGAATAATGCCCATTTCCATAAGTGGAGTGCCTCCCTTCGAGATCATGAGGGGAATCCTGCATAGTTGAGGTTGACACCACTGTGGCTCCCAAATATCCGGGTCGACAAGTCTATCCCCATCAAAGGTATCCTGTGCAGGGTAAGCAACAAGCAAAGCAAACCAAGTTCGTTATGTCTAGCACAAATCAGTGCAGGTTTCCAGAGTGAATGGGCCTCATTACGACCCAGGCGGTAAGTTACCGCCTGGGCCGTGACTTTACCACCATGGCGTAAACTACGTTTACGCCATGGTCGTTGGCGGATTTACTGCCCCAATTCCGACCTTGGCGGGGCGGTAAGTCCCCAATCCCCATTTACCCTTCCCCATTCCCATTTTTGCCCCATAGGGCATAATGGGAGTGGGGAAGGCGTTAATTACGCCACCGTACATTACGGTGGCGTAATTAACTCCATGGTCCCTTAGCGCCATGGATTTTAACACCTGCTAAAAGCAGGTGTTAAGTCCGCCATGGCGCTAAGGGACCTCGTACTCAGGCGGTAAGGGTCGGCGCTGTTAACGCCGCCGTAAAACCCTTACCGCCTGAGTCGTAATGAGGCCCAATGAAGGTGATTAGGTAACACATAAGGTAATGCAGTTCTCCCAAATGAGTGCATGCGAGAGGGGACACTTACGTGCAGACTTATGACAGCAGAGTGAGATAACACTGGGCCCATCAGGACATTGTGTGACTCACTGGAACAGACTCACAAGAAGACACCATTGTGGAATACACTATTTCCGTTGAGTCAGGTGTTGCACATGAAGATCAGAGTGAAGCACTCAACAATGGGATGGGGGGTGGGGGGTTGTAGCAGTAGATTTTGTCAATTCTTTTAGGC
This sequence comes from Ambystoma mexicanum, assembly GCF_040938575.1. Classification (NCBI taxonomy): domain Eukaryota; kingdom Metazoa; phylum Chordata; class Amphibia; order Caudata; family Ambystomatidae; genus Ambystoma; species Ambystoma mexicanum. Next base: position 291,116,916 of record NC_090939.1, on the reverse strand, counting down.
AAATTTGGTGCCATATATATGTGGGGGGTGGGTTTAGGTAATAATGAAGATGAGGGGAAGTCTGGGGTGGGTGCCGTGGGTCTACACCCGCACCCCCCCAAAACCCCTTGAACCAAAGGGAATACAAGAAAAAGAAAAAAATGAACGAAATCGAATTCGACCAAATAAATTCGATGAAATCATATAGAACCCTCAACAATTAATTCATCCCTGTCAGAACCCCAAACACCAACCCCGATGTTGGGCTCTACTCAATCACGCATAGGCATGCAAAGACGTGACGGAGCCAGCGCTGCTGTGAACTTCCTTTATTCACTCCTTCACACTTACTGCCGTCCACCCTCCAACCCCCTCCCCTTCCGCTTTTCCTCCCGCTCTTTCTGTGTTGGTGTTCTTAAAGGGGCTGTGTCCCTTTTGTTCATGTACAACACCTCCCCCGTACTTGACATGAGAGCCCAGTTACATCTGTTCGATGAGCCTCACTGGTTTCTTTACTGTCCTAGAGGGTCTCCCTGGGGATTCTCGGCTTTCGCCGGTTGACTCCACTGGGGGTTCTGTTTCTTCTTCTTCACTGAAGTTCTCGTCGGGTGTCTCTTGTGTTTCGGGCTCCTCCAGATATAGCTTCTTGAAGAAGGAGGAGTTGCGGGTGACGTCTCCCAGTTCTCCAGTCGCCGTGATCATGGGTCCCTTGATGGCTGTGATGATTCGCGGCTCAGGGCTGTATCGGGTGTCCGTTTTCTTGCGTTGTGTTTGTCGCACCAGGACCATTTGCCCCAATCTTTAGTTGTTGTTCTTTCGCTCTCCATTTGGTGTCAGCCCATTGCTTGGCCTTTCTCTTCTTTTCGGCATCTCGTTCTCTGATGGCTAGGTCTTCTTCAGGGGTGTAGTCCTCCCATCGGGGAATGCGTGTTCTGGGTTGGTACCTCACCGTGAGCTCAGCTGGTGGCTTTCCCGTTGCGTCGTGTTGGGTATTTCGGTAGCTTCGGAGCATGCTGCAGATGGCCTTCGGGTGAGGCGTCTGTTCCCCTACTGCTTTTTGTCTGGTTAGCTTGATGGTGGCCATAAACCTTTCCATCATTCCGTTGGCTTGGGGCCAGAGAGGTGTAATCTTTTGGTGGTGGAATCCTAGGTGGCTTACAAAGTTTGCGAATTCTCGTCCTTGAAATGGAGAACCGTTGTCGGTCTTGACGACATTGGGGATGCCCCACTCGCTGAATAGTTCGTCCAGCGGTCTCCACAAAGGACGTTGAAGGCGTTTACTTAACAAAGGGGAATCTCGAATATTCATCTATTAATACTAATAGATAGCCCCCCTCTTCTAGAGGTCCATAGAAGTCCATCGCAACCTTTTGCCAGAGTCTTGTCGGGAGTGTAGTTAGTTGCAGAGGGTTTGGATTCGGTCCTTTCGCTGCCAGTTGGCAGGGCCTGCAGTGTCTGAGCATGTCCTCCACTATCAAGTCCATGTAGGGGAACCAGACATAGTTCCTGAGAAATCGTTTTGTGTTGTCGATTCCCCTGTGGCCCTCATGTGCCAGTGTTGCTAGGGTCTTCCTTAGGTCCCTTGGTGCTACTAGCCTCTTCCCACGTAGCAAGAGTCCTTGGTCAGTGGCTACGAGTTTGTCGTGTATCTTGGCCAGCCGGTCAAGTTCCTTCTGATCTACATCCTCCTCTTTGGTTCCTTTTGTGTGGCGTTCCCTCCATTTGTTGGAACGGGTGAGAGAGACAGCAGCTCTGAGTGTTGGGCCGGCTTTGCTCCTTTCTTCGAACGTTGCGGTCGAGATGGTAGGTGGCATGGCATTTGATGACAGGTACGAGATGTATTCAGTGGCTTCATGGGCTAGGGTGTCGTCTTTGTCCAGTAGGGGGTGTCTGGATAGATAGTCCGCTGGGTTGGCGTCTCCTCCTGGTTTGTGGACAATGGAATAATCGTACTCTTGCAGTCTTATCCCCCATCGCTCTATGCGAGGCAGCATTTTCGTTTTGGGGTTCCCGAAGATTGATATTAGGGCTTGGTGGTCTGTTACTAGGGTGAATCTCCGGCCGATGATAAAGTGGTGGTATTTCTCGCATGCCCATACTGCAGCTACGCTTTCCCTCTCTGCCTGGGAGTAGGCCTTTTCCGTGTGTGACAGGGCTCGGCTGGCGTATGCAACTATTGCGTGATGAGCGTTGTCTGCAGTGTCGGTCTGGGCAAGGATGGCTCCTAGTCCTACTGGACTTGCATCGACCGTAATGATGGTGTGCCGGTCCGGACGAAAGTACGCCAGTTGTCGGTTGTTGGTGAGACCTTCTTTTATCGTTATGAATGCTTCCTGACAGGGTGCATCCCATACGAACGGTGTATTCTTCTTTAGGAGGTTGCAGAGCGGGTCAGTTGTTGTGGCGCAGTTCGGGAGGTAACGCGCACATTATCCCACCATGCCCAGCAGGGAGCGCAGTTCTGCCGTGGTCGTAGGTGCCTGGAGATCGGTAATGGCCTTAATCTTGTCCTGGTCGGCTGTTATACCTTTGTTTCGAGAATATGTGGCCGAAGAATTTGAGGCTAGTCTTGTTGATGCCACACTTGGATTCGTTGAGAGTCAGTCCCGCGTCTTGTAGGATGGAGCAGATGGTTCTTAGGGCTCTGTCATGTTGCTCCTGATCTCTTCCAAATATTAAGATGTCGTCACTATAGTTTAGTGCGTTCATCTCCGATGCTATGAGGCGTCTGATGGTCTCTTGGAAGATCTCTGCGGCAGATGATATGCCGAAATTTAGCCTTTTATATCGAAATAGGCCGTTGTGTGTTGCAAATGTGGTGATGGGTCGTGATTCTGGGTCCAGGACGAGCTGGTGGTAGCCCTGGTTGAGGTCAAGCTTTGAGAAGAACCTCGCTTGGTTTAACCTGATCAACATGTCCTCCAGGCTCGGGCCTGGGTGCCTTTCCCTCTGGATGGCCGTGTTCGGGATGCGCATGTCAACGCATATGCGGAGACGACCATTGTCCTTGGGAACTATTACTATTTGCGATACCCATGGTGTTGGCCCTTCTGCTTTCTCTATGATGTCGTTGAGAAGGAGAAGTTGGATTTCTTTTGATACCTGTTCCTGAAGGTGGAAGCCCACTTTGCGCGAGTGTTGTGGTACTGGCCTGATGGTATTGTCGATGTGTAGTTTGATGCGTGATCCTTTTAGCATTCCTATTCCTTCGAATAACCTGGGGAATTGGCTCTTGAGGTCTCCCTTCGCCAGGGGTCTGTCAATCATTGCTCTGACGGATTTGTGTGGCACTGGTAGTCCCTCTATTACTTCTGACTGGTCGTAGTGTAGGTCAATCAAGGCGAGGGCATTGGCCGTGCGGTAGCTGAGGAGGCAGCGGCCGACGGATGGACTCCTTATGTCATGTATCGTGGCAGTTACTGTGATGTCCCTGTGCCGTAGGTCACATTGAAATTTTCCTTTGGAAGTCATCGGCTGTGCTGCTCCCCATTGAAAGATGTGTGTCTTGGATTCTTGCAATGGGTACGAGGAGGCTATTTCCCGGTAGATGTCTTCATTCATGCCGTTTACCGTCGCTCCCGTGTCAACGATGAATCTGTTTCTGGTACTTCCCATCTGGATTGTGACTCTGGGAGCTGAGGTGTCTTCAGTTTCAACACTGAGGAGGCATACGTACTCTCTGTCGTAGCCATCTTGTAGGTATCGGGCCTATTCATTCCCTCCCGGCTGATATTGTGGTGGGGAGTCGAGATATGGGTCTCTGCCTTGCTCAAAGGGGCTTGGGGTTTCTGCCTTGTAGGTCGTCTCGTGTTCCAGGCTTTGCATGAAGTCACTCTGGTGGATGTCATATAGTTCATGATCTTTCCTATCTGGTTCGATCTGAAGCCCCTCAAGGGCTCTTACAGTGTTTGGGCGTTGATAAGCATTCGTGTGGAATGGCGCATTTCTGTCTGCCTTTCGATGTTGTTCCGTGTGTGTCTCCGTCATGCGAGTGGCAGGTCGCAGGCGTGTTGAGCTCCCTTCCGATAGTAGTTCCTTGCACATCACTTGGATATGGTTTTCCATTCCGCATCTCATGCAGCGTTGGCCGATGGCAGGGCATGGACCTCTGTGCGGATACTCGAAACCACAGCGATAGCATTGGCGGTCGCTTTTTGTTCGTTGTGTCGGGTACCTCGGGTTTATCCTTGTCTGTGGAGCTGGGTGTCGGGTGTAGGGGTGTATTGCTGCTATAACTTCTCCTTTCTTGGGGTTCTCAATGGCTGCTGCCTGAATGTCCACTCTCTCATAAACTCTGGCTAGGTCCAATACTTCTTTTAGGGATAGGGGTTTCTTTAGGAGGTGTTTTCGGAACATCGAGGATACACAACCTTCTATGATGTGTAGTCTGATGGCTTCTTCGTCATTAAAGTTGGCGAAATCGCACTTTGATATTTTCCTTTGAAGGCGAATGACAAATTCTCCTATTGATTCGTGAGGTAATTGACCACATTGGTTGAAAGTGTATCTCTCATAGTCACGATTGGGTGAGATGACAATCTTTTCATTTATGGCTTGCCGGAGTTTCGCATACGTGGTGCGGTCCTGTAGAGGAATCGTACGTATGATGTTTTTAATTTCTCTCCCTGCAACATTTGCAAAGATGCTTAGTATGTTGGGAGGTTCTTGTGTGCCGATGGCACCCACAAAGTCCTCGAACTCCTCCATCCACTCTTCCCATCGTTGGCCCTGGTCGGGGTGTGGGTTTAATGTGAACGGGGCGGGTCTCCTCATTAGGCTTGCGTAAGAGGAGGATGCCCCTGGTAGTGGTGGTTGGGCATTGGGATCTGCTGCATCCGGGGCCGACATGATGGTGCTGCTCGGTTTGCTCTAGTTGGTCAGGTGGCGCGTGGGCGTTGATCACGATTGTCTCTTGGCGCTGTGTCTTCCTGTGCACGTGTGCCCTGGTTTGGTCTTGCTGTCCGGGTGTGGTGCAAGGCCCCGGGGTGGAGTTTTGCATTGTACAGGGTTTCCTTCCCTCTCTCTTAATGTTGCTCGCTCCTTAGTATTTTGAGTGTCACTTGTGGGAGACACGGGGTTTCCCTCTTTAAAGTGGCATTCCTGGCGTATGATCTCGTTAGATGTCACGTGGGGAGACACAGGGATTCCCTTGTGCCGTGGCGTGCGCTCCTTAGACTTAGACCCAATGATGGTGTAGTAAAACACCTGTCCATAGGATAGGACAATTCCATCTCTGGGAACTGGCTGTACCATCATGAGCTAAAACACACCGATCAATTGGACAAGAGTGAGCCATCCTCTGAGGGAGAGGCCGAGCTAGGAGTGGCGTACGTCCGAAGGGAATAATCCTCTCATACGGGCCTATAAGGCCTTGTCGGGTGGACGAATCCTTGGCGTTTTCATGTAGTTGACGAGCGGAGAGGGACAGAAAAGTGCAGTGTTCTGTTTGGGTGGTGGTTCGTGCATTTTATGGGCATGGAAGATGGAAGGAGATTTTACTTATTTCAGAGTTTGGGACAGTGCAGGCTGTGCAGCATACATCCTATTGGCTGTTGTGGTGCCCTCAAGTGTGCCGACCTAGAAGGAGAGATTGACAGTGGTCAACAACCTAGTCACAGCGCATTAGTAGTGATTGTTTGGGGACATCCGATAGATCTTGCAGACCACATACCTATCAGGGGATGTATGCTGTACACTTCATTTCTTCAAGTATACTAGCAGCGTATGTGCTGAAGTATGACCCCCTATTGTAATTGAGTGGTATCGCCTGTCAAGGCTTTCTACAGGCTGAATGATGGTTTAATCAAGAAAGCCTTTAGGTCATTCCTAAGGTTGAGATGGCTCTTTTCTGACATCAAGGACAAGCCAATATTTTTCATCCATTTTTGACTAGCACTCTGACTGCCATTCCAAGCTGGAGCACTTTTGATGCTTACTCTATGCACTAGATGGAATTTCAAACAAAACAGCGTAGGCCAAATAACCAGACAAATTCAAGGAAGATGGTACAATATTGCTTGTATCTTTATGGAAGAAAGCAGGGTAATACAACAGCTATCAATAAAGATGTCTGCTCGCTCACACCGTTGTTTGGTTACACAAAGCTTATATATTGTTATGCACGTTATTTATGACGTGATCCTATGTGGCATTCTACAAAAACCTATTGTCGGGAGGGATTGGATAAAGGGAACATCACTACCTATAGAATCATTCAAGTATCATCATCTCATTGGAGGCTCCTTGTCTGTAAGACGCGGCCTGAGCTACTTCTACACACGTCATTATACTGATTATAGTAGAGAATATGGCAGCAGATTCCTGAATGCAACATTGTATGTTAAACTGCCTGGCTGCTTTGTTCTGATTGTTTGGCAACCCCAACCAACCTTGGACTTTCGGCCCCTTAGCAGCATGGACATAAAAACGAATCCTGGGTGCTTAGAATGTGTTCGTTCATTTTCTGCTTTACCGATTAGTCCATCTTCTTTCGCCAGCCTGCTCTTTAGCGAGGTCTACTATTTGTAGTTTGACCTCCTAGTCTACCCACTGTCCTAGAAAATTCGAGGGAGTATCGGCACACCATTACCTCGGTCTAGTCTTAATGAATAGTCCTTGTTCTGAACTTCTCCATCACGTGTCGACAGACCACAAATGTATCCATTTCAGCCTTTCAATTACGACTATTTAATTCAATTTTACTGGTTGGCATTGCGTCTTTTGGCCTCTGGAGACTTGCTCATTCCATTTTGTATATATTTTATACACTTTTTTTGGCCATTGATTTTTTTTTTTAATTTCATCTACGAGAAATATGTCTGATGCACATGGTCTATTCATTCGCTCCTCTTTGTAGCTTAGACTTATTTCTTAGAAGAGCCTCCTTGGTCCTAAGCCAGAGTACTACTTTATTTTGCACACAGAAGAAATTCCATAGAACACAGTATTTGACCCATGTTTGTTCTCAGTAGAGGGGCTCCCACACTCCTTTGTAACTACATATCTATTTACATATAAAAGTCAAAATGTGTTTGTTTGTGACAAGATTTGTGGTGAAGCATTGTCCCTTATACAATTCCACACCGTTTCACCAATCTGCACCACATTGTGCACAGTTGCCTGTTAGGTCCCTCCGGGCATTACTGGCTACATGACATTTGGACACTCCACCCCTTTCCCCGGATTTCAGCAAAAGTCGACATTTGTTTATGGGTTTGTGGCACAGTGTTGTTCCTTACACAATTACACACTGTTTCACCAATGTACACCCAATTTAGCTTAAATACCTGTTAGCACCCTCCGGACATTACTGGCTACATGACATTTGTACACCCCACCCCTTGCCCTGAATTTCAGCTAATGTTAAAATGAGATTGTGGGTTTGTGGCTTCATGAAGCATTGGTCCTAATAGAATTCTACACCGTTTTACCAATCTGCACCAAATTTTGCATAGTTGCCTTTTAGGAACCTCCGGACATTACTAGCTACATGACATGTGGGCATCCCACTCCTTTTCTCACATTTCATCACCTTCCCACATGAGACGGTTGCCTGAAATGGGAGAAACATCAATGTGGTTGTGGAAGAACCAGTCTCAACACGAAGAACAAAACTCGAGGTGCAGGCCCTAGGATGCACGGTTTCTGAGATATTTCCACTGAAATGCACCGCAACCAACTGCACCGTGTCAGGGTGAGGTGATGGGTGGGGAGAAAGCACAGAAGGCCCCAGTATGCAGCACCACAGCAACTCTCACCTCCCCTCAACGTCTGCTCCAGAGTATGTCAGCCAGCCACACGCGCCCATTCTCAGTGCAGTTTACTTCAGGGTGCAAAGCACATGAAGCGATAAGCAAATCAGAACAGTGAACTCCAGGATCAGTGTTCTCATGTCTGTCTACAGAACCCGTTCATAGAACATTTACTTCTGCTAGTTACTTATATTTGTGTGTAGCACTTCAATCTTTGAGATGCCAAACATTTGGATACCTGTGCGTTGGATACTGCTGCTGCTACTAAGAAAACAAACTTTAGGTGCTGGTAGACTGTAGTGTCCCATGCAATTTCCTACAGCTTTTTGAAATGGATACTGCTTCCAAGATCCTTTTGGTGGACTATGCTACTTTGCAGCCTCTCTAGTGGAACTTCCAGTGAATTCTCTGAGGCCTTTATGTTTGATGTCCACCAATACATGTGTGTTTCATAACCTCCCTTTCCAGTGGCAGACTCAAGTGTGTACCATCTCACATCAAGGTGTCATCAGAACTAATGTAGACATAATATTTCTGTACAAATTGGGAATGGTTTTATTCGGGTAACGTTCCCAATCAGTTGTGATCAACATGAACATCACATATTATCAAGGTCTTCATGGAAGACCATCTTTATTTGCCTAACCTGCAGAGGGTGGGAAAATTCCTTGATGAGGTAGTGGAGTTTGCAGCGCACATTAGCTAGGCTGTTGACTGGGAGATAGTCCAACCAGGGCATGGGACTGGTCCCCATTTTATGAATGTGGATATTGTGAGTGCAAACTAAATCCAGTGCATGTCCCCATTTCCAAATGGGGACATTCTCATATTGAACATATTGAAGAAAACCTTAAAGCTGTATATTCTATTAGGATCATCCCATTCCATTGGACCTTTGTAGTTTTGGCATGCAGCGACATGCATGGCTCATATTTATGTATTCATACCTATGCTTGTATATGTTCAGGATCTGGTAATGTAGTAGGAGGGTAATTCTGCTAAGTGATTAATCATAGAGCCTTATATGACCTGTGGGTTGTTGGTTTTCAGAGGGAGCTGATTTAGTCTTCTTGCTGGACTTTGAGGTTTAGCCTTTCACTTAAGGGGCTTGACACGTTAGTTGATGTGTCCCTGCTGAGGGCAACATGCGGGTTCTTGAGTTGCTCTTTGTGCACTGGTTTTCTGGAATGGAGTGGATCAGGAGGGGATAGCCAGCCTTGCTAGGGAATGTGCAATGCTCGCAAGGCTTGAGGTAGAACTCGCTGCCGATGGTAAGGGCCCTGCCATGTGGTTCCATGGTTGCTGTTCCTAATTTTCCAGGATATGAGGTGGTTACAATTTTTTTCAAATCATCCTAATTTTGCCGATTGGCTGGAATTATGATTATGCCCATGCAGGCTATTTTTTATTTCGAGGTAGATCAGGTTTGGTTGTAAGTAGGGAGCTTGTGGCATCTGGAGATGTGAACGTCTCTTGAATGTGAAGTTCCATGAAGTGCTTGTAGTGCATTTCATTCCAGTGTGCTGTGTCTGCGATGTGGACTTTGGGGTTGGGGATTATTTCTCCTCTACAGTTCAACCAGCATTCTCTTAATCAGCTTTCCTGCTGCTAGGTTTCGCCTTTGCCTCTTCGTGTCTTCTTAGCACTAGACGTGGTAATGGTGTATGTAAACTCCATGACATGTCTTGTGTAGGAGCTCACAGGTTTGGCAGTGGCATTTTGCTGTCTCTCATAGCTTATGATGTAAAGTCTGTCATTACCACACATTGGAGAGAACAGGAGAGAAGAGGGGAGGAGAGGAGAAGAGAGGAAAGGAGAGGAGAGGAGAGGAGGGAAGAGGAGAGGAGAAGAGAGGAGAGGAGAGGAGAGCAGAGGAGAGGAGAGCAGAGGAGAGGAGAGGAGAGCAGAATAGAGGAGAAGAGAGGAGAGGAGAGGAGAGGAGAAGAGAGGAGAAGAGAGGAGAAGAAAGGAGAGGAGAGGAGAGGAGAGGAGAGGAGAGGAGGGGAGAGGAGAGGAGAAGAGAGGAGAGGAGAAGAGAGGATAGGAGAGGAGAGGAGAGGAGGGGAGAGCAGAGGAGAGGAGAGGAGAGGAGAAGAGAGGGGAAGAGAGGAGAAGAAAGGAGAGGAAAGGAGAGGAGAGGAGAGGAAAGGAGAGGAGAGGAGAGGAGAGGAGAGGAGTGGAAAGGAGAGGAGAGGATTTACTCTTGGTGCAACGTGCCCATGGCTGTTGGCTAAAAAAGTCCTTTCATCTAGGTATATACACATGTCCTTTCTGTGTGCAAACTGGCAATCCCTTGCCAGGGAGCACCTATTGCTGGTGGTGATTAGGTTGCCTCATCTACTGATGGCATGGATCAGGATAACGGGGCGAATGGGTGGGAGCAGAAAGGTGAGTCAGTAAGTCCGAATGGTTAAATAGGTCTTGGAAAAGACCTGAAAGATGCAAATCCTGGGCTCAGCACGTTAGGGAGGAGGTCCAGGCACTGGGGTTTGTGCTTGAATATCCCAGGGGGAGTGAGGAATGACAGTGCGTCCTGTCTAGATCAGGAGAAGTCATTGAACATAGGAACCTGTTATCTTTGTTCTTGAAGGTGTTATCATGTGTAGACGAGGTGTACTCCCCATCCTCTTGTAATTGGGCATGCAGGGTATACCCAGGGTTCTCCCAAGACACACGTGCCCAGTCAGACGTACTGACTAGCCCTTCTCCTGCCACCCATTCTCATTGGTATAATGATCCATGGCATGCCTTCAAGTGGGTGCTATCCAAGGATTATAGTGGTATATTAAACAAAAGTATGCCCCCTTGTGGATATATCTTGTGTCCGAGTATGTAAGACTAGTATGTTGGCCGACATTGACCTTTGCATGTAGAATCACACGAGTTATACAGATGTTCTAGGTTCCATCCCTTCCCTGTTGGTATGTACTGTTGCACTGGCACCCAAGGCGGACTGCCTTATATGTTGTATACTGTTCAGTCTGGGCGTGATCGACAATTTCTCTGCCGAGGTGTATTTCTTTCTTCCCACTTAGAAGTAATGTGTCTTTCTCGACGTATATCAGGACACTTGCTGCTCTACACATTGAAACCAATATCCAATTGTATTTTGTATTTATTTTTTAATAAATAGACGTTCATCGCCAAGCAACACTCTCCAACGGGAAAAGTGAGGACAAAGCAGTTGAATTGTTTTAGAAAGTCAGGATACAGTAGAAACGCACTAACCTGGCAGGTGGTGGTGAAACAGCTGGAAACAGTAAATAGGGACAGCACAGGAGTGGTTTTGAATACCTTTATTAATGACGTATTTACAGATGTGTAGAGATGTGCAGTTGAGTGGTTGCATTGGTTCCGGATCATTGTGCCAGGGCTTGCAATCACTGAAAGTCTCTGGGGTTGCCTATAGGGAGACGAGGGGGTTCTTGAGAGCATGATTTAAGCCAGCTACTGTCAGTAGGACTTTCATTTCAAGGGTTGGCGTTGTGCAGATGGGGATTGCAGGAGGGTACAGGTGTGTGTGTGCAGAAGACAGCACAGGGTGGAGGAAGGGGAGCTTCAGAACACAGAGTGTGAAGGGTTGAGCGTTAATAAAGATAGGAGTGGGGTCAGCCCACAGATGGATATCAGTACAATTAGTATGTTGTGCTTCCATTTTAGAAGAGTATCCCTAGGAAAGGTGCATTTTCTGTTGGCGATGACATCATGAAAAGCCATCGGGAATGTTTACATTGGAATCATAGGCGAAAGCAGAGCACCGGTTCTGGGGTGTACTAGTGTGGTGTGTATGCCGTCATGCCAAATAGGTCCTACACACGGCCCAGCCTGATGGGTGCTTCTTTAGATGTGTCTTTCTGCTCCCCACATCTTCGTGTTTCTTTGATAAGCAGAGACTTGCTGTCGGCGCCTTCTATGAGTCGAACATAGCACTGAGGAGCCAGCGTCTGAACTCGAGTGTTCTTAATGACTTCATTTCACAGAAAGTAATCACTGATTATTTCCATTCCTAATGGAAACAAAATCATTAGAAAAATTAAGATTCACTGGAGCTTGAATTGCCAGTTTTCTTTTCTTCTTCCAGTGCTTGCGAAGGCTGCCAGGCTATCAGCTGCTGTGCGTCCTCTCTCTCTATTTGATTATGAAATAATCTAGACCTTGATTTCCAAGTAGGAACAGGAATATACTTTTTAAATAGAATCATTGCAAAGCAGAGTTGCATATAACTCGATTAGTAAAAAAATATATATTTTATGAAACATTTTCTTCGCGAGATTCGAAATGTTCAGCATTTATTATATTGTTTTTAAGTTCAGAGGTTGTATAGCCTTAATAAAAAAACACGTTATTGTGGTTGCCCTCTTTTCCTATTTCCAAAATCAGGGTATTTATTGAAAAGTGGTCGATAGGAAGGGGACATACAACGTTCATTTATTTATTTATTGGATATTTGTAAGGCGCCTGTAGAACAAATGGTGTTTCAAGGCGCCACAAGGCAAAAAAGAAGGGCCAGGCGGACAAAGGAGAAATAGAACAATAACGGTCCCACTAGGCCTTGTGAGATTTGGATCTTGCAAGTGCAGTAACAAGAAGTGCTGGGGGAGAGGGAGGTGCGGGGATGCCGGTCTGCGTGAATACAAAGTGCTAGGGTGGGAAGGGAAGACAAGGGAAAAGAGGAGAGAGTGCGGTACCTGGGCCTGATGCCAACGAAAAGTCTTGCAGTCCTATTCTGGATTAGTTGAAGGGGCCGATGAGATGATGAAGGATGATTGAGGAAGACGCGGTTCCAGTAGTCCAGCTTAGAGAGGACCTGAGCTCTGGAGACACTGGGCCTCATTACACGGTAGGCGGAGAACCATGGCGCTATTAGCGCCATGGTTCATGCCGGTAAAATACCGGCACCGCCTTGGTGGAAAGGGGAATTACCGCCCCATTCCAAGGTTGGCGGCGCGGTAATTCCCCCTTCCACCATTGCCCTTCCCCATTCCCATTTTTGCCCCATAGGACTCTATGGGAATGGGGAAGGCGCTAATTACGGTACCGCAAATTGCGGTGCCGTAATTAGCTCCACTGGTCGCTTTGCGGGTTGGTTTTTAACGCCTGCAAAAAGCAGGTGTTAAATTCCCCAACCCGCAAAGGGACCTCATAGTAAGGCGGTAAGGATTTACCGGTACCAGTAAAATACCGGTACCGGTAACCCCTTACCGCCTACCGTCTAATGAGGCCCATTGAGTTTCTGAGGAGGTGCAGCTGACCCAGTGCCCCTCGCTATTCTGCAGGATCTCTTGCCTAGTATTATCCCTTTAGTAGCCCAAGCTCTGAATCTTTCTTGCAGACGTGGGTGTATCCCGTCTGAGTTAAAATAAGCCACTGTGGTCCCTTTGCTAAAGAAACCATACTTGGACGACTCTATTCTGTCTAACTTTCATCCCATCTCTTTACTGGCATTAGTTATGAAGCTATTGGAAACTCTGGTTTCTCCTCTTTTCTCTTCTTTTTTTGGAGTCTTCTGCAGTCCTTGACCCGCTTCAGTCTTGCTTTTGACCAGGAAGGGGTAGGGAGAGTGTCCTGGTCTCAGTCATGGATGACCTTACCAGACTGGTCGATAGTGGTGGAGTGGGACCCCTGATTCTGCTCAATTTGTCAGTGGCTTTTAATACTGTCGATCACTTCTCCTTTCTCAGCTGGCTGCACTTGAATATCTGGTCCAGTGCTAGCCTGGTTCACCTCTTTTCTGACTGGTTGAGGCCGGGTTCCAATCCTTCCTCCTTTTATGTCCTCTTATCATTCTTTGTTCTGTGGGGTTTCTCAGGGTTCCGCCTTGTCCCCAATGTTATTTAACATCTATATCTGTTCCCTGGAGGCTCGTATCCGCTCCCATGGCTTTAGGTGCTATTCTTAAGCAGACGACACACAAATCCTGGTCCGTTTAGATCTTGACCGGGAGTATGCATCATCTCATCTGTGGAATTGCCTGTTGGCCGTGTGGGATTGGGTGAGCACCAGTTGCCTTAAGTTGAATGGGGACAAGATGGCGATCTTGATGGTGGGTTCTTTGGCCACATCTGATTCTTGGTCTTCTTCTTTATGGCCTGCCTCTTTGGGTGTATTCCCCTCCCCGGTGACAGTGGTGAAAAACTTGGGGGTTTACTTGTCCAGGTCTCTTTCTAGGGCAGCACAGGTGAGTGCACTATTCCAGTAAGGTCACTTCCAGCAGGATCGACTATTGTAATGCTCTTTTTCTGGCTCAGCCGGCTGCAACTACCTCAGAATGTAGCTGCTCGTGTTGCTACTGCAACCCTGTATGACACTCATATCAGCCCGGTATTGTGTCAATTGCACTGGCTTCCAGTGCAGCAGCGGATCATCTTTAAATCTCTGTGCATTGTTCACCGGGTAGTCTATCAGATTGGACCAGAATTCCTTTGGGAGAAGTTCCAGTCGTACATTCTCAATCAGACTTTTTGCTCTAGTAGCGGCTGGTTGGTGGTGGTCCCAAAGGTTTCGCCTTCTGAGAGTAGGTGGCAGGGCCTTCTCTGTAGTGGTGAGTAAATTGTGAAACATTCTTACTCTTCAGCTTAAATCTACTGAAAATCATCTAACTTTCCGTTGTCTACTTAAGACCACCCTCTTTTGTTGATCTTCCTCTGCTTGATTTTGGCTCACTGCGTACTTCCTCGTGTGCCCTCTGCATAACACTGCAAGTGAGGACAGAAGGAGGAGATCAGGTGTGCCAGAGGGGCAAGGTAGATGTTGAAGAGCCACTGCCAGAGGATAGAGCCTTAGAGGGGCATCGCATGTAGAGAGTGTTATGAGGCAGAGAAAAGGGCCCAGTTGAACCTGTTAAGGTTGATCAGTGAAAAACAAGGTCAACCAGTCCAGTGCTAGACCTGTGATGCCAAGGGTGGCATGATTGACTGTGTCGAAGACAGGGGAAAGATCCAGAAGGATAAGAATCGATGGGGAGTTGGAATCAAGATTTGAGAGCAAGTCTTTACGGGTATTCAGTAGAGCAATTTCTGTGTCTATGGTTGCTCTGAAGCCAGACTGGTGGTCATGGAGACAACCAGCAGATTCAGTGTGTTAGATCAATTGAGAAATGACCAGGAGTTTGCCCAGGAAGGGAATGATGGAGATAGGGTGGTAGTTAGCTGGGCCGCAGGGTTTGGCAGAGGGCATTTTGATGAGAAGATGCACAAGGGAGTGCTTGAGTGGTATCAGGAAGGAGCCAGTGACAAAGGAGTGATTACAGAAATTGCAAGGGAGGCAATGTTGTCCTCCATAGTTCTGGAGGAGCAGGGGGGCAGGGGAGCACCTGTTTGAAGCCAGCCACTTTACCTAGCTTGTACAAGGTATAAACTCAAGTTCCATTATTTGTATGTTTATTTATTTGAAGAAAAGGGATGACAATTTCAATCAGAAATCACTTACAATAAACACATTTACAGATGGCAGAAGCATTCCCATGAAGTGTGCCTGTAAAACAGTTAATGAGGGTGTAAAACATTAGGACATATACGAGGGACAAAACAAACAGAAACAAAATGTAAATAAGAAAACCGTTGAGTTACAAAGGTAACATTAACCTAAATGGGCATGCAAACAAACTCTGTATCTGCACCTTCACTCCATTCTTGCTAGCGAGCAGGACAAGCTCTACCAAGTGAGATAAGGCAATAGATGGTCAAATCTGCCAATTCCACTGTGCTCCTTTCACTATTTTGCTACCTAGGTAAGACATTTCAAATCGATACAAGAATCCTAGCACCATGCAACACAATCAATATTGTCTAAGGCCAGACCTTAGAAACGGTGGTTATGGGACCCGTGACACTGATGATATCCATGCATGGACCCATAAAGCACCAACATGGCATGCAACGGTTACAATGAACCACGTGCATGCTGAAGTACCAGAAAGAGATCAACTTGAACAAAAACATAAACCTTAAATTAATATAAAAACCTAATTTAAAAGGTGCATGCATAGAAAACAAAAACATCTTTATTTTAATTAGATGATGTTGGCATCAGTGCTACCATAAACATGTGTGTTAGCGTGTGTACTAGTTGGGCAGCTAGGGCAGGTGGTCAGTGTATTATTGCTGCTTCTTAATGTCATCCTAAGCAAAACCCAGGATTATTAATATGATCTTATGAAACTTAACTTGGAACCTTAACATCAACATTTTAATGTTACTTGTGACTTATTGTGCATCAAAGCTACATGTGAAATTACTTAAGAAAGCATCACATTTACATGTCTTGCCTTCTCTAGGTTTATACATCACTGTGAATGCTGTCACAGTTTTAATCTTTTAAATTATGCAGACATTTGGACAGCAGTGGCATATGTGTACCCGCTTTGCACCTACTACTGTTTTCATATTATTTGCTACCTATGAAACCAGTGTATACCTGCTCCTTGCTGATACTTTAAATTAAGAAGACATCCGCATTTTCTAATTTTCTGGACAGATATGTCTTTCACCCTGTTGAATTTTGAAATATACTCAAACAGCATATTGTTGAAAAAAGTAAGTCCATAGATGGGTGTTATGGGCACTTAAACAATCATGTATGCAATGCATTTCAGTGCAATTTAGTGTTAGTAAAATATATCTTACCAATACTACTAGGCAGGGCCGGGTAGCAAAATCCAGTAAAAAGAAATGTTAAACCTTTCAACATTAAAATTCACACCACATTAAAGCAGTAGTGACTGTGTGGGATTTCAGACAAGTCACAGGATAAATGGTATGTTATCTTTCATTTGCATAGATCCTCCTGCCATAGTTTATAAATAAACTTCCTCAAGTGAGTCTTAAGAATTCTCTGCATTTCTAGAAATTACCCCTTTCAAAGAGTGGTCACATACATTGTTACTGCATGTTTTGTGAACCCATGGATCCACAGGGCTGCGGCATGCTGCTTAAAGACACATTTGACACAGAATGTAGGTTACAAATATTTTTATTTTTCAGGGTGTGAGGGGAACTAACCATTCCTAAGTAGCAGGATTTCTCTCAAGTCCACTTGAATTTCCTCATTGAAAATGTCGAAAAAAAGGTCAAGATTTATTTGAACTCTCAGGAGGGGAGCAGGTTAAAGGTAATTTGATTTGATTTGACATTTGTGGGGTGATCCCGACCATTCAAGTGGTGTAGCATGGGCCCCCACAGCACCCGCTTAGGCTTAGAATCCAATGATTCTGGTAACTCACGCCGTGCAGTCACATAGCTTTCAGGAAAGTTCCCAATCACTGGGTTACCCAAATTGGTAATGTAGTAAGACTGCTGCATTGCCATTACTATTGCTGAATTATCTTCCAAATTAATGTCTTGACACCCTTCATTGTCCACCAGTATTTGAATGAGTCCATCCCCAATCTCTATCAGTGGTCTATATTTTCATTCTCACCCTCACTGCCTAATGGATTAATTGAGGCATTTAAATGCACCAGAATCTTTTATCTGTAGTCCCTTTCAGTATTTTTATGCTGCTGTAAATTGTTTGCAGCACGGCAAGGGTCATAAAGAATTGTAGATAAGGTTTCACCTGTGGTCTACAGAATTGCTAGTTAGTGAACAAAATAAAAAATAAACAAATAAGAGAAAGGAGTGTTATGTTTGAGACTGTTATCTAAAAATACCATGTGATATTAGTGTGCTTAATTAATGTTTTTTTCAGTTAGTCATTGGCTGCATGGCATGTTATTTGACACAATATTCATTTCTGTGCATAACTGAATTTGATTTCAGATATCCCAGTGAGAATGGAAACATAAAGGGTTTGATGTGCTTGATACTTAAGATGTCTTTTCTTTGTACTCTAGAAAAATAATTGTTTTCCCAGTCAGCGCCGGATTCTTGGAGTGCCGGATCCCTTAAGGTAACCACTGGATTGGAGTCCCCTGGAAAGCTCTGGGACCAACGAAAGGGGTAAAGAGGATGATGATCCCAAAAAATGTGAAGCTGATGACCCAGAAAGAAGTCCCATGAAGTCCCAGAATGGAGGAGTTCCACCAAGAACAGTTTCCTGTGTGAAGTTTTAATTATCAAAGACTATTTTATATCACAAACTATTTTATTACAGACTATTATTTACAAAGACTATTTTCATCACAGACTGTTTTTATCACAAATTGATTCTTATCACAAACTGATTCTTTTCTTTTACTGGTTTTATTATTTGACTGAAGCCAATGGCACAGTTTTTTGGATTTATGTTTTCTTAAAATGATAATGCTTTCCTTTAATGTTTTATTTAAAAAAAAAAGTAGATACAAAGAGAGAAATTCAAGAAAAGAAAGAACAGATCACCAATTAAAAAACATAAAAGATAAAGTTGATTAAGAGATAAAAAAAATAAAAAAAGATAAAAAACATTTTTTTAATTATTTTTTACAGATTTTGTTTCTTTTGCTCAAGACTCATAATTCTTTTACTCAAGATTAGAAATGAATACATAATGTTTCTCGTCTATGAATTTTGCCATTTGCATGTTATTTATTTCAACTGATAGAAGAAGATTCAGTTGGGAGAAGCACATGTGTTTTAGAACATCTGTGTTTGTTTTCCTGCAGTGATTTCAGGTTATATTCCAGCAGGAAAAAAGGACGGAGTGTAGGAGTATGGGCCTTGAATTAACAGCATTGTAGCATTCATATATTAGCATGGGTTTGAAATTCAACTTGGGCCCAGGGTGTGAAACTCATTACTGGACTCAAAAGTGTGAGCCTCAGGCAAAATTAAATAGATGCCAATGCACAGAGCACATGATTGAAATTGTACTTTGCTCCAGTATGATATTTCAATGAACTGAGCTGCAATGGAATATAATACTAACATAAATTAACATATTAATTAATCCCAGTTAACATGTAACAGAGTCCCATAACAACATTTATTGCAACTAAGTTCATGAAATAAGCTCAATACAGACTGATGTAAATGCATGGTGCTCTGAAAATGGGAAGAAAAATTGACTTTTGACGTGCAGGCTGGATTTGTGCTGTGTGGTAAACTGAAAAATGTGAAGCTCCATACTGCTGAAACATAGCTTTGTTTTGAAGCAGCAAGCGCGAGAGAAAATGTTTTCATTTTCTTCAGCAATGCGGTTAGTACAGTGAGGAAAACACCCAAAGGCAGATCGTGTGATTCTTAGTGGGATGATCTGTCAAGGGGAGGTGTCTTTCTAGATTGACAAAGGGGTTTTTAGGAGGCTGTTCCTCTTCGGTCGCTGGGAGACAAAGGAGCAGAGGGCTGGCTGGGCAGACAGAGTTAAGTGCTGGGATGCTGAAGCTGTCCTTATCTGAGATGGCCCTGTGCGAGGTAGGCAGAAAGACTGGGGAAGATTTCCCTGCTGAATTGAGTCGGAAATACCCCCAACAAATCTAGGTTAATATAAGGTTAATTGAGGGGCTGGTGATTTGAATGATACCCAGAAGCTTAGGTTAAATAGTTCATTTCATTTTAGGTGCTGTATTAGGGATACTATTTTAAATGTGCCGATGTGAGCTGTTTTTTTTTTATTGATATAGCTGATATTTATCAACTTTTCAATATTGAAATACAAAATTAAATAATGTCCCAAAAAATGACACAATATAATACCAAACAATACAATGCTGAGAGACAATAATAGTGAAAAGCAATTAAAATTAAAATAAAAAAAAAAATAAGTAAACAATAACAGAAGAAATAAATATAGAACTTAATACATAAGAAAACACTTCAGCTTACTAACAGGAACATATTCTACATTGGTCAGACTTTCGACTAATCCATCATTGATTATATTTCTGATTGTCTGATTAGTGAAGTGTAAGTTCTTAAAACTATTTCATTGCCTCATAGCATTTTAATCATACAACAAGCTTGGTTTTATCTAGTTTTAACTCATGTAAGAATGCAAGAGCTCTTATAGATACCGGCGTAGAGATACCAGAATAGATTGTTCTCCATAATATGTCGGATGTAGTGACACCAAATGGTTCCATTACACTTTTGAAGTTTTTCACTCGATGGGTGAGAAGTGCATCACAATCAGTCAACAGATGTTTTAGCGTCTCTACTTCCTCTTTTTGGTTGCAAAATCGACAGTTCTTTTGGTCTTGATTAATGAGTCTTCGCCGAGCCAACACTTGTTTTGTTGGCCAAAGATTAAATCGAAGTCGGAGCAAATCATTCCGATATTCTATAGATGGAGACCTGATCAAGTAGCGTTCTGGATAGGTGTGGGTTTTTACTGTAATGCTATCTGGATCAAAGTCACAATAATGAGAGCATTTTATTCTTGTATTTTCCCAGTCCATAGCAAATATTCTCAGTTGCTTCTATTGACGCCAGAATATAGATGACTCGATTCCGCCGTTTAGATATAGATTTGTCTTTAGATGCAAAAATGTAGGCAGTCAAAGTTCCCAACAGTGTATCAGAATTCCAGGCTAATAAACATTTTCTGAACATCGCCACAACCAATCATGTGTACCTCATATTGAGGGATATCAACCCCAGCTCGTAACAAATGAGGGATAATGGGGTAGATGCTGGAAGATGGAGAACTCCCCGCCAATATTTCCCCTCAAGATGGTTCCAAAAGGTCTCATTCAGAATGGGTCTTGTTTCTGAAGAGTACAACAAGACTGCTGATACTTTTTGGTAGTAAAATGTTAAAGTTGGCACCAGTGTGAACTTCCAATATTTTTTTTTAAGGATTTTGGTTTGATGGATAAATGTTATTACTTTGTCCTGTTGCCTTTGTTTAAATGCAAGGTTTTGCTTCTGTGTTAAATTTGGGCTCCCAAATATGTGTACTGTTGTACCACTTGTAAATTCTGGCCTATGGGATTCCACGTGTAAGATCTTTTTAGTGTCTTTTGGGTGATATTAAACATCATGATCTTCGTCTTTTCGAGATTTATACTCAAGTAGTTGGTCTTTGTATAGGCTACCACCGCATCAAGTGCCTTCTGTAGGCCCATGGGAGATTTTGACATAATGACTAGATCGTCAGCATACATTAGGAATGGAATGCCCTTATTTAATAATTTCGGCGGGTCTGTACAGATGTTTTTGAATGCTTCACCCACGTCTGAAATGAACAAATTAAATAATGCTGACGCAAGCGTACAGCCCTGTCTCAATCCCCTATACGTTAAGATAGATTGAGTCAATTTTCCTTCATTTGTTAGTCTTATCTGTACGCTATTTTCTGTATGTAAATCGTTAATAAGATGTACAATATATTTCGTGCAGCCTTGTTGTGTTAGCTTTTGCATTAGTAATTCCCGAGATACAGAATCAAACGCTGCTCGCAGGTCTATATAGGTCATGTATAGCTGCTGTTATATGGCCTTATGATGTTCAATTACCACTGTTAATGTCAACAGATTAACACATGTCCCCATCCCGGAGACAAACCCAGTTTGAAACGGGTCTCTGGCTCCTGATCGTAAAGTCCATTGTGCAAAATCCCTGAGTATGAATCTCGAAAACAACAATCAAGCAATGAAATAGGTCTGTAGTTGCAAGGCAGATTTCTGTCGCCTTTTTTAAATATCGGGATAATTCTTGCTGACTTTCACGTAGATGGTATTATGTTGGTGGTTATGACTTGCTTAAATATGAGCGTAAGAATCCTGGCCCATTGGACTGGATTTTGTCTGAGCACAAAATTACTCATACCATCGGGACCGGTCCTCGTGAATTGGAGAGTTTGTTTATAAAACATAAAACATGCTCCTCTTCAACTTAAGCCCTTCATAATTTGAACATTCCCTAGGCGTTATACTCAACTGGGAGTCTTCCTTCTGGTACATTTTACTAAAATATGTAACCCATTCCTTTTCATTGACTCCATTGAGTTGTACGACTTTTTGAGTAGCATGGTTGCTAGTATTGATCAATGCCCATATCTGTCCCATTTTTTTATTGAGGCTGCTTCTCAACATGGACTCACCATTTTTTTGTAGCATATGCATGCGATGAGCTCTTAGCCAGTTTTTATATTGGCAATTTAGTGATTTTAATCTCTCTCTTTTATTCAGACAATTTGCCTGCAGAATCACTCTTCTGTTTTTCCTTAATAATGTTTTTTTTTTCTTCCTTATACCAGCTCATTATAGTCATGGCATGGTTTAGAAAAATCTAAGTTATGTTCCCTATACAACACCCAATAGAGATGAAGAAAAGATGTATAGTCAGTTGTCTTTTGCCCATCATGCATACTGAATTCTATGTTTTTATGGAAGTCAGACAAATTATGCATATTCCACTTAAGTTTCGTTCGGGCATTATTTACTATAAGCGAGTGTGATAAAGTTTGACTCTTTTCTTGAACTGCCAAATCTGCCAAATGCCATTTCAGGTTCAATATGTTGTGATCACTGTATGGCTGTGGAGAAATGTGTAGGCTCACGGCTCTGTTGAATGTGTCAGGATCTAGGAAGACATAGTCAATTATTGAAGTGGATGCCCTTCTTCCCCAGGTTGCATTAGGAATAATATCTCCTGGTAGGGAACCATTACACATCACCAATTTCCGATCTTTAACTAGATGCATCCACCTAAAGCATGTTAAATTGAATTTCTTATTATGAGCTGGTAAGAGTTGCAAATGTATGTCCCCTGCCACGATCACCGTTGTGATCTCCTGGGATTCCATAATAGCATTTAAAAGCAACTCTGTATCTAGAAAGAAGGCTTCATCAGGGATTCCCTTTGGGTTGCTATACAGATTTAGTATGGCCATTATTCCCTCTGGAAATTCCAACTTAACCAGCTGTAAAAAAAGGATTCGTAGATAGCCAAAGAGAAAGATGCCACCTCTTATGATTTTTGATTGCCACCATTAGGCCAGATGATGGTCTACCCCAATTGGCTGATTTAGCTGGATTCAGCAGAATAGTATGATCCTCATATTGGACTTTTTAATAGCCAGGTTTTTATCTATTTGCAAAAGCAGCTTTTCTTTCACCATACTGAACGTTTTGAATTGATCAGTGGACCACAGCACTGCGAGTCAGCACGGACTCTTGTTGTGTGAATTTCGTTCCCTGGAGGGGGCGGAGCCAACTGGTGGACACGTGACCCATCACCTGACCAGAAGTTCTTTTAAAACGCGCCCGCGTTCAGGTGAGCGGTGCGTTTTTATCCATTTGCAAAAGCAGCTTTTCTTTCACCATACTGAACGTTTTGAATTGATCAGTGGACCACAGCACTGCGAGTCAGCACAGACTCTTGTTGTGTGAATTTCGTTGTCTGGAGGGGGCGGAGCCAACTGGTGGACACGTGACCCATCACCTGACCAGAAGTTCTTTTAAAACATGCCCACATTCACCCTTGCGGCGTTAAGCCCGACGGTGTCAAGGGCGCTGACTGTTTTATGGCTGTTTGGTGCTTAGGGTGCCATATAACCTAGCTACACCGGGCCCTATACAGTCGAACCGAAACACTACGAACTTCAGTGGAGGTAAGGGTTGTGAAGCTGAACTTTACTATTCAATGAAATATTGCTAAGTAAGCAAATATACGTGTGATCAGGAGACTGCGGAGGTGTTAACAGCCTCTTTGATCCTGGTTACTTTTTAATCGTTCAAATTGCTCAAAATGGTTAAACCTAAAACTTTCAAAACCTGCTACAACTTGAGGAGGGGTAACGGTGCCAAGGACGATCATACACCTACTGTTAAAGACAATAAGATTGTGCATGAGGGGGAGAAGCCTGATAAAGGCACTATACCTGAGTTATTCCAAAAAGTCATCCCTAAAAAAAAAATATTGGGCACTGACCTTTTAGGTGATTCCCACGAATCTAATCACAATGGGAGTCAACCATTGGATGTTTCTAATTATGAGGATATTGACAACAACTCGCTGCTGAATCTCTGTCTGTCCATACAAAAATCCATGACCCCTCTTCCAGGATGTGGAAATCCTGTCATCAATGGTGGCCAGACAGTTGAAGCCCAGGTTTTGCGTGCGACAGATGCATTGGCAGCATCATTCGCTGAGCCTCAGGACCTGATACCAACTGGTGGCACTATCCCTTGCAGAGTTCAAGACCTACAATCACCTCTCCCCGATATTCCATCATCTACCTCGGAAAGGGACCGCCTTTCGGCCTCACCCAATCTGTATATCGACCTGGAAGGGTCAGCCGGGGCTGATGAGATCAGGGGAAACGATAACTCCCATTCCCAAGCAACATCAATTGCTGAACTCCAGACTTCGATGGGCACCATGCAATTTGCCCTAAAAATTCTACTCAAACTTTGTGGCAGAATTCATGTTAATACAGTTCTCCATCTGGGTCTACCCAACCCTCGAATCTTGCAAGACACCCCCATCTGGAACTTGCGAGTCCCAAAGAAATCTCTACAACTGAGGCTCCTTCTATTAATGAAGAAAGTGTATCTGCTTTAATGGAAGAGGAGGTGGCTCCTATATCCAAGAAACAACGGAGACTGACCAGACGGTTAAAGAACCAAAAGGTTCCTGTGATTATAGCCTCCCCACTCCCAGCAACAGCACCCGTGCCAATAAAATCTAGGAAAGCACGGAAAAGAGCCTGCAGATCAAAGAAGCGCCTGAGTGCACAAGCAGGCAAACTAACTAGCTGGTTACTGCCTGATAAACCTAATGAGATCTGTATGTCAATAGCAATGATCAGGAGCCAGGATCACCAATCTATTCAGAGGAAGAATCCAATGTATATTCTACTCCACGCAGGAAGGATAAATATCCACAGAAATCTTCATCAGCCGTGAAACAAAACGATAAACCTAACAATACTCTATTGAAAATATGCTACATTAAAAATTTGAATCAAAGGAATGCAAATAAATGCCTGACCAGACCTCAAGTGCTGGCCAAACTTCATTTAATCCCACAACTGCGGGTTATACGGTGCGAAGATTTCTCCTTTGTGCAACCTTTGAAAGTACCCAACCCCAATGTGACTGCGCTACACTGTGAAGTACATGAAACGATCGAGCTAATTCGTGCTCATAAATCTAGTCTATCACAGGTGGGATTGGGGGTTGATGAAAACAAAGAAGAAGAGGAGCCATTAATTCCAAGCGCAGATAGTACCAGGAAGACCAGTCAGGCCATAATGCCTAACCTCCCTACTAACAAGAAGGTACAACTAAGTGATATTCAAAACACCTTGAAATGGCTGGCTGACTCACTCCCTATGGTCCTCCAAAAGCAATGAACTTGTTCTCTTTTGTCGTGGAATACTCGAGGCTTCACTCATCTTCTTACCTCTCAGGGTTCTCTTCCGCTTATTGGTACTCAAGATTTTTTCCTACTCCAGGAGACGTGGCTCATGTCACCACTTCTCATGGACGGTTATGCTATACACTACTGTCCAGCTAAGAAAGGACCCAGGGGTCGCCCATATGGTGGATTATTGATTGGAGTGAAGAATACCATCCCTAGTGTCAGGCTAACCACAACCTATGAGGACTATATCTGTGCAATTGAAGCAGTATTAGGGATGGATGTCACAGCGATAAAAGTGCTCATAATCAATGTTTACAACCCCCCGGGTGCTAAGCATCGAGAACTAATACAAGAAGCACTCCACGATTTAATTGGCAAATGGAGAATGAACACCGGGTCTAACCACATTATTCTTGCCGGCGACTTGAATTGTCATATTATTGGGGACCGGGGATCTGTTCACAATAATGGCCTACACCAAGACAGCAGAATGGAGACTGTATTAGAGGATATCGAGGGTGAATGCTGGCGTCTATTCTTCAAATGTTGGGACTTGGAGATAATGAATGGTCGAACCCAGAGTGATAGACCAGGAAAGAGTACCTGGCATCAGGGACTGCACCAGAGTACAATCGACTATATTTACACCAGTGCCGAAGTGGCAACTAATGTCCTTGATATGTTAGTAACCCAGAGCCCTTGGAGTGATCATAATCCGCTTATTTTGACCATAGATACTATTCTCTCCATTCCTCAGAATACCCATAGCGGTGAATTAACTGTAAACTATCCAGCAAACCGAATTATCTGGTCTGACAATAATATTATTAAGGCCTCTAGGGTTACTGACCAGTGGAACTTAGATTATGCAACAAAACTAGGTGCCATGTCGCCCGATTAAATTGAAAACTGGATAACCAGTTTCTCGGGGGAACATGCGATATGCAGACGCCCATTGGCACTGAAGGAAATGTCTTCGAATCTCCCATTTGATAAGATAATTCGCAATGCAAAACGTAAACTTAAGGGAGATATAAGGAAACTCAGAACCACTAACCATTCTTTAAACCTAATTGCCCTCAATACCCGAAAACTAAAAAATAAATACCACACGTGGTTAAAACACTATAAAAAAAATCTGAAATTGGGCAATTGGTGTAAAACAGTAAGTGTGCTTTGCTCCAGAAATTCCCGTAACATTTGGGCAATCCTAGGGGGAGCAAAGAGTAAAGGGAGAATCCCAATGCTGAACCCAATAGGTGCCCAGGAATGGGTTTCCTTTCTTGAAATGCGTAATGGAAGTGGCGCTGGGTTCGAAGAGTCATCTGGTTATATCTCCCTAATACCTTCCCCCTTCACAGTCACTATTAATGATCTATTAAGTAACATCAAGAACTTAAAAGCTTCTCCTGCCCCGGGACCCAATGGACTTTCCAACGCAGTCTTAAAGAGTAATCCTCTATTTTGGGCACACTTAATGAAGTTACTGTTCGAGAAAGTAATAACTGACGGTAGAGTGCCGACCACATGGCAAAGGGCCATTCTGATACCAGTTTTTAAAAAGGGTAACAGACTGGACCCTTCTAATTACCGACTCCTCTCAATGCTAGATAGCACTGGAAAATGATTTGCTTCGTTCCTACTAAAAATGCTACAAGCATGGGTGGAAAAAATGGGGATTTTAGACCATTTTCAGAGTGGCTTTAGACCTGGTTACTCAACGTCACACAATTTGTTAGTCATGGATTCATTTAGGAACAAGGCATTACAGCCCAATAGTCCACCTTTATATGCTCTTTATGTCGACTTTAGGGCAGCTTTCGACACAGTCAATAGAGCTCTACTCTGGCACAAACTTAAAAGTTGGTCTTGTCCTCCAGCTCTCATTTACTATTTAGAGTTACTTCACACAAACACCTTGGTACAGCAACGCTTAGATAATGCAGGTAATTTAACACGCCCAGTTACACAGTTAAGGGGTGTTAAGCAGGGCTGCGTTACTGCTCCCCTGCTTTACAACCTCTTTGTCTCAGACATACCTGAATACCTTCAGGGCATACGGAATTGTCCCCCAAAAGTGGGTAAGACCCAGTGTACTATCTTGGCCTACGCCGACGATGTGATTTTTGATCACACATTCAGTGGACTTCAGAGATCAGCGGTTAGGCTGTGGCAATATGCAGAGGCGAATGAATTGACCATCAATCAGAATAAAACTGAAGTACTTCTATATACTGCAGGTAAAGTTGCACGCCCCACTATGTATGTTGGCATGCTTGAAATTAATTACACAAACTCCTATAAATATCTAGGAGTGGAGTTTGATAATAGAGGTAACTATACACTCTGTATCCAGGCAAGAAAGATAAAAGCAGCTCAATTTACAGCTTTAATATGTAGGTTTACCCAGGATCAGAGTGGCTATTCAATCTGGGGTGCAAGACAACTTTATGTGCAGTGTTTCATACCTATGGTCACCTATGGGCTAGAATCAATGACTAACATGAATCTAGACTGGCTTCAGCTCTTGGAGGGTAAATTCTGGAGACGTATATTTGGTCTCCCCCAATGCATCCCGGTGGCAATATTACGTTTAGAACTAGGGCTTCTTTCCCTTAAATCTGTTGTATTGCGTAAGAGAGCTGAGCTTTACATTAAGATTAAGAACAATCCAACTAATCCCTTATTGAAATGCGTAAAAGATCATATGGGAGGCTATAAACAGTCTAAATTGGAGCAAGATATGTTGGCGCTGAGTGAGGCAAGCGGCTGGTCCCTGTGTTGGGGCCTTGATAACCACAAGATGTTTTACTGTCTGCAGAAGTCCATCGCACTTTGGGACTGGCAGGAGAATTATGTGCATTTGGCTACCTTGAAAAGTTATAGTTTTGTGACTTATGTCCTCTATACTTTCAAGAATAGTCAACTATATCTCAATCTCTGTCCTTCTCCTGCGTTGAGACGTTTCATCTTTCTCCTGCGCATCAATTATCTACCCACATTAGTAAATAGACCTTGGGTTGATGTGTCTCGACAATCTATAAAAAATTGCAGTTTGTGGTATTTCATCTAACCCTGAAACAGCAAGGCATGTGTTAACACAGAGCTCATCGATGAGTCACCATTATTCCAAGTATTTCAGAACTTATGTACATAAAATGGATCATCTGGGATCTCATGAGTTCTGGAACTATTGTATTAACACACTTAACTCTAGGCTCCATATCGCACTATTTAACATCTGGTTAATTGCCGAAAAACTAATGAGTAGTTGTGATCAGTAAGAGGTATCATTCTTCGCTCTGATCTTAATGACCTGACCTAAGATCTGGTTAATTTGTATACCCCCTTCTGGGAAATTTGCTTATTAAGTGTGTTACTAAGGTTCTCTTCTGTTAATGTACACATTAAGTATATGTATTTATACGAGAAAGTCCAATGAATTGATTGACATTTGATGTATTGATGTATTAATTATTAAGTAAGTATTCTAATTTCTTGTATCTTTCCGTAAATCTGTGTTAAATGTGTAAAGTTTTAATTTCTTTAAAACTGTATCACATTACAATAAATAAAATAATAGCCAGGTTTCTTGGAGTACTATAATATCGTGGGAGCCTAAGATTTCTGCACTGGAGCCCAACAAATGGGAATGGCCACAGGTATTCCAGCTAATCAAAGAGATGGCATTTTCCTCTTGTTCCAAGACTGGTTATGACCTAGGGACCCATTCTCTTTCTTGATTCTGTGTATGTAAATGGATATGTCTAACAGAGTTTCCGCTTGTTTTGGCATTGTATTCCAGACCCTGTTTATCAAAATAGCTGTCCTTAGTTTCCATCATGATATTTCCTTCTGATTCCATACACATAGGATCTCTAGCCAGTATGAAACCCAAAGCAAATATCTCCATTCTAGCTTGCCATAGAGCGTTTCTGGTTGGGTTGGATTGGATCCACAGCCTTACTATGGAGTAATTGTTTTCTTTGAAAAGTTCTACCTGCTCAATATCAGTGGTAGATATGTCTTGTAGAGTATCCACTTCTTCACAAATTGCCAATACACTTGTTCGAATTAGTACATACTCTGGAAATGGTGCTGGACGAGATTTCAAGATTAATCTATGGTACATATTCCATTTATTTTTCAAGTTGTTACCAATGGTGTTGCCTTGTACAGGCCCTTTGACATTACTTTTTTAATTTTTTGTCTTTGTCTTGTAGTATTGTAGAGGTGTTAGATCTATTTTGTGGGCATTGTACTTGGCCATAATCCACCTTTGGATTGTCTTTATTCGGTGAAACCAACTTGTTCATGTTGAGTATAAAGTAGTTCTTGATGGCTCTGGCAATTTGATCTTCTATTTCACAAGGTTTTAGCTGTTCAGATGTTATGTGCAAAGCACTCACTCTCATTCTCTTTGGTTTGTTGTTGATTGCTGGCACCTCTTAGCATTTCAGTATAGTTAAGCTTCTCATGGTATGTTTGACTGTTGGTAATGTCTTGTCTTGGATGTGTATTCTGTTCATATTTTTTAGATGTATTCATCTGGTTTTGCTGCAATCGTTGTACTTCTTGATCATACAGTGCTACCTGATCCTTATTTTTATTTTGAGCTTGTAGTTTTCGTGCTGCACATTCTTCATTGTTAGGTTGCATTTGTGGAGCTGTCACCAACTCTGCAGCAGTATTTCGATTAAGGAGATGGCTTTGAGGTGTTACTTTGGCAAGTTGTTGGAATTCAAGATATTTCTTTACTGAGATCTCAATTTGAATTCTCACATCTGCCAATATCGAAAATTCTTCCTCTTTTTGTTTCTGCATTTGCTTCTCCCTAAGAGTAACTGACTGGTCATCTAATTTTTCTGGTAGCTTAGTGACATTCCTACTCGGTTTCACCATTTGTGTCCCCTCTATTTTTGAGCTGCTATTGTGTGCAGCCTCTTCCTGCCGTATCTCCATTTGGTCAATGGTGGGACACGTCAGTCTGGAAACATTCAGACTCGTATTATTAGTTGGGGGGTTTGTAACATCAATTGTTGCAATTAGTTCATTTAATGGTGGATAGTCATCAACAATTGAGTGGTCTATCTTGGATGCTGTTGTAGATATTTTTTCCCCTTTTTAGTTGTTTTCTTTTGCATTAGACATGGTTTATTGACCCCTTTTAGTTTGGGCATCAGTCGTTTTATTAAGCATTTGATATTGGCCTTTGATCGTAGTGGAGGGGCTTCTTGATTTTTGGACTTTTTCTTTATTGTATCAGTAGAATTATTATCTTTATTCTTGGCTTTTGCATGTTGAAACAAGTTATACATGATCGGATTATCACCGGATTGACCCGCCGCTTCCTTTGACACGGTCTGTGCCTTGTCCACCTTATCCAGTGTACTCATATCTGCATTTGCGCCCAAATCATGTTGTGTTATGTGAATAACATCTGCAGTCTCAGATTGATTTCTTGACACCTTGTCATCAATGTTTTGCGCAGACTTATCAACACCATTAGCGAAAGGGGTATCCTCAATCACATGACTTATTTCTGGTAAATTTGGATAGTCTCTCTCCATCTTGCAACCTTTGACTGAAGCCCTTCCATTGCAACAGTTAATGGAGCCTTGCGTTGATGACAATTGATTCATCCATTGATCAAGTTTGTAAAGTTATTTTATGATCTAGTGTCTCGAACAGTTTCATTAAGGTGACCACAGTCATGTGCATAGAGTTCAATGTGATTTCTAGTAATTTGCATTGTGACTGGGTCTTCTCTACTAAATCTGAATTGGGGATTGGTATATCACTTTGTCTGCGTGACGGTTGACCTTCCGTCACCAAGCCCGCCAATGACATGTGTACAGTGTGGGCAGAATTGTCAAAAAGACTCTATGAATGATACAAACTATTATCCATTGATGAGATCATAGAGGAAGACGCTATGAACGATATTTTTTCTAAGCTTACGCTTGATCCCTCAGTTCGATGCCCTAGATAAATAGTTACAGGGGAAGACGGTATATCGTGGACCTCACCAGCAGGTTGTTATAATGCTGGTTCATGCCTCAAGTGCTGGTAATGTTTGTTCTTTTTCTGGTTTTTCTAAGTTTATTGTATCCATAGTTTTTGGCCTTGGTTGCACCTCTGGTAAAGTTAAGGCTTTAAGTTGGTCTTCTGCGTTTGAGGCACTGTTTGATTTAGACTGACTATCAGCTGACAGCAGCTGAGTATCCATTATTGAGTTGTTCATTGCAACGGTTGTTCATTGGGTCCAGTTGCGGCAACCGTATCATTTTCAGTGCTTTTAGTTGTTAAGCTATTACCAGAAGGCTTTACTTTGCAGAATTCACGTATGTCTCCTTCACAATTCTTCTTGCCACCAATATCAAGAGACTGATTCTGTATCTTTCTTTTCAGGGTGGAGACCAACAGAGGTCTAATAGGCGTTGATTTTAATGTTAGTGATGTGCTGGAGGTTTTCAGATTTTTTTTCCGTCTTTGATCTTAAATAATATCCTCCGTGTAGCATGAATAACACTTTTCTCAGTGCGTGTTGTCAGTTCCTTCAATAGACTGCTCCGAGGGCCTAGCCCCGCAGTCGTAGCTACCTCAGATGGATTAGATTTGATGTGATTCCTTAAGCTGATGAAAGGGGTTGGCCCCGCAGTCGCAGCTACTTCAGGTAGTTTATAGGTGATGTGATTCTTCAAGCTGCTCAAAGGGCCTAGCGCCGCAATCGCAGCTACCACAAGTGGGTTAGATTTTATGTGATTCCTCAAGCTGCTCCAAGGGCCTAGCCCCGCAGTCGCAGCTACCACAAGTGGGTTAGAATTGATGTGATTCCTTAAGCTGCTCCAAGGGCCTAGCCCCACAGTTGCAGCTGTTGCAGGTGGATTATAGTTAATATGATTCTTCAAGCATGGCCCCGGGTTTGCAGCCTCAACACGACAAAGTTAGAGTCCCTAGTAATCAGTATACTAAAGCCAATGTATAAAAATTCATGGTATCATGGCAGTTTGGGAGCTCTTCAAAGAAAAGGAAAAGATTGCCAGCAGGGGTACCTAACAGGGGTACCCTCAGACTTAAAAAAGAAACAGTTTATTTTCG
Source organism: Ambystoma mexicanum (assembly GCF_040938575.1). NCBI lineage: Eukaryota > Metazoa > Chordata > Amphibia > Caudata > Ambystomatidae > Ambystoma > Ambystoma mexicanum. Next base: position 291,084,857 of record NC_090939.1, on the reverse strand, counting down.
CAGTCAATGACTTCATAAAGAAATTATTTCCGTTACGGTTCAGTCCTGTAACAGAAATAATTTCTTTATTAATGCAGAGTTACTTTAAAAAGAAACTATTTTTTTAAAGTCATCGGGCAGGTCTCCCACCACCCCATGACATGGAGGCCTCTAGCTCCTGTAAACCTCCATGCCATGGGGTTGGTGTGGGGTGGTCCGATGACTTAAAAAAGAAACGGTTTATTTTTTAAGTCACTCTGATTTCATAAAGAACCGTAACGGAAATACATTATTTCTGAAGTCAGAGTGACTTCAAAAAGAAAAAAATTCTTTTTGAAGTCATAGGGATCCCCCACCCCATGGCATGGAGGCCTCCAGCTCCTACTGCAGGGAATACGGGTTCCTACTGCAGGGAGCTGGAGTTCTCGCTCGTTTGTCAGACCAATGGATTTAAATAAATAAGGAGAATGTATTTTGTGCAAATGTGTGTGCATACATGTAAGTGTGTGCATGTGTGTATGTGCATGTATATAATGTAATGTTTGTGAATGAGTGAGTGCATGATGTATGGGTGGCTGACTTGGTGTGCATGTGTGAGTGTAAGGTGAAAGGGTGTAGATGTCAAATGCATGGGTCACTGGGTGTGTGTATCTGCAAGTGTATGGTGAATGGCGTATGAATGTGTGTGGGTTGTGTTTAATGCCTGGATTACTTACTGGTAATCTTCGTTACTCCTAGCCCTACACTTCCTCGTCCCAGTGCTTGTGTATGAGGCACCTGCCTCAAACGCAAGTACTGGGATCAGGTAGAGGGACATGGAAGTAATGCCTGGCTTAGTTATATGTAATATTCATTACTCCTAGTCCCACTCTTCCTCGTCCGAGTACGTACCTATGAGGCAAGGAAGAGGAACGTGGAGGTAATTCTGGAATGAGGAGCTGGTTGTGGGGGTCGGGGAGAGTGGACATGTGGGGGGTGGGGGTTCTGCACTAAATCATAATGAGGTGATATTAACCGAGGCAGCAGGCCAACAATGTTGGAAACAGCCTGCCGCCCAAGTTTATGACTGATGTCATCAAAATTAAAAACGGACTTCAAAGACACTGGCACTGCATGGCAGCAGGCTGCCCTGTAAAGGTCAGTTTCTTTTTTTAAATGTTTTTTTTTTCAAAAGACACCATTATCACATGTGTAGAAAACTATAGCGGTGCTAAGGTGAGAGGAAAGGGGGTGCAGGGAAAGGAAGAGTGTTCGGGCTAACCATGGTGCTCAAAATGTTGGCTTGTACCTTACAATACATCCTGCATTCCGAAGGCCCTGATTGGTCAGCACTCCCATTCAGGGTGTTAATGGTCATCCATGTCCAGGCTAAGCAGGCATGATATGTGTTATTAGTGTCTAGAAAGGAATTTAGTTGCAGCCAGTTTAGTAATTTCTTATTTTGACTTGACCTTTTTTTTTTTTTTTTACTGGGCATCTCTGATGAAGTGGTCCTAGTAAGTGTAATTTCCTGGCTAGATTGGCATTTGGGTGCTATGTAGTGCATCACATGATATATTTATATCTTTCTCCAAGTGTGGCGTGCCCCTGCAGCAGCATGAACGTGTGCATTGCACAAGCGTGGTAATCTAGGCCGGAGCGGACTGTTGCGTCACCTGTGATTTGTCGCCGAGCTTCAGGTGGTGGAGGCCCTCAGAATGGTTCATGGGGGGCATATTTTGGGCTATGCCGCTGGACCAAATGAAGCATCTGGGAGCAGAAAACAAGGAACTAAGAACAGACAAAAAAAGAACTAATGAACGCACATTGGAAAATAAAAAATAAAAAGAGCCACGAAACAATATTCATTTTTGGTGGACATATGATGGACATTCCAAACACCACTGCAATCACATCTTTGCAGTCTCCCTGGCACCTTTCTAGGTCATGGTCTCGAGCCAATGTCCCTGCAGAGCTGTGTGCCACAACTAAATGATGAAACCAGGGCAACAGTAGCCATGCTTTATTCATCTATATTTTAAGGGCAGTCCTTCCTAGGATAGGCAGGGGCAGTCAGGGATTAGCACATGTGCATGGGGGTCTCCTGCAGCCAGGAAGGTAGCACTCCCCCATGCACAACTGCTTACACTACACAAGAGAGAAAGGGGCACAAAGGTTGCATTTCTGAAGTATGTGGTAGGTTATTCAACTTAATATTTCATATAATACGTTATACCATTCAATAAGGAAATGTCCACACAATATATTAAAAGGCAATGAAGTCAATGAATTCTGCCAGTTCGAGTCAATTGAAGAGATCACAGACAGCCAAGGACTCTGGTCACCAAGGGTGCCATCTTTAATTTGTTATAAATATCCCAATATCCAGATTTTCTCTAATGAATTAACTTCTCACAGAGTTCAATGCTCGCAATGCAAAGACAATAGCTATGTTTTGTGAGTCATAGAAATAAAATGCAGGCTGTCAAAACGTTAGAAACGGTTTTAAGAGGTACAGTTCACCAGTGAGAGACTCATGTTTGGCTGATCATTCTGGCAGTGAAAAGAAGGCTTTCACACAGGGACTATGGATCGATCCACTGTGAGCGGAGGACAGGGGACCTGATGCGGGGTTTAGTGCAGCTGTCCATAAACTGACACTTGCTGCAGTTGCAGATGACATGCAGTGCGGATGCTGGCACAGTCATTCAGGTTAGATAAGCCTGAGATTCGTCAGAGCATCACACTCTTTGTTGAATACTCCTTTGTTGCAGAGTGCCAATCTGACAATTCCCCCTGCTCTTGAGATGGCTGGTATTCCCACATCTCATCATTTCGTTGCTAGCAGATTCTGGTTGACTACAGTAGCACAACTTGTTCAGAGACCTCTTTGGTTTTGTGTTGGCATCTGAGATGCTTCGATATTTGTCTCAGTGATTGACAAAGTGACGTTGCATATCCCCCTTATCTTATAGTAATATTGGTAGTTTCCAATCACAAACCAAGCAGTCTTTCCCAGGCAAACAGATTGAATGTGTATTTAGACTTGAATCCAGACATTCTACTCACACACTGGCCAATCTTTTCTTGGCTGCCCCTGCCTCAGGCGTCCCAGCACAGAGTAGCCAGGTGCGTACATGACAAGGAAACCTACTATTAGCTGTGGAAGCCCATTGTTACCAATGTAGGACTGCAGCCAAGGTCCCGGTCAGGACGATTACCTCCCATTAAAAGACATACGTAGGGCTTTCCAGGCAATTATCACAGAGGCTAAAGCCACTCATTACTCTGCAATGACAACAGAAGCAGCTGACCACAGACACTCTAAATGAAGATCATTAATTACTGCTGCAACAAGCAACTTCATTGGATAAATGAAATTCAGGAGCATATCAAAGCCTCACAAGCTCTAGCCGCACCACTCTCATTTATCCCCAGGCAAGACCCTAGCCAGCCTGCATGGCCCTCATACCTGCTGATCTTCCCATAATTATCATAGCACCAAACCCTACTTCCTATAAGGATGACGGCATCCCATGCCAGCATCGTAAAATCTGCTTCTGGATCATTTTCACGCACCAATTTCACATTGTAGACGCCTCCCTTCAACAGGGCATCTTTCTTAACCCCCTCAAAATGGGATCTCACCAATCATCAGCCTGCTGCTCATTAGTACAATCATCAAGAAGACAGTAGCCAGCCAACGCCTGGACAGGATTGCTCAATAATGGCTTATCCATTAAGACCAGCCTGGTTTTTGTCAGCAACCAGACAGGTTATTGACAATGCCCACAATATATATCACACCCTGTTGATCAAATTACTATCCGATAGAATGGAATTCAAAGGCACAGACCTTAGCTGGTTCACCACCTTCTTATCTAACAGGCTGCTGCCATTCCAAATGGGTCTTTTCAGATCAGAACAAAGTCCAAACGCACACACAGTCACTCAAGGAGCCACCCTCCTGGTACTAATCTTAAATCTCTACATAGAACCACGTAGAACCACTCGGCTCACACCTCCACCACCCAGACATATCAGTACACCATTATGCAGATAACACACATTTATATTGTAAAGTTCATTGTGCACTGGACATCTCACACTGCAGGCACTCACGACCTTCCAAACCTGGATGATGAGCACATACCTGAAACTCCACCTGATGAAAATATCATTCATACTACTACTAGTCCACCCTTGCAGACATAAGCCTATAGTCCGGGCCCTTATAGTTTCACACCTGGGGGATGGCAACGCCATCCAAGCTAGGGTGGCTACCTCACCCCTATAAAATCATCAGCTTCATCCGTAAAATAACAGGGGGAATAATGAACATATCTCTCCAATTCTAAAACATTTCCATTGGTTGTCCAGAATACTCTTCATTACATGCAAGACCCTGCAAACCCAGGCACTGGCATGCCTTACCGCAAAACTCTCCAATTCTGGTGGCTCATGCACATAACACATGGGAGCCACACCATCTCCAAGACCAAGGTATGCTGCAAGGTCAAAACAAGAAGACAGACATTCCAGTGTTATGCCCCTGCCAACTGGAACACAGTCCCTCCTTCCATTAGAACAGCCTCAACACTGCTTTAGTGTAGGAAAGGGCTAAATGCTTTTCTCTTTCATGAATACCATGGATATATCAGAACTACCTGTATCCCACCTTGGGAGCGACATCCATGGGCCTACGTTACTGGCTGCCCTCCCCATGCCACAACTTGGATGCAGACCCTTTTGTAACCAATAGTTAATCATTGTACATAGCTTTGTTGCTCCACTGGTAGGTTCTTGCTATGTAAAACCACATACATGCATACACAATAGTAGAAATGTAAGGATTATTCTGTCCACCAAGAGTGGTCTATGACATTTGGAGTAAACAAGAAACATGGAGGGACACTGTGCCTATGGATATCATTTTCAGCTTTCAGATTTAATTTTCCTGTGCTTCTATGTGGAGAGATGGAATAAATTACCTTGCTCACAATAGAAGTGTAAAATATGGACCTCTAGCTCTACTTTATCTGTCTCCACTACTAACCACTTTCCGCAATCACAGACTCTTAGTTGGTCGAAATACTTGACTATCAAACAGAGTGTTTGGCAATGCTGGTCCAATGGATAGCCTTTGTGGTGATGCTGGGTCTTGCAATGCTATTTACTAAGCATCTTTGACCTTGTAATGACGGATGTAATCTTTGTGTACCATCCAGCAACAAATGAATGAGGAGGAGTTACTTGATCTCAGCAAGAAGTAATTCTGCTTATGTGCAAGATTATGGGCCTCATTACGAGTCCAGAGATAACCCTGCCAGTGCTACCGGAGGGTTGCCACCGGACTCGTAACATTTTACTAGCACCTAGCTTCCCGGTGCCACCGGGACATACAAGTCCTGGCGGACCGGGAAGCTGGGTGCTGGAAAATGTTAGTCCCCATTCCCATGGAGTGCAGTAGGACTCCATGGGAATGGGTTCATGGAAGCATCGGCACCGTTACTAACGGTGCCGATGCTTCCGTGATGAGTCTGCTTACTGGGGCCGTCGCACCCAGTAGGGGCAGACCTGTCGGGCGCAGCAGCCCCAGCGGGCAAACTCGTAGTGTGACGGTCTGGACATAAGGGTGCCAGTGAATTTACCGTCACCCTTGTTACCGGACTGCAATGCTCATAATTAGGCCTTATAAGTAGTTTCCGGATATGAGATGTCACTGTTTATGTTTATTTATGCTTATTGAGTTTGTTGATTGAAACTGTCTGGTATTGCAACATTTCTGACCCTACCCATGACAGGACTAGGCAATGCAAACTAATTAACATGTGTCAATTGAAAAATATGAGTTTTGTACACAATGCTACTAAGTTACTTCAATGGATGCAAGCAATGAAAAGAAATACCCCAACTGAATCCAATTTCTAATGGCAGAAACCAAGAACAAAATATATTTGCTTACCAAATTAACTTTTTTATTCTTTATATTTCCCCTAACAGAATGAATAGCTCCAAGAAACTGGAGGGGCGGCCAGAAGACCAGACTGACTTGGACCTACTTAAAAATGTCACAAGGCAAAATGATACATTACATAGACCATACAGGCTGAGTTAAGCATTAATGGGCAGAAACATAGTCCAGAATGACATGCCATGCTTGGTACATACAGTTCGGTGTCAGCGGGCTGGGGCTTTCTTATTGTCACAGCAGATTTTGGGAGGTTTCAAGGCGCAGGTTCTGAAGGTTGGAATTGCAGTGTCAGTATAAATAGCAGTGATGCTAGGTGCAATGCCAGCTGCTGGACAAGATGGTGCAGTTGGCTGGGGAGTTTTGGGGACCTTTGAGTTCTGATATTTGAGAGTTTACGGCATGCACTGGGCCACGGAACTGTGATGTCACGACCTTGAGTTAGATCAGGCAGAATGAATGCCATTCTAATGTAGTCTGCGCACTAGATAGTGTGCACCTGTTCAATTTTTTGCACAGGAGAAAAACAGGAGTGTGCACAAGCGTCTTGGTCTGGCCCATGCAGAAGGTGCATGGATGCTGTGCTCTCAAGGTTCATGTCGGGGCATGTGCACAGGTAACAAGCTTGAAGCAGTTTTGCATGTCTGTCAAGTTTCCTGCTAAGGATGGTGAGGGGATGAAGGCAAGTAGTTCTGGGCAACCGGTCACAACTTTGCATTGGGTTGCACCAAATGTAATGGTGGGCGAAAGCCATGAGGCCCCTGGTCTGAAGTCCCCTCGGTGGATGTGGCCCAGCCATTCGGTGGTTGTAGGCTTGTGTTTAGCCCTCTAGCACGACAGGGATACAAGGGGTGACATTGTAATATAGATGACCTATTCACTCTGTTCCAGGAAAGCAAGTAATGCAATTCAGTGTCAGATGCAAAAAAAAAAAATCTTCCGAAATGTGGTTTGGAGGCCAAGTGGGTGGTCAGAGGGCAAGAGACCTGAAAAGGAAAAAAAAACAATAATGGACCTAAATTAACATCCCAAATAAATGAGGGTGGAGGAATCAGACGTAGAATAAGAGGAGGACATATGAGCCCCCCCCCCACACTCCAGAAACAAGATGCAGGGGCTCCAAATTAACACTATTCCACTGGAAAGACATGTTAGGAGGGAAGCAGAGGGAGACTGTGTGTGGTGGAGCCAGAGACTTCCTCTCTAATTGGCAACCGGCCAAGTTGAATGTGAGACATATGGTCAGTTTCCATTCCATGTTCCATTCTATGGCGCTGAGCAGTAAATATGGAAATCGCGTCTGCTGGTCCACCTCCAGCATGGCTGGTCTGCCTCCAGCATGGCTGGTCAGCCTCCTGCATCGCTGGTCAGCCTTCATCATGGCTGGTCACCCTCCAGCATGGCTGGTCAGCCTGCAGCATGGCTGGTCAGCATCCAGCATCTATGGTCAGCCTCCAGCATAGCTGGTCACCATCCAGCATCTCTGGTCAGCCTCCAGCATGGCTGGTCAGCCTCCAGCATCGCTGGTCAGCCTCCATCATGGCTGGTCACCCTCCAGCATGGCTAGTCAGCCTGCAGCATGGCTGGTCACCCTCCAGCATGGCTGGTCAGCCTCCAGCATCGCTGGTCGGTTCAGTGTGAAATGCGGGGCAACATTAAGGATCAAAGGGAAACACAGAGTATCTATGGCAGGGTCCACGTCCCTGGGGAGTCAAATGTGGCATGCCAACCAACCACACTGGTGTGAGTCATGCACGTTTATTGTTTGGAAAAGCATTGTCATAAAAAAGAGAAATACATGACTTGTATGCAATTTAAATTCTATTGAAATACTCTCCTGGCCCCTGTGTAGTCTACTTGCAGATGCCATGTGTGTGTGGCATTTCCTTTGGTCGAAAAGTGAGAATACGTTTGCTAAGCCATCGAAATGGCTTTCATTTAATTCATTTCATGAGATGCATTTACGTTCGTCGGGAGAGTCTTTTAATAATTATTGACTTTCCCAAAACGCATCTGGTAGCTTGTAGTAGAAAGATAACGGCTATCATGTACCCAGAAGAGTTTTAAAATCAAACATAGGCACAGCTATCTTTTTTGGCACCAATAGAAATTGTAAAAAGACGTATCTCCACCGATGTGTACTGAAGTAAATTCAGGACTCCGCACACGTGTGCACTTTTATTACTAGTTTGTAGGACCTGTTTAAATCACTATGGGTCATTTACTGTGCTTTTTGAGTGGGTGGTGTCATAATCTCAAATATATACTCTTAATTCCCCAGAATTCCCCCAAAATCTCCTACACATCGTATCCACCAATTACTTTGAAAAGTCGAAAAAAGGGTGGAAGTTGGTGTTTGTACACTTGGCATTAATAATAGAATTAGAAAACAGATATCCTTCCACCACAGAGGCACACCCTTGCCAGAAGATAGCCATAACAAGCAATACAATCATTAACACATGCTTGCATGACTGTTGACGGAGACACACAGCAGTGCTCTCGATGACCCTGGATTTGCTTCTGCTTCAGATATCAACCCCCCCAATTATTAAACGTTCATTTCCTATGCACGGTGTGCATGATGCCATTTGTTCGGTGGGCTGAATAAGATCACAGCATTTAGACCACCATTTTGTCCACCATTTTGTCTGGCTTTTAGCTAGGCACAGCCACGTTTGAAGCAGACAGCTCCCTGATTGGTCCTTCAAGCCCATGTAATTGCAGGACTGCTGATCAGCTTTTTTCCCAGCCTTGCCATGGAAAGCAGAGTTCCTTATTGTTTCCTTGAAGCCAGCAGCAACAGCCTCTACTCAATCCATACTGGGGCTGAGCTGTAGAAGATCCCAACATTTGGATCATCATTTTGCCTGTCCTTCGTCTCATTTTGGAAACATGCAGCTCCCGGATTGGTCTTTCCAGCTCCTGTGCATCCATTACATTTCTTCCCAGGGGGTGTCCCACTGTCTGGCACTTACAGCAAAGGGCTTCACAGACAACTTAAGGCTAGATTTGGCCCTGTTCAAGCCTGATAAGGCCTCAGGGCTACCCTTACAGTCCTTCATATTGACACAGAGAACTGAATATTAAGTTGCAACCTCCAAAAACTGCAATTTGGTTCTTTCAAACCATTACAGATGGATTTGCTTTCTTCTGGTTACATAACTGTGACATAGCCCTAAGGCCCTATAATGCCGGATGCACGCATCAGTATATTCTGACCTGCGTTTCTTGTTCATTTAAAATTGTCAGCTAGTACTAAGACCTTGTACCTTCCTCTGCATTCCAGAGATATTTCTTTATTTTCATCTGCCTCCCAGGTTCCGTTATTATTGCTGGCACATTTCACCTGCATTTAAAACAATGGTCTCTTGTCCCACAGACCGTGCATTATTGCTGGCATGTTTCGTCTGCATCTGCCCTGCATTTGAAGAATTGAATTTTGCCCCCAAGGCCCTAATTCATCGCCTGTACTGCTTTATTGTATCTGACCTGCATTTAAAAAATGTGCATCTGCTATTACTGCTGGTATATTTAATCCTAAACTGGATGACATTTAACAAAATAAATCTCGCTTTAAGGCCCTAATGATTGCTAATATATTTAATCTGCATTTGACCTGATTTCTTTTTTTTATTAAAACAGAATCTCACCCTCAAGGGTTTGCATTACTACGAGTGTAGCTAATGTACATCTGATCGGGCCTTTAACGCTTAATCCAATCTTTAAGGCCCTTTATTATCATTGGCACTCCCCGGCCCTCAGACAATCTATCCAAGCTATCTCAGAGACAAACATTTGGTGAAATTGATAATAAACACAACAATGCTGTTAGGAACTGTAATTACAAAACTCACCCACCTAAAGTCACCTCTAAGTATTATGTCATAATTTCAAAAAGAACTGCCCCCATAATAACCCGGACACCCCTTATGCTGACGGATATTGGAGGCACACTAACAAAGAATGGTGCAAAAGCATTCTGAATTGTCCTTATCACTGCCTCTCTGGCAGATGAACCTAAAACCCTTTTCAAGGAGTTTGCTGAAACCCCTATAAACGCAGAAATATGCTGGCATACAACCATCCCACCACAGAAAAAATACTCATACATAAACACATACAATAATGGAACCATTATATTTCAAGCTAAAACCTTGACCTAAGTTGCACTTGATGACAGACTATCCAACTTTATCAGATAATTCAAGGACAGTAGAAATGTGCAACCGGCCCGTATCCTTCAAAGCATCTTACATCCAATCAGGGAATCCCCCAAAACACTGCTCCAAGGAAGAATGTATATAACCTCAGAAAGGCTTCTATGGTCCCGACTCCCCAGAACTCCACAGTAGCTTTGCCTACTATAAAAGACCCTGCTCCAGCAATTGGCCTAAACCCCCACAAACCCACAATCACACCAAACCCAAGAAATCAGAAATCAGTTCTTAAAAATAGGTAATTAACAGTAGATTGGCTGTCACAAATGTGCACAAGGTCTGCCAGTTCATAGATGAGTGCAACGGAGACTTACTGGGAATCACAGAAAAATGCTTCACTGACTATTACCAAATAGTAGGTGACGCCATAATGCCATCTGGCTTTAAATACTTGCCTCAAATAGAACTAATAAAAGAGTATGGGCCTCATTACGAGGTGGGCGGAATGGGTTAAACGGCGCCGGTAATGGTGCCGGTAAACCCCTTCCACCCTATTACGAGGTTCCCTTGCGGGACCCGCTCTGAACATCTGGTCAGACCAGATGTCCTTTGCGGGTCCCGCAAGGGGACAAGGGATCTAATAACCGGCACGTTGATAACGGGCCCATTACTAGCTCCCTCCCCATTCCTATTGAGCCCTATGGGGGCTCAAATGGGAATGGGGATGGGTTTTTTGAATGAGGAATTACCGAGTCCTCCAAGGTTGGAATGGCCCGGTAATTCCTCATTCAAGGAACCCGGATCTGGACCCGAGTTTGGAGGCAGCCATGCCCTTATTAAGGGTATGGCTGCCTCCAAACTCGTAATGAGGCCCCATGAGTGGTAGCCTCCACTAACTAGAGAGACTAAGGATATCCCAAATGGACACTCCTCCCTCTCATAGTTTTAAAATATTAGTGTGCAAATGCTACATTAATAATAAAAAGCCATATCAAATGAAATCCTTCCAATATGGGATATTAACATGTGTCCCAGGCAACCAGATAATCCACATACCAAACTATTTACCCACACCAGGAATATTCTGGGTTGCAAATCATGGAATAACAGGTTTGCACTCAAAGATGGGCATGTCTTTGACATCATCTACTCATTTTATCTAGAACTCAAATATGGCACACATGTGGATCTGTCAGGATCTGATCACCACCTGTTACTAAATGAATGGGAGATCCACATCCCTTACATAAAGATTCTACCCAAAAAGGACAACCAAAAACACCATATCATTATTGGATAAATGGACAAAGTTAACAAATAACATGTTAAAGAAATGTTCACACTGGACAAGAAGGACAATAATGTAAGAACGAACACCTCCCTCTTACTAGAAAAACTGAACATGAAAATTACTAAGACGTTTGTACATAACTGCACCAAAGAAACAGAAAAGAATAAAAACCATCACCAAAATAACGACACATGGTTCGATGACCAACTGGTCTCCCTCAAAAGAACAAGCCACAATCTCAAAAACTCATGGAGGAAAATAAAAGTCACTGAAAGACAAACCGGCATACAAAATGCATGGCTGAGCTTCCATAAAACCACTGTAAGAAAGAAAATACTACATTATCAAAACTGTATCTCTTCTGCACAATGTAAAACTAAAGAGATTTTCAAAATGTAAAATGAAGCATGGCCAGTTACCCTGGTCAGGGAAAGTCTAGCTTACCTAATGGAGCCACTCACCCACGTTCCTAATACATCACTAACATCAAGTATCCTGGCATCACTAAACCATGACAGCCCTCCTATAAAGAGTTAAGTGCAGACCCAGCTATGACCGCAAACTACAGACTCCTTCATAACATTCCTTTCAATGGGAACATCCTAGAAAGATACTGCTTACCAACTCATTCTTCACAGTTGGAACTTCCTACTTCATGAAAACCAATCCGTTTTCTACTCCAAACAGGAGTATGGAAACAAGCCCCCTTTTCATTAAAGAGACATTTCTGAAAACCCTTGACAACAACACACCAACAGTCCTAGTACTCGTTGATTTATACGCTGCCTATAACACAGTCAACCATCAGACATCAATACAACGATTACAAGTTCAGATGCGATTAGATGCCACTACCTTAAGGTGAATCACCAACTACCTTGATCATCGTACCCTGGAGAATGATATTGAAGTCTTCAACTCAACAAATGTCCCCTGAACGTGTGGTGTCCCCCAGGACAACATTTTACCCCATGGCTACTTAATGTCTACATTATACACTTAGTAGACATTATCAAACTTTCCTCAGAATCCTTCCAATTATACGTGGATGGTTCTCATGTACTGTTGGACCTGGACCCTGGTAGTAACTATCAGCACATAACGAAACTCCTCCAGAGAATCCAGGATGGATCCGTATAGTATAATGTCTGCCTCAACACCTCTAAAACAGACTATCTCTTTGGGGTCCCATCCTCAGCAACACTACCTTTCAAATGGCTTCCACTCATGGTTATGGCACCCACCCACCTCGGTGGATCAAGTAAAGAATCTAGGTATAATGTTCGACAGTAAGCTATCAATATAACCACAAATAGACTGGCTAGCCCAAAAATCTAATTTCCAGCTTCACATCCTTAGAGCCCTTAGCCGCTCTCCCATAGACTTTTGTAAAACTCTCTATGATGGGCTAAATGAAATCAACTTAACCAACTGAAACCTATCCAAAATAAAGGTGCTAGACCTATATTGGGGATCATGCCCTGGGACCATATCTCACCAGGCATAAAGACCTCAAATGGCTCCCTGTTACAAAGAAAATAAACTGTATTACTTCTACAGGTATCAATGATCTGATAACTTTGAATGCGCCTGCCTTAGTGCTGGGAAAGCAGGAGGTTATCGGGCATGTTTCTATGCTCACTTGTTTGTTTTTTGTGATATGAATGACTTGCAAATACCAGCATTTCTGTAACCAATTACACCTCAGAAAATGCATCAACGACAATATATAACACTACTTTCAGCGCTGATCCAACTGAGCAGACTACTCAGCCATGCAACCTCATTCCATGTTTCCTATTACTCGTATGTATGTCACATCTTTGTATCATGCTCCACATCCCGTTTGGTGTTCCCCATGTGCATTTAAGCGGCAGCCCCGTGAGTTAGCACATTAGAAAACTAATAACTAAATAAATGTGCCAGACTGCTGAAGAATTTGGATATTCGCACCAGGGGAAGACCGCTCAGCCAATCAGGTGGCTGGAACACAGGCGAGAATACATAACCTCCACCCGTGTGGGGAGGAAACAGGGAGTTTGTCCCAGTTGCCACCCCTTACCCTCCACTTACCTGCGGGACCGGAGCATTGAGCTCTGGTTCCAGAACTCCTCCTGCCTGGCCACCATCATAGACATGGAAAAGAGACTTGGTAATATTTTTTGAGAACACTAATAAGAGTCTTTGTGAATTCGAATAAAGCATAATACTTTTTATTACAGCGTTACAAGGTTCAATATAGTCTTCAAACTGTGGGGCGTGGGCCCCCCAGTGGTCTACAGTCGCAACTCTGAGGGTGCACGAAAGCACAGCATGAAATGTAAAAAAATAAATTATAAAAATAAAAAAAGATTGGAACGGGCAGCTCACATGGTCTGACTGGAGCATACACCTCCCTCAGGCACAAAAGAAAAGTGGCCCGCATTTGCAAATGGCAATTAATTACTTTTGTGAGAGACTGTTTGAGAAGTACCCAAGGGGGAGTTTTTTGATAAAATGTGATACAAATTGTGCATTTAAAAGAATATGTATTTAACAACACTGGTTCAAACTATTAGACGCATAGTGAAGTAACTCATCAAACTGGCCCACATTGGCCAAACAAGTGGCCCACTTCGAAGAAAAAAAACGGTCCCACACTAGCATTTTGCATTTTTGTTTGCCCATGGGCCTATTGCCATATAGGCCAGTCCGAGCCTGATCCTGTGATGCCGGTGGCCATGATGAAAGAGGCCCTGACGGCACTGCTTAGTACTTCTCCACCGCTCAGATCAGAAACTCCGGTGTTGCTAAGTGGTAGCCAAGTGGAAAAGTTCAAAAGAAGTTCATATAAATGTAACATATTACTTAAAATACAAATGGTTTGTATGCTCACACTATAAGAATTACAGATCAGGCCTATGGAGAGTTCATTGCAGAGGTATCAGATAATAATATCCCCATATATATGGTCGCCGTAAATAATATCGCCGTGAAAATGTTGTGGCAATATTATTTGGGTGACCATATATATGGGGACAGGGGAAAAAAAAAGAATTAAAAAAAAAAAAATACAAAAGTTTGGGGGTTGCAGGGGTGTCTCCCGCATGTTCCATGCAATAATGTCGCCACAAAAAACGGCAATTTTTCGGCAATATTTTTGCATGGCGAGATTTTTGTGGCGACATTATTACATGGAACCATTGCAGAGAAGTACTTCTGAAAGGCCCATAGGGTGGTTTCAGAATAAGTCACATGTTTGTTGCACATAATGCATCTGCGTCCTTCTGGGGTTGCATACATGAGTACCACATACATTAATAATAGTACTTTAGGGCAAGAATATACTAAGAATGTACACCTAAAAAGGCCATGGAAAGGGTGAGTCACAAATTAAGCATTCATGAGTCAGCCACTTATCACTCTGCTTTTTCTGAAATGAATACGATTTAGACAATATTGTATTGATGCAAGTGTGTGGAAACACTCCAATTGTGAAACACCACTTGTTTATAACCCTGGAGAGAGCTTTTTTAAAGAAAATAAATACATTGTTTTGCTAGTTGAAAACAGAGTTACTTTGTCCTTCTATTTGAGACAAGAATATATTATTTAGCAATGGCTACAAATAAGACGTTTTCTTTCATCTTCTCTTGCTCCCTACCCAAATGTAGTATTAATCCTTCACCCCAACCCCTCCTGCACACAACAACACTCAACAATTTGGCTTTGCCCAAAAAAGCCAGTAAAACATGCCATGTCACTGAAAGAAAAATCCATGCTACAATTCCCCTGAGCCTCAGCGTTGCATGCACACGCTGACATGCACAACCATTCATCCACCAGTCACTCTCCCATACAGTTCCTCCCTCAATCATTTACATGTGCACCCAGAACACTTGCACTGCATTCCCATTCACACGATTGCTCACACTGTTACATGCTCAGTATTCACACTACATATCACTGCAAAGACACATCTGCACAAGCATGTATATTTACATACATACATAACTGAACTCTGACAACCTCGCATGCACGCACACTTGAGCAAATGCACATTATTGCTTTGCACAGGTTTCCTGATCAGCTCCAGACTTGATGCTCCTCCCCTGGCCTCCTGCTCCCATGCTCTGTTCAAACAGGAAGCAGAGGAAGCTTCTTGGTTCCTACCCTGTGTGGTTGAGCCAGAACGCCTCCATCTCACCGCTGGCCCAACTGCTCAGCTCCTGAGTGGGCGTTCAGAGACTTTGGGTGGGCTTTTCTGCTCATGCCCCACCCCAAGGGTGTTGCTAGGTCTGGAAAAGATCCGGGGCTATGCTATTGTCGGGACTGTCGGGACTCTGGGTTAGCTAGCCTTTTGGTTGTAGCCCCTGAGCTTCTATCTGTAGCTGCAACCAAAAGAACCGAGACTACAGCCCCCTGGCAACGCCTATGCCCTACCCTGTGTGTGCACGACAAGCAGTGGGCACATGTTTTGCCACAGCTGCAAAAGGAGCACAGCTACCCAGTCTGTATAGAGGGAGTTCATCTTTTTGTTTTATTTTCAGGAAGTCATTTCGGCGAGAGAGCAGAGACTGAAAAGCCCATTCTTGGTACACAGGTCATGTCCTTCTCTGGCCAGCTAACTTGCTGTGCCCTATTAGTTTCACTCCTGAGAATAAGAGGAGTTCCAAGCTCATTTCATTCTTTGGCATTTGCACGTAGGCTGCAAACAAAAGCGCCCGATAGTATCATTTCCAACACGTCAGCTGACCATGCAATCATTTTGGAGTGCGAGTTCCGTGGTAGCAGCCCTGATAGCGCCTTCAACCGGAGGTTTGCCCACTCCATTCCACTCCATTGCAAATTAGTCTGGATTTTATTATTCAAGTGCAAGCAGCCAGAGGGCAACATTGTTTGTATGGGGAGTCTTCTGTTACATTCCCTTGGGTTGCGCGATACAATACATTGTGAACACAGTGTAGTCAATGAAGATATCAATGAGGACAATGGATTTAGTAACACAGCCATGGGTTGGAGCTCAGCGTCATGTGATGTGAAGCAAGAACACTACGCCACTCTCTGGATGTAGTGGAAACATCACAACCCACCTTCCCCTTCCCGCATAGCATGGGAGCAACCACTTTACCCACGGTACTCAACATGCCTAGGCTCCCATTTGACTGCAATCTAGCCAGCTGCACCCATCTTTTTAAGTACCTCACTGCCAACGGCACTGGCAAGTAACTGTACACTTTGTTAATACACTGCTGCCCCACATCATATCTTAGCCACAAGTGTTTCTGGCCACCTGTATTGTAACCAAACCTAGATTTTAGCATATAACCAGATCCAGCAGGATAGAGTCTCTTCTCCTAGCTCAAATTGCAACTATACTCAGACTTTAGCCCATAGCACATGCTAACCACGAGTGTTTTGGCCTTTTGCAAAGAAACGGAATCTAGATGCTAGTATATAGCACTTCCGAGGCTCAAGGCGAAAGCACACTCTGCCCTCCTTCTAAATAATACTTAGATGGCAGATCAATAGCACACTCACATCTTCACCTAAAGATGTCCCCTGCCTGCTCCACTAAACCTACTCAGACCCTACTACTCACCCTTTCCATCTTCACCATCATGGCAATTGCCACTAAAACTAACCCCCCCAAGGACATAAAACTGAGACTCAGGACCAGACTGCCCTGCATCTATGAATCAAAAAGAAACCATCTTAACAGACGCACTACTACCCAGCCCAAGAACTCTCTGCCCATATCAACACAGTCTATCAACTCTTGCGCTCAAACCCCCACCATGATCCATACGATCCAGAATACCATTTCACCCAAACCTACTCTAATAGCTAAAACCAACAGTACCCTAACACTAACATGATCCCTCATCAACGCTAGATCAGTGGTAGCCCAGGCTACTGAAATTGCAGACATCCTAAACAATGAGAACCTGGACCTATTGGCCATAACTGAGGCTTGGCTACATGAGGCTGCAGGACCGACTCCCATGTTAGCGGTACCTGACAATTACCAGATGCTCAGAGTAGACCCACCCAATGCTAGATGTGGCAGCCTAGCCATCATCTTCAAAATGACCCTTCATATTAGACTCGCCATGTCCACTTCCTACTCCCCCTGTGAAATACTCACAGCCAAACTGCCTCTCTCCAATAACCACACACTAACTATCCACCTGATTTACAGGCCCCCCAGGCCACTAGGCACCTTTGAAGACAACCTAACCAGTCTCATTGCCAATAACACAAAAGACCACTCCCAAACACTACTGATGGGAGACTTCAATCTCGGCTATAATGATACTGATAACAAACATTCTGAATCAATAGCAGCCCTGCTAAATGATCATGGTCTAACCCAAAAAGTCCCCTCTCCCACTGACAGTAAAGGAAGGACCCTTGACTGGGTATCCGAACTAAACTGCAACTTGGATATTACCGATATCGTCCCACAACCATGGACAGATCATCACCTAATAACCTTCTCAACAAAACTAGATCTCCTTACCCCCAAGTCTAACAACATGGTACCCCCTCTCCCTACCAGAAGTAAGAAGGATATTACTGCTACTTATACTGCTCCTCCTACCAGACATCTCTGGTCTGGAAAGTAACACAAATCCGGACCTACTAGTGAATACCTTTAATAATGCTATGTCCAAGGCAATGGACTCGATCGCCCCTGTCAAACAGCGCAAAGCCAGACAGGAAGCACATTTGAACGCCTGGTTCACCCCGCAACTTAAAGCTTTAAGGCTACAAAAAAGAAAGCTTCAATCCGACTGACGCCATTCCCCTACGGTAAACAATAAAAATAATCTAACTGAACTCGCCAAACTGTACAAAAAAGAAATAACCAAAACAAAAAAGAATACATTCATGATAGAATTGCAAAAACTAATTCCAATACTAAAGAACTTTTCGCTACCCTCCGCGAACTGGAAACCCCTATCCGACCGGTCGACAATTCCCCCAAGGACAAGGCATGGTGTACCAATATACAAAATGTTCTAGCAAACAAAATCTCTTCCCTTCAATGCAAAATTGACAACAAAAAGGCCTCACTACCACCATTTGATCTATAACCCACCCAACTCCCGGAGGTCAGGACAACTACACCCTTTAGCTTCAAGACTATTTCCATAATTGATACTGAAAAAATAATACTCTCCCTCAAACCATCAAACTGCAAGGGCGATACCTGCCCAGCGCAATTAATCAAGGACGCAGCCAGAGACCTAGCCCCCTTTATCTCTAAAGCTCATAAACTCCTCCTTTAATTCAAACATGGTACCTGTCAATCTCAAAGACTCATGGGTCCTCCCTCTACTCAAAAAATAAACTTTGGACCCCACCATCCCTACGAACTACAGACCGATTACCACTGTGCCATTCTTACTAAAAATTTTGGACAGAGCTGCCTTCATACAAATCCAGGACTACCTGGAAGTGAACCACTTACTAGGCTCGCAGCAATCCGGCTTCCGTCCCCTTGATGGCACAGATACAGCCCTGCTTGACCTTAAGACACAAATTGAAGAACTAAAGGACAATGGGAAAACAGCCCTCCTACTCCTTCTGGACTTGTCGGCAGCCTTCGACCTGGTGGATCACGTAGTTCTTTGCAACCACCTTAGATCTGCGGCCAACTTCACTGGAGAGGCTATAGCCTGGGTCCAATCCTTTTTATCTAACCGCACTATGAAGGTCTTTTCCACCTCAGACTCCGCCGACCCCATCAAAATAACCTGCGGCGTCCCACAGGGCTACTGTGTCTCCCCAACCATGTACAACATCTTCACCAAGCCTCTGTTTGACAATTGGATAGACTGGGTATCACCTACACTAACTATGCAGATGACACCCAGATCCTCATACCCCTTTCGGGCAACTTTGTGGCTGACTCAGCCTTGGTGAACAAGATTTACACCATCATTCAGGCATGGATGGCATCACATGGCCTCTGCCTGAATGATGATAAAACGGAGATACTAATACTAGGTTCTGAAGCTAACATCAAAAAATGAAGCCCAAACTACACATCCTTCAACATTGATAACAACCCTATCAAGGTGATGCCTGTGGTTAAAACATTAGGATTCTATTTGGACTCCTCTCTCAATCTCAAAAAGCAAGTTAACTCCCTTGCCTCTTCTACAACTTATACGTGCAAACTAATCCGAGCAGCTAGACTGTACCGCTCTAGCGCCAGTCGCATCACCTTAGCCAACGCTCTTATTATGTTGAGATTAGATTACTGCAATGCCCTATACTCAGTAGCTAACAAATACATCACAGACAAAATTCAAAGATTGCAGAATAACACTCTGAGAGCAGCGCTGGATGTCCCCTATAGAAAACACATTACCAAATTCAGAAAAGAGGCCAACTGGTTGAAAATAACGGATAGAATCCTCCTCAAAACAGCTTCTCTTACCTCCAAATGCTTGAACAACCTAGCACCTTCCTACTTAGCAGAAAAAATCACTAGGAAAACCACTACCCGCCCCATGAGGTCTGCTAACACATTCATGCTGGAGACACCCAGGTTCAAACGATCAACTGCTGGTGGAACCAGTTTCCCTGTTAAAGCTGCGCAATGCTGGAATAAGCTACCCTTGACCTTAGACTAGATCGACCTTACCCAAAATTTAGACACAAGATACTCAAATGGCTACGCACCAATGACACATAACTTGATGCACCCTACCCCAACTACTTCCGGCTCTATCCTGACCCTTGTACCTGCTGAGGCCTACTGTACCTTTGGCAAGTTTGTATACATTATTATATATGTCTGTCTCCTTGGCCACCCAAGGTCACGCTCTGTATTATTTGTACCTATGCACCTGCTGTAATTACCGTATGCACTGTTTGCACTGTAACCAAGCTATAAGACTTCTTGCAATACTGCGCCCGGCTACCCAAGGGTTTGGCGCCTAATACCAAATAAATAAACAAACAAACAAACTTTGCGCTTCATGTCAATGACCAGGTTCCGTGATATCCATCAGCAGTAAAATATTGCTGGTCTCTGTTATAGGACAATGCGTACAATTCTAAATGACTAAGTATCCAAAACAGGGAGGTTTGTGACAGTGGGTATCACATGATATTCAATGTGTGCAAAACTTGAAATAAATATGGTGTGTCTTGGAACGTTGATGTGTAAAACATTACTTATTGACACCAACACACCTATACATTATATATATGTCTCCATTTCCACCAACTTGGGAGGAGGAGAGTTGACGGTGAGTGATATAAAACATTGTCCTCCCCTGAAAGATGTAAAAATAATAGTGGCCCTCATGCCATTCTCCCCTCAGGGATACCTTGACCGCCGATGAAACACATAGCAACCCCGGGTTTCTGTGACCCTCAGCCAGTGGTCCAAAGGCTCCACTCCACATGTCTTTATATCCGGTAAATAAAACGCTGGATGTTCTCCTTCCTTCAACCACCTCTGTCTGCTATCCACTCCCCCTGCCCTTCAGAAATGTAACTATAACATATAGCTTTATTGTGGTATCCCCGCCCCTTCACTGTCTGAGCACCACACTATATGCTCTGTAGGCATCTAACCCTGAGCAAGATAGGGAAAACGAGCAGTAGGGGGTGGCATACCAGTGAAACCTCCACGCCTTTGCCTGGGGTTGACCAAACCTTAATTCTTCATTGACTGCAGCTGCTGATATGGCAACTCAATGTTCACTTACCATCATCCTGATGTGTAGGGATTGTTCTAGGAATGTGATAATGGCAATATCTAGTCTCAAAGTCATTTAATTCTTTTTAAAGCTTTATTCGGATGAGACCTTCAGCACAATTCAACACAATAGTACTTTATACAAAACTGAAATTTAAATACACATGACAATCTTAAAATTGCATACAAAACTTAAGTGGGTCTACATGTAGTTAATATAATTCCAATGGCATTACCCGCTATGAGGAGAGCAGAGCAAGCTCGCAGCCACATAACTCTTCCCATTATGTATTTTAATAAGTGCCCACCAACCTCACTCTTAAAAATCAGGCCCGATGCACGTACCTAGCTGAAGCAAACACAACTTTCCACTCCAGTGTGCACGTTAAAAACTGTCTAGCTTCTCGTGTGCTCCTTAACCTTGACTCAATCAATAAAGCTTTCAAGTACGTGCATCCTAGCTCTACCACAACCGGGCAGATTACCATAAAGTGGGCCAGGGTTTCATTTAGCTGATTTGCAAATGCGGCATTCACCAGATCTTGATGTTGACCATGTTCGGGTGTACCAAGGTATATGGAGAATTTCTAGCCTAAAGCATACTTATAAAGGACGTTCATAGGGGGATGGATTTTATCCAGTATATCTTTATATGTCCCCATCATATCACAAGGTAAGAATTCAGGACAGTTCTTCAATAAGGACCTTGATATCACTAGCTTACCAAGGATTGGCTCTTTGCAGTCACTTTGAGCTGAATTTTTGAATTTGTTTGGCACTCTAAGGGATTGTCCCACAATGCTTTGGCGCTCAACCTACACAGCAAATCCTTCACATGAAGTATCCAACCACACTTCCAACTATAAAATGTTCCTCGGGGCATCCATGTGAGGAGATAAACTGGGGGCGGACCAGACACAGTCCATGAGGTCAGGATGTTTAGAAATGTACTCTTCATTTCCCTTAAGTCCAAGCTCATTCTTCACTGACTGCAGCTGCTGATATGGAAACTCATTGTTCATGTACCAACGCCCTGATGCGTAGGGATTCTTCTAGGCATATCATAATGGCAATATCTAGTCTCAAAGTAAAAGTATGACAGCACACTGTTTTACTAACAGACTAGTAGACATTTGGAACTTTGGTTACAGGTCCTGGTGGATTTCAATGGTAATGTGATCCAGGCAGCACCACCTGTCATGGATACTGGGTTGCATGTTGTAGAGACGCTGTTATGGCAGTATGTTTTTGGCCATATTTGGTAATGGCTGGTACATCTAACTGTGCTCCCCTGACTAGAGGTTTTCTGTATAACACAAACTACAGTAATTGTATAACCATTCTCCTTTGTTGCTGCCTTGTGGGTCTGAGTATAATTACTGCATCAGCATAGCATTGTCTTCCAATCTAACATCTAACATCAGGGGGTCTTCTGACCCTGAAGTGCACTTTGGTACTTCAATTACTGAAGGAACTGGTACTTGGAGTAAAGAAAATACATCATATTTCACAGGAGCCACATTCCAGGGATGTGTAACAATGCTGCCAATAGGTTATCTTGTTCATTAACGTTCGTAGGGGATATGCTTATTGCTACACATTACATTGTTGTCGTCTGTATGAACTGAAAAAGAGGGAGCAAATAATGGTTGAATGAGGAGATTGTTTCAAGCAGTGGATTAAGTCTACATAGAGGAAATCAGAGTCTCCATGGAAAAGGCTGTACAGCCTTAAGGAGCACGGTTTCTACACCGAGTCAGTGAGATATTGGGCTTATCCTTAGCCATCTGACTTGGACCACACATCTGAGGGCATAGATGTCACGGTGGGGCTTCTGCCCACATGTGCTATTCAGAACACCATGGTTTTCAAACACTTGTGGAATTTGAGGTAGTTAACTTCAGGCAGCTGTAGCAGAAACTGCTTACAGACTGCAGAGCCTAAAGATGAATGAGCCCAGTGATCTGTGGATAACAGTAGACAAAGAAATGCCAACATTTTCCCCTGAATGTCTACCTGGGTTCATCACAGGGGCTGTCACACTGAAAAGCAGGGAGGGATGACGGTCTGCCTTTGGGTTTTTGTTCAAAGTCATATTTCCACAATGTTCTTTTACCAAGGTCGGGTGGGATGATGGGTTATGCTACGCTTTATGCTATCAAGAAACTAGTCCCGCTATATCATGGGTTATCATCAACTCTCCTCGGTAGTCGGACATGGTGACATGCAGCCATTTTTTGCACAATTCTAGAGATGCTAATTTTCATTTGAATGTCTGCTTATGTGGATTACTGACTGATGATATTCTGTGCCCTTCAATTTAGGGAGATTGCAGTGGTTTCAAAATCTGATGAACGAAGAGCTGTAACATTTGATGAAATGTGCCTGAGCCACAATTGCTTAAAGCCTTCACCTGGCTACATCAAATATTGGTCAAGAGACACATGGGTAATGGATCTGATGGTTTGAAGTATCTGACCAAATATGTTATCGTCATTAGGTTGAAAGAAATGTTCCTGTGGTTAGAGCTTGTGATGGTCATCCAGGCAGTATGGTATGCTACTGATGAAATGCAAGGCCAATGTGACAACAGATTCATGTGTCCATTCCTTTTTAGACTGTCATGGTAGCAGGTTCACAGTCACATACATATGCTTTCATATTCCTGCCAAATTCCTACAAAAGGGAAGCATCTCATTTGACAGGGGAATATATTGCAGAAATGATACCATCTATTGCCCTGTTGTTGGTTGGAAGTTGGCGAGTTGCATTCGCACAACCTGTATCCTCCTCTGAGACAGTTGTCACAGCGCGGTCAGTTTTCTCATCTCATTAGAGGGGCGAGAGTTACAGGAGTTCATGTATGAAGGTCTATACGGACTGACAATACTATTTCATGTCTCAGTCAGTGTTTGGTCTGAGAGGATTCACTGGGACATAGTGTCATGTAGTCATCTATTAACATATGTGTCTATAATTGTAACATCTGCATTGAATGAGTGCATACATTTACTGATCCTACTGGACTCCACATTGTGCTCTGAGGACTGGGTCCAGACTACCTTGGATTTCATGCGCATGTGTTTCTTTCCTACAGTTTAGGACAGTGTCAGTGGCCAGTCAGTCCTCCCTTCATGGTGCCCTCCACACAGACTCACACAATTTAATTTCCATCGTTCACCAACAAACTGCTAACAATAACACTGATGTTCCTTGAGGTGTGAATCCGGTGCTTTTCTAGTGTCCACTTGCCAACAGGGCAGTGACAGTAAGATTGTCACCAATCCTGGGTCCCATCACCAAACGGTGACATTTCATAGACCAAGATTGTCGAGGAATTCCGAATAGATAAGGCCATTCAGGTTATCAGCACATGTCTCTCAAAATATGTATATCAACTTTAATCTGAAAAATAGATGGAGCCAGTTCAATAATATGCTACGCCACTGTTACCAAGGCAGTCAAGGGCATGGCCCATATGGGCTTTACATCCTGACACTGCAGAAGAGAGAAGTGAAGGAAGCAGAGTAACTTGGTGCCATGGTCCATAGTCCATCTTCCTTTCAGTTTAACCACATGATATTTTGGAATGCACTTCCTTCGTGTTTTTATGTCTGGAAAGAGAATGTTTGCTCTCTGCCAGTAAATTGCAGTTATATGCTTAGAGTGAAGCCAACTGCTTGTCAACTATTGCATGATTATCATGGTAAAGGCCCATTTCCAAAAGCCTCCATTTTCTAAAAGACAGTGGAGGTGTGAAGGCAGGGGAGAACTTTGAGAAACATGTTTTTAAGGCATTTTTCCCCTGCTTCTTGGTACATTCATGTTTTTTCTCACGTTTGTGCTCGATTACATTTTGTCCAGCTTTTCCAGCACTTGAAAACACATATGTCATGCTGTTAAAGCAGAACAGGAAGAGGCCATCAGCCCTTCTTTTATTTCTCACTGCTTCCAAGCAGAATGCCCAGTTTATTAGTGTGTAATAATCTAAGTGATTGCCCATGGCAGTGTATCCCCATATTACTCTGTATTACTATTGTAAAGATATACTGGAAAACCCCAGCCTAAGCGGAACTGATAGATCGGGATATCCTGCACCCTAAAACAGAAATATTCAAAATAGAAGGCAAAGTCTGCTTTATAAACAATCTATATAAATCAGGGACAGCATATAAGCACACACGTCTCAAAGGCTCTGAGAGGTTCTCATACAGTGTAAATGAAAAACATGTAATTGCTGATGTCATACTACAATCTTGGTTCCAAACTCTATGGGGTTGAGGGATTGGATTCCTAAATTATAGGGCTTATCCACACACATTTTCATATGCTCACCCCATGACAAACTCATAGACAAGTGTACTCTGGGTGGACACAGCCTACAGGCACAGTCCGCCCTGTCATATTTAGTTGGGATATGACAGCCAAAAGTACACTATGTCATCTCCAGAAAGGGGGAGGTCCAACTTTCCCCCTGCCATGGCCAGCCTGATTAACTAACAAAGGCTCCATGGATCTGCCTTGCTCTATTGTTGGGCCCTGAAACTGGTGGCAGGGATTAGCTTACCAATTAGAGGGTACTTCAAACAGGACCACATGGGGCCTGGCTCCAGAGGTTAACAAAGGATACAAGAAACACCAACAACCTTTCACATGTAACTGTGTGAACCAGAAGCAAGCTCCCGGCCTGTCATGTCTGGGACTGGATGTTTACAGTAGACCACCTCGCAGGAGGACCCCATTCATAAGATATTGGTTTGTGGTTTGCAGGAGCCAGAGAGTCTGGTCTCACCGCAGCTTCAAGGGAGACCTGCCGCAGTCTAGTGAGAGAGGGATGGGAGGGCAACGTCTCATCCTCCACAAGAGATGTGGTGTACTAGGTACTTGGCCTTTGGTTTAGAATGACAAAGTACATGGAACAGTCAACCAAGAATCTAAAGGCCAGTCAGGAGCTGATGAAGCACAAGCACAACAAGAAGGCCACCATGACAGTTTATTTATAGGCCAGTGGGTGTGGATTACGCAACCTATCAAACCCAGTGCTCTACAGGTGTCTGTCTGGAAAATGAACTCCTGACCATAGCCTCACACTTTCAGAACTGGGGACTTGCACAAACTCTCCTTTAAATCCTTAAAGGAGGTTTGACAGGTGGCGGTCCAAATTACCTTCCATTGCAATTTCTTGGAAGTTACATTATTCGGGTGCATGGCAATGGTTCCATACCCCTTGATGAGTGACCGGTAGTAGTATCCGCTGAGACCCAGAATGACTCTCAACTGTGTCTGTGTGGTGGGGAAGTCTCAATCTTTCACAGCCTGTAACTTTGCTTCAAGAGGTTGTTTCTTACCTCCACTGACCTTTCAGAGATAAGTCTGCCGTTCCGTTCACATTACCAAAATTGGACAAGGAGGTTTAAAATGTGCTGGTTATTCCAATTTCAAATCCATTTTGGTGTATTAGAGGTGTAGGACTGATTGATGGTTTAGAAATCGATATTCACCCCTGGACCACTTGTACCCCAGAAGTTGATTCATCACACATACTCTCTACAGTAAGTAATTGGCTAATGGAACATGTACTGGGTGGCATAAATGTAAGGGTTTTCATTGGTTGGCATTTTACTTACCAACCTTGAGCACTTGACAGGTCATCAACACATGAGCCAAAATGAGAGTGGGGGGAGGGAGGTCAGCGGACTGCTTTAATTCAATTAAAGAAGATCCCATCCCCTATTCCTAGGCCATGAGACAGGATGCTTAGCTTTGTACTTGGCCTTGCCGGGCACCTTCGTTCTGAGAATTTGTGGGGCATCTAGGCAGTTGCCTATCTGTGTCTGGAGCTAATGAAAAGACAGTATCTTCCAATTGTAGGTCATGTGTCAGAAGACCATGTTCGGAATTATTTTACCTTCCTTTTACTGTGATTTTAGCAAATTTGAGCGTGAGTGTTATTACCTTCTTTGACCACTGGAGACTTAGTCAATCTGTTTCTTATACAGTTTGATCTTATAATCACTCAGCACCTGGAATTCAAATACCATTTATTCCTTAATTAATCTAGGACAAATATGTCCTACAACAGGGACATCATTTAGGGGTCTGAGGTTTCCCTTGCTACCCCTGTGGTCTCCCTTGCTAACCCTATGAAAAATGAAAAATACATCTTTTTATTTTTTATATGTAAGCTTCTGGGCTGTGGCCAGTGTCATGTGGCTCTTTGTTTCTGTAGTGGCTGGCTTTCTTGTTCAGGCCTTTTGAAAAAAAAAAACAGGGGGTTTCAAAAGTGTAACACTTTCAGCCGTGACCCTGTAAGAGGATTCAATTCAGCACTACAGCCAAGTCAACGCCTAGTCTAGAATACTGAATGAAAACCCTTATTGATATATCTTTATGTCCACTTCATGCGTTCTGGATGACTACCCCTATATAACACCCCTCTCTTGGAATCCTCCTGACCCCACTGAGCCAAGAAGTAGTTCTGTTTTGCAAGTTAAAGGTTTATTTGATAATTTAAACAATATATATTATATCACGCTTTATAATAAATTAATAATTGAATATCA
Source organism: Ambystoma mexicanum (assembly GCF_040938575.1). Lineage (NCBI taxonomy): Eukaryota > Metazoa > Chordata > Amphibia > Caudata > Ambystomatidae > Ambystoma > Ambystoma mexicanum. Next base: position 291,057,211 of record NC_090939.1, on the reverse strand, counting down.
CACTTAATCTGGTATGATAAAGATTAACAACGGAGAATCTGGCACTAGCACACTTCTTGATAATCACTAAGGAGTTGACATGAAATGGATAAGGTAGCAACAATACTTTTATGGTTTCAAATGGATGCAATGTGGAATGAAATGCAGTAAAGAAAATAACTTGATATGATTTCAACAAAACAATGTAATCACTTTTCTCTGGCAATTCCCTCCCCCCTTTATGCAATGCAAGGAAATGGAAGGAAAGCACACAGTTCTCAGAAATGCAATCAAATGTAATTCAGTTCACCCCAGCAACTTAGACTGCAGAATTTGAAAACACAGGCCCAAATGCTTTTAAATGTGCTGGCAATGTAGAAAAAAATATGCTAAAATGCTTTTAATTCCCTCTAGGAGGTTCAGGGTGAGTGAAATCAAGTTAATATTAGTCCAGGCTCACTTTAGCAAGGATCTAGGGTGTAACTAGCAGGTTAAACGAATTTTTGGCAACTGAAAGGCAAGCAGCAGCAGATTTTTACACGTGGAGAAATTTGCAAATTGCGGTAAATTCGCGAGTGCGTTTTTCACGATTGCGGCAAAACTAAAGGGGTAGGAATGCGGTTCTAGGTTCGTAGGAAAGCCACGATTCTCAGCTTTCATAGGAAAGTTACTGCAAGTCTCTAGCACAAACGGTCACGGAGATATGAGCGATTAAATAAAGGTCATTTTTCAGATTCGAAATTTTAAAGTTCAAAAAGACAAGTGCAGCTTGCAACTAGAAAATGACAAGTGACAGCTTTACAAATGACAGTTGACAGTTAGGAGGCAGTTCTACTTAGATTAAAATAGCTTGGATTATATTATTTTAACTAAGAGATTGGTTCTGCAAAGTTTTCTAGGTACTCACACTATATTCTTGAGTTAAATGGGCCTCGCCACGGATCTGGTCAGGTTTTAGACTGGACTCTGGTCTCTGCACTTCACAGTGATCTGGGTCAGCTCTGCTCTGCTGGTCTGGTCTGGGTCAGCTCTGGTTCTGGATATTTGATAGATTTGAAGTCTCTATGTCTGCTCTCTGAAGGTTGAGGGAGGTAAAGTATGGATTTTCCGGCAGAGCTTCCAGCTGCAAATGGATTTGAAAGCCCCTATCTGTCCTGTCTGTCTGCTTTTATGTGTTTTCAAAATGGGTGTGTGGGCAGCATCACTAGACCCTACCCCTCTCCACTTATCATTGGCCAAGCTTTCATTTCTCCCCTGATTGGGGGAGCTAAGTTGTGTCAGAGTGATGTCATTTTACAGCCTGCAGAAAGTCCACTCCTCCTGTCAACTTGCACACAAATCTAGATTTGAACCAAATACATATTTGCAGAGGTACATATTGTTTTAAAATTACACGCACCCCTCACATATCACAGGAGGTATACCCTGTTCAAACTCTGCTCTTCCTGGGAGCTTGCATTCAGAAATGGCAATATTTTGCACTTTTTAGTGGTTTTGCAACATCAGATTTTTCTCCAGATTTGTACACATGTACACGGCCTGTCCATACATACTCCAGTAAATTTTCATTTGTCTAACTTAAACACAGTGTCTGTAATATTAACAATTAGCGGGGTTTTGCCCCAGAACGTCACATAAATTGGAGTTTGGGCTTGAATTGAAGGTACATTTTTTTAAATTAAGGCTCTTAAAGTTATACATTTCTGTCATTTGATTACAAAGAGTTATCAGTGTTTTTGTAAAATATATATTTTGCTTTCAAGTCAGTTCTCAGAGTGTTGGAGTCCGCCTCCAAGACTTGGGTGGGTCAGTCACATGCATCCTCTGGGCAGGCAGGCCTTTGTTGACAGGAAACAGTAAAAATCAACATATTCCTTTCAGAGGAGAGGGGCCATTGTGTGGTCTCTGGGAAGCTGAGATCAGGAGGCCAGGGAGCCACTTTGCATTTAATTAACAGAACCCTGTGATTTCCTGGCTTCTTGTGTTGAGTTCTGAAGTGTCAAGAGTTCTCAGGACAGGCAACCCCTTTGAACTTTTAATGGAATAAGACCCCTTTCTTTGCACTAGACAGTTTTGCAAGACAGCTCTCCTGTCAGAGTTTGGACCGCTAGCGCCACCCTAAGGATTTTGTGGTTACTGCATCCATCCTTGGGATTTTTTTAGATTGATTCATTTCAGCAAGTGATATTGCATGGAGTATATTGTCCATGTTCAGGACATGGCATTGGTGTGTTTCTGCAGTAAAGTAATTCTGTGCCCATGATTTTGCCATATTTGACATTCAAGAAAAATGAATTCCCAACAGTTAATGGTTTGCTTTTGGCAACCAGCATTGCCCCTCTGAACAATATAGGCAAAATGGGATTTTCCTGTGCATTTTCTGGGGAGCTCTGGCCATTATGATGTTTTCAATGCCAGTACTGCACAGTTTTGAGGTAGGGCTCGGATGCATGGGTAAATACATCCCACAAGCCCCCCTTCTTGCGGTGGCCATCTGATCCTTCACTGGTGGGACCCGCAAGATCTGGGATGTAGTTCTCATCTTCTTCCGGTAGATGGCACAGTTCAGCATCTTTTCCTCCATCCGGTACTGATCGATTGGTTCTCCTCGCCGGTCCTGATGGGAATATTGGGCGGTACCCCGGGCCCATTGCGTCTCTGCTCCCGGTCTCCGGATCGTCCTCCTTGGCCCGTCTCCAGGTTTTCTTTCTCCTAGGACGACAAAGGAAGAGCGGCAATACCTACTCATAGACGTGTTTCCACCACTGTTGAGATAGTGGGGCAGCATATGCATTTCATCATAACGAAACATTACATTCTTTTTTGAAAAAAAAAACAGTATAACTAAGAGACAGTTTCATGCAAATCACAATATTTTAGAGACTAGATGTGGTATGTTTTATGGTTGGAACTGAATTAGTCTGAGACAATACCCGCTAGGATTCCAGAGGATTCCTCCAGTTGTTGCAGAGTGTGCCTGGGATGGCAACATTTCAACTGGTTTATGTGGACCCACTTGTCTTCCCCCTCTGCCGAACCGCCTTTGGGGATGCGGATCTTGTAGGCCACAGGGGAGATCTTGTCGATGATCTCAAAGGGTCCCTTCCATGTAGGCAAGAATTTCCGCTGTTTTGCCTGGTTTCTTTGGAAGTTGTATAGATAGACCCGGTCCCCCACCTGATATTCCTTCCTGGAAGTTTTCAGGTCATAGTGGGTCTTCATGCTATCAGCTGATCTTTCTAGATTCCGCTGAGCGTAAGCAAAAGCATGTTGAAGGTGTTTCCTTAAATTCTCCACATACTCATGAGTTGTGGAGGCATTTATCAGTGTCTGCTCTTGGGTCCTGTAGAGCAAATGCTGAGGAAGCACCATCTTGCGCCCAGTCATCAACTCAAATGGTGACATTTTGGTTGCAGATGAAGGGGTAGATCTGATGGCCATTAGGACCAGAGGTAATCGGATATCCCAACTTGGCCCAGAATCTGCCACAAACTTCTTTAATATGCTCACAATTGTCTGGTTATATCTCTCTACTGCCCCAGAAGAAGCTGGCCGGTAAGCAATGTGTAGCTTTCTCTTGACCCCCAGTATCTCCCACATCTTTGTCATTACTTCACTGGTGAAGTGGCTACCTCTGTCTGACTCAATCCTTTGAGGTAGACCAAAACGGGAAAAGATATGGTTAATCATCAGGGCAGCTGCGGTTTCTGCTTTGCAATTTGGGGCTGGGAGACATTCCACCCTTTTGGTAAACAAGCATGTCACAGTCAACATGTACTTATTCCCCCTAGCAGAGCGAATCACAGGGCCTACAAAGTCGATTTGTAAATCTGACCATGGCAGTGTCATCCCCCGCTTTTGGAGAGGCGCGCGGTGTGTGAGGGACGATGGCTGAAATTATGCACACACAAAACACCCCTTCAAGTATTGGTCAAGGTCCTGCCCCAATGTTGGCCAGTATGCAACCTCTCTTAAGATTTCCAATGTTGTGTGAAACCCCCTATGACCGGCGGTGGCCGCATCATGGGCGTGACTTAACATCAGGCTTCGGAATGAGGTAGGAACCACCCACTGATCGTGGCCAGCTTTGGATTTCCTTACCAGCAAACCGTCTTGGATTCGGAACATTTTTGGACATTTCATCAACACTCTTAGGTCCTCTTTCCCAATGTAATCGGTATCCGTCAGGGGAAAGTTCTCAGGGTCCTCAAGGTGTTGGTAAAACTTACCAATAACTGGATCCCCCTTCTGAGCTGTAATCAAATCAGCATCAGGGGTCTCCTTACTCCATTGTGCAATTGAAAGGTCGTTGTGAGCATTTGTCTGGGACCTAGTGATAGCAGTGACCTGGATTTCCCCCAACAGGGACTCAATCTCAATTAGATCCCCTTGGATGGCCCCGGTTTTGGCCAGCTGATCAGCTAAGTCATTTCCAGTTTTGTCTGGTCCCTCTACTTTGGAATGACCCTTGATCTTTTTCCAATAGATGGTCATCTCATTCGAGGTGACCAGATCATCAATGTTTTGGATCAACTTCCCATGTTTCAAGGGTTTGTTGTTAGCACATAACATGCCTCTGGTTTTCCAATTAACCAGGTGCTCCACGAACCCGTTCCGTACATAATCCGAATCTGTGATTATGACCAGTTCGTGGAGTTGATGCTGGACAGCAGTGAGGATGGCCTGATGCACAGCCATCAATTCTGCCACCTGACTACTTCGGGGACCAATTTTGTATCCAGCGGAGGGTTCTGGGGACTCATTCACCCATGCATTCCCTACGCCGGCCACCAGTTCTTTCTCCCCGTCGTTGTCAACATGGTAAGAGCATCCATCCACATAGACAGTGGGCATTCCCTCACACTTGTCCTCTTCAAAGACTTTGTGTGGGGAAATAAGGTATGCCTCCATGTTGTCCTTTATTTTTAGACTTTCGTCCTCGAGACTCTGGCACAATCATGCAAGTCAGCCAGACCTTGCGCGAGGGGACTCTTCTTGTTTTGGCCATATCTGACCTCCACAGGAAAGCCTTGCATTGACAGAATCCAGGAAGTAATTCGGGAATTACTCACATTTCCGGCCCGGATTCTGTCACTTTGGAGATATTGCAGAGGCTGGTGTGGAGTCTCCACTATGATGTGTTCCCCCTGGATAAACGGGCGATAATTCTTCAATGCCCACACCGTCGCCAGGAGTGCCTTCTCACAATCGTTGAATTTTTCCTCCACAGAGGATAAAGTTTTGCTCGCATAGGAGATTACTTTATTGACCTTGTCATGCTTTTGGTATAATACTGCCGTCAAGCACGTATTAGAGAACCCCGTCTCAAGGAAGAACTCCTTGTTTCTGACAGGGTAAGCTAGGCAAGGCGCTTGTGAGAGGCTTCTCTTGAGTTGTCTTACTGCCTCGGCTTGTTCTGGACCCCATTCCCACTTGACCCCCCCCTTCAGGAGATGAATCAGGGGTCTGGTGATCTCTGCCTAGCCCTCAATGAACTTTCTGCTGTAATTAGTCAGTCCAAGGAGGCTCCTTAGTTCCCGCAGAGTTGTGGGGTCTTTCAATTTTTGAAGTGCTTCCACTTTCTTTTCCTGGGGACAGAGACCCTGAGGAGTAATCTCATGCCCCAAGAAATTAACACGGGTTCTACACCACTGTGCTTTCTGAAAGGAAAGTTTTGCTCCGGCGGCCCTCAACTGTGTCAGAACATAGCGGATCTCCGCTATGTGTTCCTCCACAGATGAACTTTTGATGAGGACATCATCTACATAAGCCAGGTTACCCCTCGCACCCAGGTCGGGCATGGCCTTATGTAGGAAAATGTTGAATTCATTGCCGGAGTTGAGGTATCCGAAGGGAGTCCGGGTCCATGTATACTGCTGGCCCCCAAAGGTAAAAGCCAGCTTGTATTGGTCCTCCCTACTGACCGGCACGGTCCAGTATCCATTGGTCAGGTCTATTGCAGTGAATACCTGTGACCCCTGGATCTGGGCCAGCCCTTGGTCAATGTAGGGCAGAGGCCATCGGGAAGTATGGACCCGTTTGTTGAGCTCCCTAAGGTCAGCACAGAGTCTCCACTGGCCGTTTGGCTTCAATATTCCCAGCACCGGATTATTGAAGGTGCTGTGGACTGGACGGATTATTCCCCTGGACTCAAGGTTCTTAATTATTTCAGTAAGAGACTCCATTGATGCGAGAGGCAAGCGATATTGCTTCACAAACACTGGAGTCATGCCAGGGTCAGTGGGGATTGTTGTTGTGTGGATGTCGGTGCGACCACAGTCATACGAGTCTACCGCAAAGAGATCTTGGAAATCCAAGAAAACTTGTTTCAACTTTTGCTTTTGTTCCAGAGTCACACAGGCATCAGCTAGGTTGACTCTCTCTTCCACCATCTGCCTGAAGCCTGGAAAGACTTCTGGTTTGGCTATCTCCGCGGCCTCCTCCAGCTGGGTGGAGAAGTCCCTGGTCAGAGTGCTGATTTGGACCGGAGGCTTCAGGTGGGAAAGGCAGCCCTCATGGACCTGGAAAATCGCCTCATCCCTCCTGAAGTCACAAGTCACATCTTCCTTACCATAGGGGCAGGAAGTGTACACCAGGAAGTTCCCCCCATGCTGGGTAAAAATCCTGTCTGGTGTTGTATTGTCCTCACTGTCACTGTCAAAACAGTCCTTGGGGATTGGTCCTAACAGTTCATTTACTAAGTCGATGGAAAAATGTCGGTCATCAACCGCCATTCCAATAATGGTGCCTGCGGCTAGAGTAATACTCTTTAAGTCGCTGTTATCCACCTCTATTGGAATGGTGTCATGTTCTATGTTGACTAATGGAGTTGGGTTTACCCCCAACCCTTGCTGTTGGAGAGAAGCATTTAGATGTATGTAAGCATCAGGGTTTTTCAAATGTTGTCCTCTTTTAGCTTTCACTTCCAGGGAGAATTGTCGAGTCCTTTCTGGGATGGTGACTTCCTCTTTAATCTGAATTTCAACTGCATAAGGTAGCAATTGAGCTGACCTAAATGCTTTTTCTGGATCATCAAAGCCCATGGGATTATCCGCTAATCGGGACCAAGCTTTGAAGTTTATTAGGTCCAAACTAATGGCAAAGCGATTGAGAATGTCACTGCCTAAGTAAAAGGCGGCAGGGACGTCTCGCACGACCCAACAATTGTGGACTATGCTCTTGTTGCCCATCGAGATTTTGAGCATACACCTGCTTGGCAGGAGATGTTTGGAATTAGGTGCTTCCAGGTCCATTTCCCATTTGTCTATCAGTTTGAATGTGGGAATGGCTGGATCTTTTGGGAGTTGGCGGAACATGGCTTCGCTGATGAAGCTCTTACCGTTGTTCACACACACTCGAGCGAGAACAGAGTCCTTACCATCATTTAATTGGACAGGGATGAACAACTGCTCTCCAATTTGCTGAATATCAGCCAGGCTCTGAGCTGATTTCACATCTTTCTGGACTATAGGAGTGGGAGTTTCTGATTGTGGATTAGTATAGAATTTCAGAGTGTTTCCTTCCAGCGTGGAGTACCACTTTAGACTGGAAGGAAGGTTGATTTTCAGAAATAGAGAGGACCCTCCATCACCAGTCTGTTGTCCTACTGCTATTACTGTCACGTCTGGAATTTGGCTATTCTGAAGTGAAATTCTACTTGGTCAGATTTTTGTTCAACCATGTGGCAGGTGCCGTTTAAACTAACATGGTTGACACTCCGTTTTAATTTTATTGGTCGGCTAGTCTGGGTCCAGAGGACCTTGTTTACGCAATCTATTAGGGGTGACAACCTTCTCAGGAGGTCATTCCCTAGTAAACAAGGGGTGCCCTCTGGGGTCACAACTATGACCGGGTGTTTCAACTTGTGTTGCCCAATTTTAATGTCCAAGTCTGCCGTCCCCTCGACGGGAATTTCCTTCCCGTCAAAGTTCTGGAGTTGTCCAGGAAGAGAGGTGAGAGGAATTTGGTAATTCCCTCCCCTTCCTGCATTCAGTTCGTCAAAGGCCCTTCTGGACAGAAGGGTAGCTTGAGATCCTGTGTCCACCAGTGCCAAAATTGTACCCTGCCCCTGTACTTGTACCGGGGCATAGTATCTTCCCTCCTTCTCCTCAAGGGGGCACAGATAATGCACATTTTTGGACAACTGGTGGGCTAACTTTCTGGTTTTGGACATGGCGAGAGAAGAGATTTGGGCAGAATTCTGTGGAGAGTCTTGGGAATCTGAAAGAAAAAGTTGGCAACTGGAGTTCAGAGCCATTGTGGGTTCCCCTGGCTCCGGTTCTGGGCCGCCCCCCCCTTTTTGGAGGCAGTCACCAGGATGGGTTTGAACCAGGGGATTTTCTTGCTGTTGGTTCTGGGATGAGATGGTGGGCGGCTGTAGCTCAGTCTCCACATCTCCCCAGTCTGGATTTGCATCCCTAGGGACCCATTTTTCTTTGGGAAGAGTTCCCCCCTCCTGAAGGAAAAGATCCTTTTCCCAGGATCCTCTGAGGATCCCTCTCCCTCAAATTGGAAGATCTGTACCTCCTCCTCAAACTGAGTCTGTTTGGGTCTTTTGTTTCTCCTACCCCCCCTCTGCTCCTTAGGAGGCAGACTTTCAGGGTCAAGAGATTTTGTTTCCGGTTCCTGGGTTTCCAGGGGCTGTTTACAAGTGAGGAAGGAAGCTTCCTCCAAGGCTTTACACCCCCCTTCCCTTTGTGCCTCCTCCCTGGGAACCGGTGAGTTATCGGGGTGCTGCCCCCGTCATTGTTCTGGAGCACCAGGTCCAGAGTTGGGTGCGTTCTGCGCCGGCATGCCGATCTGAGGGTTCTGCTGAGCCCTCAGTATGTGACCCAGATCCTGCGCCATGTTTTGAACCTGGCGCTATAACTGGGAAACCCGCTCAGGCTGATACGGGGCCCTGTTTTCTCCCCTGGGCTGATCCCGGGAAGGGTAGCTATCCCTTCTTTGGTAGTACCCCTGGTTGGGAAGATTTGGGTACCCCTCCACCCTTGGCCTCCCCTCTCCCGGATTAGGTTGTCTGGGCTCAGGGAATTGGGGAAAGAAGGATGGATGATTTTGGGGTTGGAAGTTGGGTGGATACCTGGGGAAAAAGTTCTGCCCAGGATTTGGAGAATTTCTGCCCTCCGGTGGGAAGTTAGGAGGGAAGTTCCCTGGGCTAGGTGCTTGGCTGGATCCCCCCCCTTGGGCTGGAGGAGTCCACACATAACCCAGGATGGGTTGATTTCCCTTGTAACGGGGACTTACATAGTCAGGAGAGCGAGGGACCCCATTTGTGGGGCTGCCTCCCTGGCTCCCTGTCTGTGCCTGGCCCGAGGACCTTCTGGGCCTAGCATTATTAGGTGCAGGTAGGTTTTTAGGCCCCCCCATCTCTAACTCTAAAACGGGGGTGACCTTTACCTCTGCCACCTTGGCAGCAGCAGGGGTGCTGTTGGCTTTGGGGTTTTTCTGGGCATTACTTTTGCTATCTACCGGTTTCTGCACCTCATAGATCCGGGTAGCCTGTTCAATGACCCAGTCTAAAGATCTTTTCTCGTGAAAATCCCTCACGAGCTGGGTCATTATGTATTTGGGCAAGGCATGAAAAAATGTATTAATGAAATCTCTACTGTCTGTGCGCACCCTTCTGGTGGTCTGCGCAAAAGCACGTTTCAGTTCTTGCACAAATTCTTGTGGGGCCTGATCCTCCCCACATTGCAAATTGTAGGCTGCCTTGCGAGCCTCTTGAGGATTTCTATGAATGGAAAAATGTTTCAAGATGGCCGCCTTATAGGTGGACCATCTTAAATGATTTTGGTCCTCCAGCCCCGCAAAGAAACTGGAGTATTCCGGGGAGAAGGTCCACTTTACATATTGAATACAGCTTTGGCTGTCCTTCAAATGGAAAGTCTCCATCATTTGCTCAAACAACTCTAAGTGCTCCCAAACAGAATACTTAGCGTTCTTATGGTAAGGCGTGATGACGCTCCTGATCGCCTTAATCTGCTTTAAGGGTCCTTAAGCAAGGCCCTTTTTGCCTTATTGGCCTTTTTGGTTCGGGTAACCCTTGTCCATTCATCCTCTGACTCAGAGGCACTGCTCCCAGAGGTTCCTGTCTGTTCTTCCAGGTTTTCCCGGATTCTGCGAGCCTGGGAATGGCTGGCAGAATGTGGGGACCTGGTCTCCTGTGTCCTGTACCGCTCAGAGGAGTCTTCAGATCCCTCCTTGCTGCCAGGGTTTGCTGGGTACCCCCCCCACTGACCTAACTGGGCAGAGGTTTTCAGAATGCCCTTAATGGGCCTACTCTCCTGGGGTTCCCCATTAAACTGTACTGTACTTGGGTGCCCATACCCGGATGCCCACCCCTCCATTCCTGAGTGGTACTGGCCTATGAGCCCCATACTTTTAGCTGGATAGTAATCTGCCATCCCTGTGGCCCTGTGCTCATGTGCGCCAGGGGACATGGGGGTGGTAGAGTCCAGGGACTGGGAGAGATGAAGGCCCCTGGTGTTAGGGCTCCTGAGGTTATGGTCAGGAGTCTCTCTTTCCCAGCGGACCTCATCTCTATCCGCCCCTGCTCCCTGTTGCAATGCAAGAGCCTGCATTTGTTCTTTCAGTTCCTCAGTCAAGGCCTTACTAGACTCTATCAGTCTCTCCTGCATCGCTACCTGTTGTTGGAGCCTATCATTGTGTTGACAGAGGGCCTCATTTTCCCTCTGTGCTTCCTGGTTGGTCCTGGAGAACTGGGCCAGTCTTTGCTGCAGGAGGTTTACCTCCTGAGTCCCATCCCTACTGGCCTGCTCCTTTCTTGCCAGAGCATCTTCCACCCTTCTGGTGTGCTCTACCAAGTTCTGGTTTTCTTTTTGGAGGTCACCCAGCCCCTGGAGGGCCAGGTGATTTTCTTCAATTTCCTTTTTTAAGTGGCAGACTTCCTGGCCTAAAGTGTCTCTTTCCTGACTGAGAGCCTGCATCTGTGCTGCCAGGTCGTCCCTCTGTCGTTGAAAGGCACCAGCTTTTTGGCGCTCCTCATCAAACTCTGCCTGGGTATCCAGGTCTTTCAGAATCAGTTTATTGCTCTCCTCTTTCTCTCTATCTAGCTGGCTTTGCAGGGTGACTACCTGCTCCGCGCATGCCTTGTTGAAATTGATCTGTTGCTCCAACTTTTTCTGGTTCTGCAGTAAGGAGTCCAAACTGTCTTGGTGCTCCTTCTGCAGGGCCAGAAATCTGGTATCCTGGTCTGTCTTTTCCTGTTGTAGGATGCCCATATCCTCTTTTATTTTAATGATATATTGCCTACTATCATTTTCTGACTCCTGGCTCCTCTGCAGCCTCTGCTCAGAAGAGGCCAGATCAGATCGGGCCTTCTGTAATGCCAGCAGTTGCCTATTCGCCAGATCTTGGCCTTCAGCACATTTGTCCTGCATGGCTCCCATATGTAAATATAAATATGCCGCTACCCTGGCAATCTTATTGTGTTCATCTTTGGCTTTAGGAGCCATATATAGTTCACTCAGGGCCACATGTAATGGACCCTGATCTCTCCATCGGTCTGACCCTGTTTCAGTGACCTGTCGCGTGATGGCCTGCAACCAGGCATCCTGGCCCTGTTCAGTCCATTCACCTCTCACAAATAGTTTATGTAAGAGGTGCTCTCTGGCTATTTTCATGTCTACTAAGGTCGTCATTCTAGAGATTGGTCTCTGTCCTAACTTACAGAAATTTGTATTTTATTTTTGCAAAACAGACCTTTTCCTAAGAACGTTCCTTTGAGGAGTGCTTTACAGCGTAACACAGCGTGGTGATCCGACCGGATATGTGTATCTGGTCAGCTGGCACGCTGTATTAATCTGCACAAATAGTAGATCTAACCCAAAGGTTTATTTGATAATTTAAACAATATATATTATATCACGCTTTATAATAAATTAATAATTGAATATCACACTTAATCTGGTATGATAAAGATTAACAACGGAGAATCTGGCACTAGCACACTTCTTGATAATCACTAAGGAGTTGACATGAAATGGATAAGGTAGCAACAATACTTTTATGGTTTCAAATGGATGCAATGTGGAATGAAATGCAGTAAAGAAAATAACTTGATATGATTTCAACAAAACGATGTAATCACTTTTCTCTGGCAATTCCCTCCCCCCTTTATGCAATGCAAGGAAATGGAAGGAAAGCACACAGTTCTCAGAAATGCAATCAAATGTAATTCAGTTCACCCCAGCAACTTAGACTGCAGAATTTGAAAACACAGGCCCAAATGCTTTTAAATGTGCTGGCAATGTAGAAAAAAATATGCTAAAATGCTTTTAATTCCCTCTAGGAGGTTCAGGGTGAGTGAAATCAAGTTAATATTAGTCCAGGCTCACTTTAGCAAGGATCTAGGGTGTAACTAGCAGGTTAAACGAATTTTTGGCAACTGAAAGGCAAGCAGCAGCAGATTTTTACACGTGGAGAAATTTGCAAATCGCGGTAAATTCACGAGTGCATTTTTCACGATTGCGGCAAAACTATAGGGGGTAGGAATGCGGTTCTAGGTTCGTAGGAAAGCCACGATTCTCAGCTTTCAGAGGAAAGTTACTGCAAGTCTCTAGCACAAACGGTCACGGAGATATGAGCGATTAAATAAAGGTCGCTTTTCAGATTCGAAATTTTAAAGTTCAAAAAGACAAGTGCAGCTTGCAACTAGAAAATGACAAGTGACAGCTTTACAAATGACAGTTGACAGTTAGGAGGCAGTTCTACTTAGATTAAAATAGCTTGGATTATATTATTTTAACTAAGAGATTGGTTCTGCACAGTTTTCTAGGTACTCACACTACATTCTTGAGTTAAATGGGCCTCGCCACGGATCTGGTCAGGTTTTAGACTGGACTCTGGTCTCTGCACTTCACAGTGATCTGGGTCAGCTCTGCTCTGCTGGTCTGGTCTGGGTCAGCTCTGGTTCTGGATATTTGATAGATTTGAAGTCTCTATGTCTGCTCTCTGAAGGTTGAGGGAGGTAAAGTATGGATTTTCCGGCAGAGCTTCCAGCTGCAAATGGATTTGAAAGCCCCTATCCGTCCTGTCTGTCTGCTTTTATGTGTTTTCAAAATGGGTGTGTGTGCAGCATCACTAGACCCTACCCCTCTCCACTTATCATTGGCCAAGCTTTCATTTCTCCCCTGATTGGGGGAGCTAAGTTGTGTCAGAGTGATGTCATTTTACAGCCTGCAGAAAGTCCACTCCTCCTGTCAACTTGCACACAAATCTAGATTTGAACCAAATACATATTTGCAGAGGTACATATTGTTTTAAAATTACACGCACCCCTCACATATCACAGGAGGTATACCCTGTTCAAACTCTGCTCTTCCTGGGAGCTTGCATTCAGAAATGGCAATATTTTGCACTTTTTAGTGGTTTTGCAACATCAGATTTTTCTCCAGATTTGTACACATGTACACGGCCTGTCCATACATACTCCAGTAAATTTTCATTTGTCTAACTTAAACACAGTGTCTGTAATATTAACAATTAGCAGGGTTTTGCCCCAGAACGTCACACAAATTGGAGTTTGGGCTTGAATTGAAGGTACATTTTTTTAAATTAAGGCTCTTAAAGTTATACATTTCTGTCATTTGATTACAAAGAGTTATCAGTGTTTTTGTAAAATATATATTTTGCTTTCAAGTCAGTTCTCAGAGTGTTGGAGTCCGCCTCCAAGACTTGGGTGGGTCAGTCACATGCATCCTCTGGGCAGGCAGGCCTTTGTTGACAGGAAACAGTAAAAATCAACATATTCCTTTCAGAGGAGAGGGGCCATTGTGTGGTCTCTGGGAAGCTGAGATCAGGAGGCCTGGGAGCCACTTTGCATTTAATTAACAGAACCCTGTGATTTCCTGGCTTCTTGTGTTGAGTTCTGAAGTGTCAAGAGTTCTCAGGACAGGCAACCCCTTTGAACTTTTAATGGAATAAGACCCCTTTCTTTGCACTAGACAGTTTTGCAAGACAGCTCTCCTGTCAGAGTTTAGACCGCTAGCGCCACCCTCAGGATTTTGTGGTTACTGCATCCATCCTTGGGATTTTTTTAGATTGATTCATTTCAGCAAGTGATATTGCATGGAGTATATTGTCCATGTTCAGGACATGGCATTGGTGTGTTTCTGCAGTAAAGTAATTATGTGCCCATGATTTTGCCATATTTGACATTCAAGAAAAATGAATTCCCAACAGTTATGGGTTTGCTTTTGGCAACCAGCATTGCCCCTCTGAACAATATAGGCAAAATGGGATTTTCCTGTGCATTTTCTGGGGAGCTCTGGCCATTATGATGTTTTCAATGCCAGTACTGCACAGTTTTGAGGTAGGGCTCGGATGCATGGGTAAATACATCCCACAACCCTAAATAAGAAAGCATAGGAATAACAAATAATTTGTCTTTCTGGAATTCTAGACAAAAATTGCTAGTTTCATTAAAGGTTTGTTTCATGCACCCTTTAGGGGGTGAGTCACTGATTTAGTCTGTTCTTAAACACCTCAACTCAGCCTTGCATCCTTCTGAGGTCAATAAATGAGTACCAACACAAGTTGGGTGATATTGTAGGTATATTTGTTCTGTATAAAGCGATTAAGCATAAGTGTTATATAATAACACATCACTATCAATTGGCATTGGACGTCTGCATGCATTCACAGTAATTTGGTATTTTGGGCCTATGACACTGATATTAACAATACATATGGTGATGCATTCTAATATCAAATGTATATCACATTCTAGTGATATCATAACCTTTTTATTCGTAGTGTACTTAGGAACAATGCTGTGTGATGCCACTTCCTGTTTTGTCAAGGGGTGAAAGGTTGTATTCCTGTGATGTCACATAGGGATGGGATCAAATGACATCACTTTCTGTGATGTCATCAGAGGTCAAGGGTCATGTGATGTCACTTCTGCTACCCCTGGCATTTTGGTGAAATGACAACCCTTTCCTACACCTTGAGAATTATTATCTTTTGTTCCTTCCTGAACCATCCATGTACTTCCAAGTGTCTCTGTAGCCTTGGAAAGGGGCCGCACATCTACTGTCTGCCCTGCACGGATCAGTATTTCAGCAAGTTGAGCTTCCCTACAGTATTGAAGCCTTCCATTCAGTTTAATGCAAGTTACGACATACATTTTATAAAAGATGGCCGCTCATTACTGTTACATTTCCACATTAGCAAACTATGTATGCACATCGTTTGTGTTACATTTCAGCATAGACATTGGTTATGTTATGTTTTATGTCTATATGATGCAAGCAATATTCTTTGTGTATAAATGCATAATTGACTGAGCGTCTGCATTTCTTCATGTGATTGCATGCGCGTGTATCAGTTAACGGTGAGCTTGCTTATCTTAGCCATCTTAGTTACATCAGTTTCATTTCTTCTTGTATTTGTGTGGGATAAAGCCGACATGGTTGCTGTAATGCACAGCATTTTTCACCTGTGCGATATGGAGGCGGGGCAGGGCAGTTGCAATTAATGATGTATTCTTCTGGCTCTCAACACTTGTATACAAATAGAATCCAGTGCATGCTCCGCTTGTACATGTGCACACCTTATAGTAAAGATCCTCTCGCTTCGCCATGCATAGGCATCCCCACACCAATGAGCACTTTCGTTTTTGTAAAGAAAATATGAAAATACATGTATGAGCGAAAGCACTGCATGCTGGTTCTCCTCCAAGTAGCTAGACAACTAGGTTGTGCTCTTGACCAGCAGCCCACCCGTTTCAATTCTTCCAGACCACATGTGTTACTCATTCCGTTCCTTTCTGCGTCTGCTGCCCAGCGAACAAGACTCGGGGAGTAGGTGATTGCTGTCCGCATGCAAAGCACAGAAGTAAATAAAAGGTTTGTATGCCTGAAAGATTCGTGTGAATGTAGTGCAGTGTGTGATTGTGTGTTAATGTGCACGCATGAGTAAGTCTGCATCTGCGCACTTGTATGCAAGCTCAATGCATTTGACCACGTGCTGAATCATGACATTTATTATACGCTGGCATATATTGTTTGCACAACTTCATTAAAGTGGCCACTCTTGAAGTTAGACGCCATACAAGGTTTAACTATTAACGTCTTGGGGTGCTATGGAGACTTCACAAGGCCTGTCCACCAAAACAAAAGTCCCCAGTCAGCCTAAATCAGGACCAGCACCTAGACAGTAAGTGCAAAAGAGTAGAGATTGAATCACAGCGCGTTTTCCAATGGGATGTGTCATTATAAAATGCTTCTGTGAATCAGGCACTGTCTTTTAAGATGAAGTAGAAAATGATCCTCCAACATCAGGCTCTGAATATGGTGACCCACGTCCTTGGCAAATTAGTGGATGTGTTGGCATGACAGAGCTGGCAGAAAGAACTTGTGTTGGCACTTATCAGTTCCCCATCTGTGTGCAAAATACACTATTTTGTTTTTGTAACACAATTGTGCATAATGTTAGCACATAACCTGGTGGGTGCAGTAGCATGAACAATTATATACAGTGGCGGTTTTGATGGCATATTGTGGGTACAGCTGCCAAAATCTTGATTTACAGCGACAATACTTCTAGCACTGGCATATGCTGCGAGTGCAGAATGGCATACATGGCACCATCATGAAAGCCATTTACAGTGGCAGTGCTGTTAGCATGTTTTGTGCAAAGAGCGTCCGGCATCACAAGCATGATATACAGAGGTACAGGCATCCAGACTGAGATGAAACACGACTGAAGGGTTTTCATTGGAAAACCGTGATGATTGGAGAGAGTGGAACAGGAAGCAGCCTTCCATTGCCCTCGTGTCCTGTGCTGGCACTGGTAGGTTGTAACACTAGCATTCTATCACTATTCTGTTAATGTGTTATGCAGGCTGCAGTGAAAAGTGCTGTACGCTGCCCAGGGATAGTTCAGACAAGTTGTGAAAAAAAGTGCTATGCGTTGCAGGAATTGGAATTCCTGGGAGCTATTAAGATTCTGCGTGTAGCCTAGATGAGCCTGGTTAGCTTCACACCAACAGCTACAAGGAGCGACCTTTGGTTCCCCATGCCAAACGCCATCATACAAATATACCTATGTATACATATGTGACATTAACTGTGTATGCTTGGGAATGTGTGTACAGGAACACTAAGACACGTCTAGAGCATAGGTTCTCATATGTAATGGATAAACCGTTCGAGTGTGCATCTCATGCGTACGTTAGATGCAAAACATGCTATGAAGTGCTTTGAAAGCACTTTGAAACACATTGTGTATAGGCGCTATATAAATAAACTATCATATGTGCTAGTTCCTCCCAAGAGGTAACTCACGCGTGAGAAATGGTTCCTGAAATCCAATGCCAGCTTTAGCTTCTGCTCATCAAATCTTTATTTTGAACCCTCGTGTTGTCCTAGGATAGGTTAGGTAAGTTGCGCTGGGAGGTACGCTAAGTTGCTGTCATGATGGGATGAGCGCACTGTACTCTTCTGTTCTTTTGGCCTGAGATGGGCCAGCCATGAGGTGATGACAAGTATGCTTTACACAGAGTGGAATCGGCTTCTCTCTGAGGATGACACATTTTGCTTAGGGTGAAAAGGGATTTGCTCCTATCCTGGGATGGTTCAGGGTGGAAAAGATGAAAGGTACTCCATGAAATGCTGGTTTGCTCGTGTGGTCCAAGCAAGATGCTGTGATTGCTACGCTATGCTATCTTGCCACCTGGGATGCTTACAGTTAAGATGTGATGAGAGGCTCTTTGCACTTGGCTGGCATACCTAAGATAAAGCAAGATACATGACAGATGGTTTTATTATACTTATGATATGGATGAGTACCTAGGAATGCCCTGTTGGAGAGAGTCTCTGATATTCCAAACATCCTGGATGGTACAGAGTATCATGATAGGTGCTCCTTGCTCACTGGTCGAAGAATAACATAAACATGATGTGGTGGTAGTCAAAACTTTAAAAGAAAGGACCATTCTCCTGGATTCCATATTTTTCCTTAAAAACTCATTCTTTCTTCCATACAATCCATATTTTCTGGAGTTCTTAGTTGGTGAATGCACCTGCCACATAGGTTTTTTGTGACAAAGAGGGCTTGGGTTTAAATCCCGTATAGTGCAGTAGGTCTGTGTGTGTGAGACAAATCAACTTCCGGGGTACCAGTGGTGAATATCGGTTTCTGGACTATCAATCAGCCCCACACCTCTAATACACCAAAAGGGATCCAAACAGGTTGAAATAACATGCACATTATAAACCTCCTTGTAATTTTGGTAACGTGGAAAGAACGGCAGGCTTATCTCCTAAAGGTCGTGGATTGTTGCTTAGTGGCAACTCAATGAAAATACAATTATTACCAAATTATAAAAGGGACTGTACACTCAAGGTTGTATTCAAAATATCGACTTTATTAATCACAACATTCTATCAACACTAAGAAATGCAACCCCCCTGTAAAGGAATGCAGAGGGCAGATAGTTTCAGAGATGGAAATGGGATGCATTCTGGATTCTGTCAGGAGGGGAGTCTGTATGGTTAATAACCACAACAGTTTGTTAAGGATTCGTGGCTTTAGCACAAAGGGATCAGCGAGTCTTAATAAGTCTCTAGAGGCTTTCTGGGAAGGAACAGGAGGACAGAACAACAATGTACTTTGTGCTGTAAGTGTTCCTGGTGCTTGACAGGGTTGAACCAACTTCAGAGCACTTTCCAGGCTTCTGTGATAGAGTTTGAGGCAGGAGTCAGCGGTAGGTATCAGGCAGCAAGACGGTTCGGTGAGCGAAGTTGGGTGAATGGCTGCAGGCTGGCCTACATGGTGGCTCTGGGTCAGGAATCATTGTCTCAGTGCTGATCAGCACTTTTGAAGCACTGGTCAAGACATCTCAGATGGCTTTAAGCGATGGCGGCTTGACAGCAGTCAGCGTTGCTGTTGGTTGCGGGTCGAGACACTCAACTGGCTTGAAAATATCCTTCAAGGTGGATGTCGGTAGATGCTCATCGAGGCACTTCTCCCAGCTTCTTCAAGGGGCCTGTGTCATCCTTTAAGTCAGAGGAGTGTGTTGCAGGCAGCTGGCTTGTCCTTGGTTGTAGGTTCAGAAGCCTTCTGGAATTTCCTCTCTGGGAAGCTTGCTGCAGAGCCTAGCAGGGCACACTGTTTTCTGGCTGGGTTCTGGTTCTGGAGCGGCTAGAGGGTCCTCTAAATCTGGTACCTCCTTCTGTTCCCTGAGAGATGTTTAGGGGAGGGATGTTGCTTCCCTCTTTGGAAATCCTGGCCTTCATTCACTGACGGAAGATGTAAAGCAGACTATACCTTCAGCCAGGGTCCAAGGCTGAGTTCTTCTTTGTTACTTAAGTGAAGTCTTTGGATGATCTGCTTAAAGAGAGATACCAGCCCTCTTTTAAAGCCAGGTGGGCCACAATGATTGGTGTATTCTAAGCCTACCTTAATGAACCAATCCTGTGGTTTCTACTAACAATCTCCTGTATGCGTGAGGTCATAACCAGAGTGCTTTCAACAGGAAATGTAAAGGGGTGAAAACAGGAACAAGGTGTGCCCCAGAATTAAAATGGTGGAAACCTTCTCTCTTCAGAAAGCTCTGGCCAGACTCCCTTGTGATACTAAGTCCCACCCATTTTCCTCTCTGTTGTGTTCAAAACGTCTCTCTGGTTAATGGTCCTCACTAGGTGGTCCCTGTTAAATCAACAGGACTCCACTGAAGCTGTGGCAAGACCAGACTCTCTTACTCCTGCAAACTACATTCTAATAACTTATGAATGTGGTCCCACTAGCGAGGTGGCTTACTGTGAACAGCAATCCCAGTAATTACCACTCACTGTCATTGATACTGAGGGCAAGAGCTGGCTTAAGGTTGACACAGTTACATATGAAAGGTTGTTGGGTTTCCTGTCCCCTTTGTTAACCTCTGCAGCCAGGTCACAATTGGGCATGTTTGAAGTACCCTCTATTGGTATGTTAATCACAGCCACCAGAAGCAGGGCCTAACAAAAGAGCAGGGCAGATCCATGGAGCTTTGTTAGTTAATCAGGCTGACCATGGCAGGGGAAAGCTTGTTCCTCCCCCTTCCTGGAGATGACATAGTGCACTCCTGGCTGTCACATTCCAACTAAATATGGCAAGGTGGACTGTGCTTGTAGGCTGTGTTCACCCAGAGTACACAGGTCTATGAGCTTGTCCTGGTGTAAGCATAGGAACATGTGTGTGGATTAGCCCCACATTTTCCTGAGGTTGGTCTACCATCATTCCATTAAATTAAAAAGCCCAGGCGAGCGGATGGTCGAATTCCTCACAATGTGCCTACTGGAGAGATAACTCTGCAGCTTCTGCACCTCCTCACAGAAAAGGCAAGTATATTATGCTGAGACCCAAAGACTTATAATATCCCAAAGAATGTAGTAACTTCCACTTTCGAAAAGTGCCTCATTATACGGCCATCTAACCATATTCATCCAACCATGTTTACCCTCTCATTCATCCATCCATCAAACTATATTGATCCACGCATCACACCCAGGCTCAGACTGGCATGAAGGGTAATAGGCCCATGGCCAAATCAAAAACTCAAAATACGGTTTTCGGACAGTTTTTGGGGTCAAAGTGGGCCACTTTTTTTTTTTGCCAATGTGGGCCATTTTGATGAGTTAATTCACCATGTGGCTAATAGTGTGACCAGTGTTACTGAATACATATTCTGTAAAATGCACAATTTGTATCACAGGTTACCAAAAAACTCCCCCTTGTGTACAATTAAAACCGTGTCACAAAAGGAATGAATAGCCATTTGCAATGGTGGGCCACTTTTTCATTCATAGTCGTATGCATTTCGACCCTGATCACACCACCAATGCAACCATATTCAACAATACATGTATTAATCCAATCATACAGATTTAGAAACATTAAGGTCTAGTGGCTTTGCCAGTGGGCTTATCATCTTATAAACATGACCTGTTCTAGAGATTTAAATGGCCAGGACAAGATTCCTTCATCGGTACGAGAATATGAGACAAGGCGATTGAAGACATATGAGATGCAGGTTTTCCAATCACACTGCATCTCTGCTGGTTGCTCATATCCTACCATGATTGTTATCACTGAAGCAAATATCTTTGAGGTTCCATCGGTGGAATTGTTTAGGTATTGTCAACAAAGACTAGCCATCTGGTTATGTATGTGGCTCTGTTAAAACTACTCAACATTTAAACACTTAACCAGGAGCCCATGCACGCCCGCACCTTTTCCACATGCGCCTTTAGTGCGGTGCGACACTGTGGCACATTATTACGCCGTGGTTAAAAAAACAAGAAGCATGTCTCAGAAATTCGAAATATATCAAATCATTTTAATCAGTGTAGCGGAAAGATGAAAAGAGCGATATGATGAAATGGGCAGGTTCTCCAATATCCCCAGCACACTGATAAGCGGGGCCTCTCATAAAGCACAGTTCACAGTCCCTTATTGTACAGTCACAATTTCAAAGGACGTTCAGAGCCATTTGCTACATGCCGCCGCGGGCAGCGGTGATCAGGTTGGACCTGTGCATTCATGCTTCGCTACTAAACGTATGTTTCTATGGAAGGCTCGCTGGATCGATGGGTGAAGCCTGAGAGCAATGCGCATACCGATCAATACATAACAGGAAGGGCCAGGGCTTTCACGTCGGCGTGTCATAAGAAGGGCGGGAAACAGAAGGGGCATGTTGGGGAGTTACAGCATTTGGTATTCGGCCCCCGTTGGATCTTGGTGGAAGGAGGATGATGTGTCCTGATATCATGTTGATAGTATAATGGCAAAATGCAACAAGAGTAATAATGGAATGTTTACAACATAAACGTGCATTAGCCGCACGTACATTTATTGCCTGGAGGGTGTTTCACTAGGCTGCCAAAAAAAGAGAATTCTTTATATTGTAGAACATTGTATTAGTGCGTTAAAAAAAACACAATGATGGCAGAGCGCCATATACTTCCGGACCGTCTTGACTACGTGTTTTAGTCCAGTCTGTCTTATGTGTACGTTATTCTTGGATGCCAGTGAAGGCATCAAGGCCTACAGCGATTTCATTTCTTGCAAATCACCGTGAATATATCTCGTGCATCTCTTCCTTGGAAGATTTCAAGGCCTGGTGATATCTTACACAAACTGGAAAGCCACACACGATAGACATGCATTATACATGAAGATGCAGAACGCAGGGATCGACAGAAGAGTAAAAGAGTGAGTTCATGTTCCAGAATGATGACCACATATAGAATTGTAGAAAAAAAACTGTTGGAATCTTCTTTTGCCGCAGTGCAAATGTTTTTAGTGAATAGGTATTGAGACAAACCAGTTTGCTTCATTGTGTATTGCCCAAGCATTTGAGGATAATCTAGCCCCTGGACTTCTGAAACCCTCTCTCACCGCCCTCATGGGACTCCCTGACACTCCCGCTGTCCGAACAGGAAAAGAATGCCCTTTTCCCGCCAACCTCCCCAACCTTCCTCCTGTGGCATCCGCTCTCCTCCCCTCACCATGAACAAAGTCCTGTTACCCCCACGCCGCCTTCTGCTTTCCCCTGTTGCCTTTGACCTGTTGCTGCCACCAAGGGTGCTTTCCTAAGTGACAGTGGTAGAGCTGCGGACCTGTGACTGGCCTGTACCTCCACCATCGTCTATGTGGGACATAGTGCTTAGAAGTGGTCCTCTGACACTGAGAAGCCAACTATTGAACACAGCAAGGCTTCCTGACAGCGCACGAGCCAACGTCCAGTTTATTTTGTAAGCACTGTCACAGAGCAGAGCGGCGCACAACGCTTGTTGTCTTCGCGGCAGAGGCTTGCTGTTGAGCATAGGGCAGACAATGTACACAGCATCCTTGGCCTCCTATGCTTCCCTCAAGACTAAGGAAACCATCGAGTTGCTGAGAATGTCAAAATGCCCAACCAAAAAGTCACTCAAGTTGACTATGCCTTCCATTTTCCACTGACATGATGACATTGTAGGGAATACATATGTACTACTGTGTTCCTGCAGAAGCCATACATGACATATGCACATAACACTAACTGAAATGCAGTAAATGTGCAGTCTCAACATTAACATTTAGTGTGAATTTCCTCATTCACATTCAGGATCCTGATTTCCTGGATAATGCTTGTATTCCTACAGAGTTTGAGTGCATGATTGTAACTTCGCAGGTCGTTTCCTGCATATAACCACACTTTCACTCGTTGAAGATTCTACCAAAAAGGGCGATCTTTGGTGGAACTATGGACCCTTCCTATTCATCTGGTCAAGCCGCTTCCTTTCACCATTTCTCATTCTTCTCGCTTTGGTTAGTAAATGCCGCTTTTTGATTCGGCATCTTTTCTGATTCTCTCAAAGGAAGACAGGTTTACACATCTTTGGAAAAAGTCAGAGTTGGTCCCAGTGGGTTTCGCCAACCACCACCCAATCAAATCTCTGCCATTTCTAGGTGCTTTCTTTGATAGGTGCGAAGTAGATTAGCTTTCGCATCACTTGTCCAAACACACTCTTCATCAGGGCTATCGAGCCCCTTGGCAGCGTCTCTTCAGCTGATAAATTATATCTTATTCTCTCTGAATACTGGGGACCTAGCTGCTTGTACTCCTTGATCTGTCGGCTGTGTTTGACACAGTAAAAACCAAGGTCTCACTAAACACTGCATCTGGGAGGTGCGATTCTCTCTTGGGTCTCCTCCTCATTAAAATATTGAATTCAATATATGCAGTTTGGTTCCTCCAGTACAGACACTTTCCAAAGCATTGTGGAGTTCCCCAGGGGTTGGGTCTGTCCCCCGTACGTTTCAGTGTCTACATGGAACCTCTGGCAGATCTGTTTTCTAAGACAGACCTATTGATACACTGGGATGTTGACCCAACTCTATCTAAAGGTGTTGTCACTTCTTGAGATCCACCAACTGAAGGGCAGTCTTTGTACCAATGAGAATTGGTTGTCTAAACTCTCACTTAAACTGAATCCAACCACGTGTTGTTGGTCACGGCATCTTCTTCTATTTCTTGTTCACCTGCTCACAAGTGGTGCCCTGGCTCCGACTGGTCTATAGGGCAATGCCCGAATGACATGCCTATCAATAGCATGGACCTGTTTTGTTGTTCACAATGGGCCAGTATTTTGGCCGAAGTGGACCACTTTGAGTAGTTACTCTACTAAGCAGCTAATAGTTTTGAACAGTGTTACTGAACACATTTCCTTTTACAATGCAGAATTTGCGACACAGCACAAAAAAGCTCCCTCTTGGGTAATAAGCAGTCTGTCACAAAAGGAATTAACTGCTATTTGCAACTATGGGCCACTTTTTCTTTTGTGCCTGGAACCATTTCATGCCCGAGTCCGACCCTGCTAGTGCCGTCTCTGGTCTCTTGGTATCACCCTATCCTGGTGTCTCCTGTACAGCCTTCAGAATTTTCTTTGGTTTCAAATCTAAACTTGAATTGATCTTATTTCTTCCAGTTATCCCTTCTTAAGAAATTCAGAAGTTATGTTCCCCTTCAAATGCATGCACTTATTCTCAAGCATTCATCGTATCTTTGCTCGATGTGGGAAATGCTGTTTCGATGGGCCTTCCGTATTAATTTGCTTTATCGCAAACTGGCTGTCATCTACTATGCAATACGCCTCATTTCAGCCATGTGGATAGTCAAGCACACTACTCCATTACTACTTTCTCTACATTGATTCCCGTTCACTTTCACTCTGCTGAATCACATATGGGACAATCGGTTTGTGAAAAACCTGCTCATCCTGCAGCTAAGTTTCGACCATTTGTGGGTCTCAGGCATCCATGGAATGCTGACATTCTCAGATTATTGATTTCCCATTCTCATCCTGAAAGTTATTGTGACTAATCTTCTTCAGTCCCAACAGCACTTGCTTCAATCTCTTTTCCCATCTCCTTCTGTCTTCCTCTTTCTTGGCTGGTTTTTGCAAGGATTTCTACTTTAACGTGTTCTTAATGTTCTTTAAGTTTTCATCTTCACGCTCGTATTGAGGGATTTCACTGTTTAAGGATTATCTGTTTCATGTCAAATGCATTTATCTGTTTTTATGAATTGTTTGTTTAGCACTGTGCAATGACCCTGCTACCTTTGGGCCAAATTGAACTTTATAACATTTTTAAATTAAAATAAAACTAACATAAATAGAAGGAGTTCCATCCGAATAGCAGAATTCCAAACATGGTTTAATTATCCACCACTTTGCATGATGGTTTTGGTCAACCACTTATTTTAGGTATTTCCACTGCAACAGATGATGATAACATTCATGACATGAGAGAGTATTTTCGATCAAAGTAACCCATTTGAATTAAGCATTTGAGCTAGCAGGCCAGACCATCTAGTAATGGCCCGGGGTCCAAGTTACAGGCCTGAGCGGTGCAAGGCCATTAACAATGAGCCTGGCGCTGTTACCAAATGATCCGGCCCTGCCGGTGAGGGTCTCTTTTCTATCAGCACCCCAGGATTGCAATCCAAAAGCTCGGGATGCTGACTGTATTTTGTTTGAATGAAGATTAAAAAGAAATACTTATTCAGGATGGCCGCCATGTAGCTTCAAGGCGGGGCTCCATTCAGAGCACCTCTCCCATTTTCATGGTGGCCGGCAGGAACATGAGCATGGAACAGCAGCATTGGCAGCGGTGGATGCACCGCCGCTGGACCTGGCAAGTAAGTGTGGCTGCAGTGTGGCAAGGGAGCGCTGAACCAAGGGGAAGGCAGGGGAAGGTGAGGGGAAAATGGTGGGGCAGAGGAAGCAGCCATCAGGCTGCTCAGAACATGAGCTGAAATCATGGGAGTCATCTTGCGATCCAAGCGACCTGATTGGTTGTCTCCTTCACCCTGGGTGCTAATCTGAAATATGCATAATGTGTTATTTCTGGCAATGGCTGCAAAATAATGTGTCAAAATATTGCAAAGTACTTAGCAATGCTTTTTGGGGAAAACATGTTATTGTGAGATACGGTCTACAGCCGTGTCATATCTCTCCCAATCTTTAGAAACGTGGGGTAAATGTTGGTTAGTTTCACGCGCCTAGCATCGATGACCGTCTGATCTTGTTTGTTTGTTTATTTATTTGTATAGCGCACCTTACCCAGGGGAAACAGGGCGCAGGCAAAAGATAATTCGAGGCTTACAATGTTGCAGAAATATACACTTTGAGGTAGTCATAAAAATAATCAGAATTACAGGAATAAAAAATATACAAATCTTCATATATACAGAGTCAATATCTATGCAGGGGTAAATATACAGATATGTACAGGGCTGTTAGAGGCGGGTAAACCTAAAGGAATATTCAGGATTACAGAGTTAATAAGGAATAAGAGGTATACAAGTCTTCAAACATTAAAAGTCAATATCTATACAGGAGGTAAGTGTACAGAAGTGTACATCTTAGATGGCTTTGCTTTTCAGCAGCAGCTCCAAGGACTTGAAATTCTATTCCTGTCAGCCTATGCTGCCTCAGCCAGTGTAGGGGCATCTGAATTATTCAATGGCTATTCTAGACGTTTATCAATTGCCCGGAGAATGGTGGAGGTCCAAACAGAATTAGGAATGGAGAGGATGTTAGCTATCACTGACATCCAGAAACAATGTTCTACTCTGGATTCTTTATATGTTCATATATAAAGTGTGAATCTCTTTTCAAGAGAAGATTGAAAAGAAACATCAATCAGGAAACATCTCAAAGAAGAACCTGGAGAAAAAAGGGCAGAAAAACAAGAGACCGACAGCTTCCATCCCAGATTCTGAAGGCTGAAAAAGGGAAAGATTTTGGTCAGAAATTAGATAATGGACAGCCTCAAAACAAGCGATTTAAAAATAGAAATATGGAAAAGGGTAGAGAAGGAAATCATGAAAAGCAAGAACAGCTTAATAAAAGAGTGGATTCAGATAATAAAAACAGGATGCACTGGTAAGTATTGAGAAGGGATGAGGAATAAACTGTGGAAGAGTATAGAGAACAGGAAATGGTTACAGGGAAAGCAAGGCAGCCGTTCTTTGGTGGCTTGTTAGACAGACGGCTCAGGATGAGGGCGTTAACTGGCAGTATTGACCTATGTTCCAAGCATTCAGGTGGCTATGTGCTCCCACCTCTTGCCTATCTGCCCATGCCTGTCTCTTAATAATAATAATAATTTGGCATTTATATAGCGCTACGAACCCTCAGGTATCTGAGCGCTGCTTATTATTACCCACGGTGTGTGGTGTTCATTTATCGCAAACCTGCGTTAGCAGGCTCTGCACGGATGTCAAAGCGAGCGCTCTACTCGCTGTGCCACTTGACCGGCTATATTTTTCATGGTGCACATGTCTTGCTTCAGCTGTTTAGCCCTGGCTCTGTTTCATGGCAGAGAAATGAGAGCACTTCTCCTGGAATACTGCTTGTAAAATGACGCAGTGCGTGGTCTTGTCAAATTAAATGTTCATTTCACTTTTCCCTGGTGGCCTTCTCTGGGTGTTTCTGCGTGCTCTCAGCACCTTGCCTTTGGACCACACTCACCCTACTTCTGCTTGGGCTGATATAGCACCCGAGCCCTGTTGCCTGGTGCTAAGAGCCTGATATCCTGCACCTGTGGACGACACAGGCTTGTTATTATATTATTATTACTGAATCAAAAACTTGGAATTCCCACCAGGGACGTCATTTCACCAAAATGTTATGGGTAGCGGAAGTGACATCACATGACCCTTGACATCTAATAACAACACAGGAAGTGATGTCATTTGACCCCATCCTGAAGTGACACTGCGGGAAGGGATGTAACACAACCTTTCACCCCTTGACAAAACAGGAAGTGGCATCACATAGCATTGTTTCTAAGTACACTACAAAACATATGGTTACCATATCACTATAATGTGATATACATTTCATTAAAAAAATTGATTACCATATGTATCATTAATATCACTGCGTATATGCCTATATCACCAAATTACTGTGAAGGCAAGCAAACATCCAAGGCCAAATGATAATGATGTTTTATTATATAGCACTTACGCTTAAACCCGTTATTTCGAAAAAATATACATAGAATATCACCCAACCTGTGTTGGCACTCATTTATCAACCTCAGAAGGATGAAATGCTGAATTGAGGTGTTTAAGAACAGACTAAATCAGTGACTCACCCCCTGAAGTGTGCCTGAAATAAACCTTTAATGAGTCTAGCAATTATTGTGTAGAATTCCAAAAAGACACATTATTTGTCATTCCTATTCTTTATTATTTAGGGTCACTGCTGAAAGTGTTAGACATATGGAACCCCCCTGTTGTTTTAAGAGGCCTGAACAAGAAAGCCTGCCACTCCAGAAACAAAGAGCCAAATGGCACTGGCAACAGCCCAGGAACTTACATTTAAAAAAGAAAAACGTTTTTCTTAATGTATTTGTTTATGGGTAGCAAGGGAGACTACAGGGTTAGCAAGGGAGACCTCAGGGATCGCAGTTGAGACTCCTGGTGACCCCCAAATGGCGTTCCTGATTCACACTTGCGTATAGTGTTCATAACAATTCATACAATGCAAGAGGAAAAGAGGAGGGTCTAGGCTATCGGTATTAGGTCAAAATAAATGTTTCTTAAGAACGAAGAATAAATAAGATCGATTGCTCTGTGACCCAACAGAGCAGTCTTTCTAAATTGAACTGCTGTCAAGCCCTTGCCACACACGAGTGTGTGGCAGGGGCCGTGTGTGTGGTGTGTGTGTGTGTGTGTTTGTGTGTGGTGAAAGGAAGAGGGTGGTGGGTCGAGAAAATGGGAGTTTGGGGGGGTTAAACCCCTGATTTGGAAAATGACTAACATAAGAGGATGGGGTGGGGAAGGGATCAGATCACCTTGGGGATGTGAGGGGTCCGGGGGATATGTAATATTTGTCATTTTAAAGAAGACACAAAAACGTCTGAAAGAAATCAGTCTTTTTTGTGTTCAGTCTTTAAAATGCAGAAATATGACATAGAACCAGGGCAATATATTAAGTTATAATACCAAGTAGAGTGTGGCAAGGTCTCCATTGGTTAACAGAGAAGACATGCCCAGGGTCACCTTTATGACTGAAGCATCCAAGTCTAAAAATGGTTTCTATTTGTTGTCCTCCATTCCTGAACCAAAACTCCTCATAGACGGCCAGAAAACTCATTCTTGTCATCCAGCCTTCTCTAATAGTTTCATGATATGCCTCTTGGATTCTAGTAGCAATCTGCTTTCCTTGCCCTGTACTTCCCTCTATGACTTGTAAAGCACTCTGTTGCTTCCCGAGGCCATGCTTGCGCTCAATGAATACTAATAATAACAGTACCCTGAGTAAAGATTCTGTAGCAAGAGAGTTCAAGGACAAAGGTTGGCCAATGTCATGTAAATAATGTATTCAAAGGGGTGGCTAGAAGTACCTTTGAGCCAAGAAGCGTGAATGTGTCTGCCTGCAGGTCTAAAAGGAATCTCAATTATGAATGGATTTTAGGAATTTGAGGTAGGCCATTAAAAAACATTTTCCAGCATGTCTGTTGTAGGCAAACCTTGCTCTTAAAGAGGAGCAGCCGCAATCTTGTGTACGCTATTCCCATGGGGTAGTGCTTGGTCGCATTTTTCTTAGAATATAGAATGTTCAGACTGGTGGCATCTACCCTGCATGAATCCCTCCATCTTGGAGGGACATAAACAAAGGGAAAAAAGCTGCATTCAAAAAGATGGTAACAGGAGTAAGTTGGATTTACCCTTGGCTTACACCTGGAGAGGGCTGTTAGATTCACAAAAAAGTTACCCTGAGGTTCTTTGACTTATGCCTGATTTACTCATGGAGTAAGTCAGTGGTACATCAGAGATACTCTGTGTAACTTCTTTTGTGAGTCAGCCTTACTCCTGGTAACATATTTGCAAATCAGTCCCAAAGAGTGCCATTTTCCTGCCTTGCTTCCTCTTCACAGCATTGCTCTGCTATTTGAGCCAGGCATACAGCCAATGTCAAAAGAGTAGAATAGCACATTAGCAAAGGCATTATAGAGGGCTCGGAAACACACCTACAGTGAGTCTGTCAGTCACTGAAAGTTGAAGGCAGTAACAATCGTTAATAAACGATTGTATGGGTCCATTTGTAAAACATCTTTTTTCAAAACTCTCATTGTAATTAGACCTTCATGCAAAAGGAGTTTCAAAAAGAATATCTCTCATTTCCTTTCCTCCTGTCCAACTGCCCTTCCTCCTCCCCTCTCTCCATGGAACACACACGGAACTCCACCTCTCCTCTCCACCACCTCTTTCAGCTCCAGTTCGCTCACTTCCAAATTCCCCGCTGCTGCAGAGAAGTGCTCCTTCTATCCTGTCGCTTCCAGAAGGCAGGCAGCCAGGAAAGGAAGGCAGGCCGCGATCCTGTTAGGGGCCGTGTGACTTCTGTAGTGATTACGTTTTTTTTTTTTTGCTTGTGCAGAAGGAGCAGAATGCTGAGTGAGTGACACATAACCTTGGTTGGGAGAATGTTGATGTATAATTCAAGGGTTCTATGTTGGTCAGTTGAGAGATGTAAGCCTACCTGGGAGGATGCAGGTGTAGGTTGCCCTGAACTCAGATATACTTGACCTTATATGATTATCACAATGTACTGGGACTTAATTAAAGAAGTTGCTGGAACTTCACCTGAGGTCAGAGTCATCTGTGGGGAACCCAGAACCTTACATTGGCGACAAGTATGCAGGCTGTGCTGGTGGGACAGCATTGAAGATGGTACATATACCTCCCCCCAACCCAAGAAGAAGACCCTCCCAGGTAGTGCGAGCTCTTAATGCAGTAGGCACAGAAGGGCCAGCGCAAGGGGCACAGGCGCAGAAAGTAAGGGGCTGCACCAGAGCAGAGCCAGGGGCCAGCTGGCCTTTCACTAGTAAGACAGATCAAGCACAGAGGAAATCAAGAGACTGAGAAAGGGCTGAGGGCCCAGAGACTGGTATAAGGGGTGTAGTAACCCAGGCTGCAGCATGGAGGGCTTGGTGCCCAAGGCAGCAGCAATTTGAAGAGGCCTGGGGTCTAGTTACGCCTGGATAATGAGGAAGCCATGCTGTGAAGCTGGGGGCTTGGAGCCCAGGGCAGTAGCATCAGAAGAGGTTGGGAACCTACGCTGTGCCTAGATGTTAAATGGAAGATTGGTGGCTAATGTGCAAAGCGCCTGGAGCAGAGGAGGGTCCTGGGGGCCATTCCAGCGTTTGAGGGGGTTTGGAGCCCGTACCTGCACCTAAGAGACTTGTAGCCCGTGAATGCACTTGGGGGCTTGGAGCCCATGGCATTGCTGGAGGGGCATAGTGCCCAAGGCAGCACTTGCAGTGCTTGGATGGGCTGGGAGCCCTTGGTACAACATTGGAGGGGCTTGGAGCCAATCCAAATGAGATTTTGCTGACAATTAGAAAAAGCTGTACCTGAGGGGTTCACAGGATCCATGAGCTGGATGATGCTATGTAGCTGTGAGCGTTTTTTTTGGGAGCGGTTCCTGGAGGCGTTGTGGTGCTTGTTTGCTACCGTGTCTCCGCCCAGTGTTGCCTTTTATTTCAAGGAGTTGAAGAAGCAAAAGATGCAAATTGCCGAAATGGATATTTCAGAGGTACTTTGAGTTATAGGGGTGGACCCCTGAGTGGGGCCATGTTACCGAAGGTATTGTTATTAAAAGACATGGATGGCAGTAGCAAGAAACAGAATGTTTTGTTTTCTTTGCCTTTGAGATTTTGTATATTGTGGTATAACAAAGAAAGTTAACTGGTGATAGATGTCATGTGAGGTTTGTTTTTTGATTTAGACATCCCTGTGTGTAACTGAGAGAGAGAGTGAATGCAAGAAGTGGGAATGTTGTAGCCGCTTAACACAATACAGGTTGAAATGCAATTTTATGTGATTTACATAGTAGATTGGAAATGAGTATAGCATTGTTGTTTAATGGATAATTTATGTGTTTCCTGTACTAACACATTTTTTTTCTTCAGGTTGGACTTTTTTTAAGAATAGGAAACGTTGTAATAATGCATTTGACTAATATTTGTTTCCACAGATGGACTTTAAAGTGAAGGGAAGTGGTTTGGTCAGAATTTCAAAATAGGTTGTGGATGAGTTTGTCAGCACTAATATTTTTCCACAGGTGGGACTGTTCAAAGGACTGTTATGCATAATTTTTGGGGAAGGATTTTTTGTGCCTATTTTTATAGAGCATATGTACCATTGTAGGAGAAGCAAATAACTTCGAATTTTTAAAAATGCTAAGAATTTTAAATTGTAGAAATAATTTGGCAGTGATGTTAATATTTGGTAACACTGTTTTGAGAGGGCAGTGTGGGGATATGCATGTGTGAGTAATTGTGGTGTGCTAGGTATTTAACAATTTGGTGATTTTATAGTTGTGTGCTTGTATGAATTAGAGTTTGTGGTGTAAATGATTACTCGCAGCAGTGGTGTTCGTTAGGTTGTTTTGAGGCACACAGGTAACGAATAAGGGGTAGCAATATCACACTGGTTGTGTTCAATGGGTGTTGTTTTACCCGGACGTTCAGAATGTCCAAACTGTTTTTTTTAGTGTGAGGTGCACATCTTAGTGTTGGTTTTAGTGGCTGCAGGGATTTGAGTAGATGTTGTTGTTTAGGTGACTGCGATGTTTCTAGTTGTGTGGGATGTGTTTTCATGCTTACTCATTCAGTGGTTGAGGTTTGTCAGGTGGACCATTTGAATACAGGCGACGAATTGGGGGTAGCGGCATAGGCAAATGTTGTGCACGTGTTGTTTTGTTGTTTACTCAGGTGTTTGGAATACCCAGCTTTGTTCATTGGTACGTGATTCAGTGAATTAGTTTGGAGCTAGGTTAGTGATGTGGTGTGAGTTAGCATGGGTTGCGTGTTGTTGTGTGGTAGAGGAGGAGAGATTATTGATTTTTCTGAGGTATAGATTTTAAGTGGTACAATTTCCTATGGTAGTGTTTTTCCCTTACGTGGTAGAAAAGGGGAGGGGTATTGTAGTTGGTGTCATGGTACCATTTTTATTGGAGATGCTTTCAGGTTCTGAATGTAGTCTTAGTTCTAGTGGTAGGGATGTACGCACATGGAATTTGAGTGTGTGGATGCATGGTGTTTTGTGTATGTGATGTTTGGGTGGTGTGTCTGTTGTGTGTTAGGAAGGGAGATATGAAGTGATTAGGTTTCTTTGTTGCTTGTGCAGAAGGAGCAGAATGATGAGTGAGTGACACATAATCTTGGTTGTGAGAATGTTGATGTATGATTCAAGGGTTCTATGTTGGTCAGTTGAGAGATGTAAGCCTACCTGGGAAAATGGAGGTGTATGCTGCTCTGAACCCAGATGTACTTGACCTTATATGATGATTACAATTTACTGGAACTTAATTAAAGTAGTTGCTGGAACTTCACCTGAGGTCAGAGTCATCTGTGGGGAACCCAGAACTTTACAACTTCCTGTCTTGGCTCCCTGACTTCCTTACACGCCGCAGCCACTCATTGGTTGACTGGTACGGGACAGGATCATTTTTCTTTTAGCCTTTCTTTCTCAAAAGCAGAAGGCCCATGAGCAGCAGCAGAGGCTACCAGCCGGCCAGGCTAGGCCAGGCCACACATCAGCGGTAGGGAAACCCACAAGTAGTCCAATGTGCCCAGGAACGTAGCCCAAATATAGCCCAACTCCTGTGCTGTAGCAAAAAGAATGATCACTAAGCCGCCCGAGCTTTGAAAGTGAAACACACACATGACAAGGTACAGTAATCCTGATTGGGAGAAAATTAATAAAACAATCCACTATTTGATTACATCGGCATAATGGAAATAAAAATAACATTTGGTGTTTCCAAATAGCATTTGGTGTCTGTCATGCCAACCACAAAATCAACTTTCACGCACCACTTCACTCTCTCTCTTCTCTGTAGCAATGGTGTTGGCGTTGATTTTTGGTGGCGTACCAAACACATCCATTGATGTAGAATGCAGGAGGAAGTTGGCATGCGTTGTTAATTCTGTACATGGTGGTAACAATTGCTTCTCGTAAATTGTCTTGTACATTCTCAATCCTTGCATGTCTCACCAATATTGGCACCGCAAGTACATACACATCTACTGCCCCGTATGGTGTTTGTTTGCTTACTTCACTGTGATGAAACTCAATATAATTACATCAAGAAACACACACTTAAGCAAATTCGCATTTTATTTCACAGTTGCAGAGTGGAGGCAGGTTCATAAAATGCTAAGTTGCCTGACAACAACAATCCAGAGCACAAAGGGATTTAAAAACGACTTTCTGAAAATGCAATGGGGGAAAATGACTGCGAAAGGGATTTCGAGCAAATCCCATGCATATTCATGGGCTGTCTCAGAGGCTTCCACCAAATTGTCCTCATTCAAAGTTAAAAGAAGTTTGAAACGGCAGCGCAGGGTTGGCTCAGCTGTGCAGCCGCAGATAGGAAACATCTGCAAACAAGACATCTGGAACCAGAAGTCGCCGACGGTGTGCGTGTCAGCGGGGCCTCTGGAAGGAGGGGCCGGCTCCTGTGCGGGTGCGAGGGGAACCAGAGAGAGATTGCCGGACAGGGAGCCTTTAATTGCGAAATAATGCAATTCCTCTCGCATGATTGTCTGAAATGCAGGCCATATTCTAAATAATTTCTGCATAACCGCTGGGGCGCCAGGCATAATTCCAAGCAATTTCAGCCTGCCATGCCTCTGCCCTGTGTGGCGCCTTTTCAGATGCCTGCAGCTTGCAGTGAAATTAACAGTCACCTCTCGTGCCAGAGTGGCTTTCCACTCACAATAATGGGCTAATGCGAGGCCTATCTCTGCGCGACAGGAGAGCCATGTTTTCTGTGGGTGAGTTTGGAGAACTCGCATCTCAAAACCAGAGATAAGTAAATATCCATAGCAGAACACACCCGCCGGCTGGAAAGTCCTGTTCAGGCATTGTTTTCATCCATTTCAGTGTCCCTGATAACATCGCCTTCAGGCTGTGCTTCTGATAAAAGGCGTAGATTGCCTGCTTCTCACAGACTCCAGCGCCCCCAAAAGCCGGCGTATCCTTCATGGCGACAGGAGAAAAGCTAAACCCCCCTCCACCCCAAAGCTCAAATTACCAGGAAACACTATTCCCTGTGACGAGCACACTTATTTAAGAATGAAACACAGCTGATTAAGGTCCCTAGCCGTTCATCAAAATATATTTTGTAAAGAACATGATGCTTTGTAGAATATGGTTTGGACTTTTTCTCAGGTGGCAGGGCAAGGAGGTACATTTTAAAAACTGAATCTCGAGTTAGAGGGGGCGAAGTGGGTCATGACATGTGTCAGCTTAAGTTTGCAAATAACTATTCACCCTATACACTAAGATGTGACCTTCAGCAAATCTGATTGATCCACGATTTACACCTGGAGTGGGCTACCAGATAAAACAGAGGTGCTACTGCTACTGATTTACGCTTGATTTACACGTTTGAGTAAATCAGGTGTATGTCAGTTACTCATTGTACGTTTTTGGAAAATCTAATAGCCTCTCCATATGTAAGTCAAGGGTCAGCCAGACTTAATCCTGGTCACATGTCCGTGAATCAGGCACTATGTCTCTACATTATGAATAAATAAATAAATAAAATATACAGTCCATTTTTATGTTTCATGATGAATTGGCCACACTGATATTGCCCAACGGATAGTCATTACTTAACAAATAGCATAAGATTTGATTTTTGATTTTTGATCATTTGTAACACGCATGTGACGAAATTAATCGTGTATGGGCGCAGATGTAATTTTTGTAATTAGAAATGTGTTCAGATCAAGTTCAATTGTATGTGGAGGAATGGATTGACTTTACAGATAAAAGGCTCTAACAAAACAGATAGGTCTTTACCGCCATTAAGGTGTTCAGTCTGACAGTATATCAAGGGTACTCACCAACATTCTTCAATGGATTGAGGATAGTCAGCGAGCACTCATGAGCATTACTCAAGGTACTGAAGCAACAATATAGAATCACCTCTTCCTTAAAATGAATAAGCCCACTTCATACTAAATGTAACACACGGAGTTTTATAACAGGGCTCTCAACATGTCATCGCATTTATATTTTCACCCATATTGTAACCAAGTAGCATATTAAGATACCAATTAAGTGGCATTTAGCGGGAGGTGTTCTATCTTTAGAGGGAGGGGGTTTCTCCTCTCCCAACTACTTTATTAGCACAGCTGTCCCCTTGGGATGAATGAAAGGATCTGTATTGTGCAGCCTCATGTAGTGACATTGTGGTGTCTTGTGCGCCTGGGTGGTTCTCGCTTGAATGACCGGGGATGGTAGGTAAACATACCATGCAAGATGTAGAGGGGCATTAGTGTTCTGGCATGATGGCATTAATTACATAGTGGTTGTCTTTGCCTCTGTCTCCTAGATACCTACCTGTAACCAATAACAACACAGACTCAAGTTTACCCCAGTCCCGGGTCCAGCCTTGCTCCTGCTTGCTACCTGCCCAGCCTAGCTACCCAGAATACAACAGCCATCATCCAGGAGATTCAAGGCATAATTCACAGAAGAGTTTTATAATAGCAAAGCCCCATTGGGAAATGCTGTGCAAATAAGGGCCGTGATACGTCATTTACTGATTTCAATTTTTAAGAGAAATCCCAACGTGCAGAATCGGGAAAATACATATTCTGTAGTTTGAGGGCATCCTGTGCCAACATGGTGTTTTTTAAATGTCTGTGGGTGTTATGGATGAAATGATTTCACATACGCCGATATCGTCCAAGCTTTACTCCAGAGCAATGCAACAAATGTGTGTCAATTCCGTGTGTCCACTAATTTGGAATGTCATACTTTCTTTAAAACAAAAAACAATCATAATTTCATAGGTGGTTTCATTGACAGCATTGAATGAGTCTCTCAACTGCTGGCTCCTTTATATATTTATAATCCAACGCTTGTCAATGGGAAACTGAAAGAAAAGGAACATCTGTGCTATCTGGAGAATTGCCCATTGACACCGGAGTCCCTTTCACTAGACTTCATTCTCAGGAAAACTGAATCCAAGCCAGAAAACATCTCTGTTCTCTGACGTCCATTACTTTCCACAGCCTGACCCTGCAATGAAACATCCCAGGATACGAAGCACACATGTGTCGGCCGTCAAGAAGAAATGTCTGTGTTGTTAAGCAAGCTGGCATGTGCACGTTTACACCCAGAGGTAGTTCAGCAAATCACAACTGTGCCCACAGCTTCCCAGAACGTCGTTTACTCGCATGAGTCTGGTTAGATAGCACAGTGGATTGAGTGCATGCTGTTGAGATGTGTGCTCAGTACACAAAGTACAGGTTTGGCTGAGTCAGCTTAGTTTTCTTTCATCTAAATTGAGTCCTGTTACAGTGGGTAATTAATCCACTGCAAAATGCCAAAATGTTTGACAACAGATGTGGTTTACAAAATAAAAGTATGTATACTATATAGAAAGGGGACTGAGCACCAACTTCCCCTCTCACCCCCTTCTAAAATGCTGCAAGTTGCAGCTAGTCCAACCGCAGACCCAAGTTGTCTGACTGTCCTAATGAATATATATGGTAGGGGGAGTGTTGTGAAAAATGAAATGAACACCACGCCCAGTGGGCATCATGTACATAGTGATTGCAGCATAGAGCCCTTTCGGCACAGACGTAATTTCCATATAGAAAGATATGCATTCATGCGTGTGTTCCCTAAACAATCGTTGATAGCGTGCAAACAGGCCAAGAATAAATATTGATATTTGTCCCTTACCCCTTCTCATTAGTTTATTAAAAAAGAATATACATTGAGTGCATCAGACTGTCCATCTTTGAATGATAACCTTCCATCACAAAATAATGTATATGATCATTGTCGGTTTTGATAGTGTACTTTGCTGAGCAAAACACCTGGAACATTGTTATTTTAACTAATATATATATATATATATATATATATATATATATATATATATATATATATATATATATATATATATATATAAATATTGTAGTCCGGCAGTCGCTGCACTATAGTTGAGTATCACAGGAAATACGAAAAATGAATTGCTAATAACCTTTGACTCGTACAAGGGATTTGGCTGAAATTTTGCAAATACTATTGTACTCACCCTCTCCCCCCAAATGCCTCCCCTGCCCCCAGACTGGGAATTTTGGGAAAGATCATTCAACAAATAAGGAAGTTATTAAGAAAATAATAAAATGCAGTTTCAGCCTAGTCCCCATTCATTTTCCCATAGAAGAAAAATTCAAATGTTTGCTCGAGCGCCCAGTGAAACACGCTGGATAGAATTGAACCAGGTACGATACAACTTGGCCATGAAGCACTGACTCGATTTCTTGGGGGAGTTTCGGGGGGGGGGACTGGTGGGTCTGGGGTAACTGCGTCCAGTAGCTTTTTAAATACTTGGCAGAGAATTATAGCTATATCTCCCATGGTGCTTAGCAGAAGAGAGGCTTTTCAGAAATGAAAAAGCTGCCTTTTTTTCTGCTCGTTGTGAGAGATCACCGTGGTTATACCCGTGGCTACTGTAAATGAAGAGGCCGAAAAAAAGCCACTTGGATGAGGAAAAATGATACAATGGCATCAGTCTAGAGGTGGGGGAGAGGACACCATGTTAAGTTGGGGAGTTGGAGGGGGGCTAGGGACCAATATAAGAGCACAAATGTTTTCTGTTTTCTCGTAGCTGCATTTTTTCTGCAGAATAACCACGGCTACAAAAGAAAACGAGATCAGGAATGAAAGTGCATCACACAGAACAACGAGGGTTGGGGGTGCGTGGGAGATGGCTAAGGAGGGAACCGTGAATTTGGGGAGGTAGGGGAGCATGACAGGAGGAGAGGGGCACCTGGTGAATGACTGGACAGGCTGAACTCAGCGCATTCCTGTTACAAAGGTAAGAAGAAGACATACTTATTAGAAGAGAAGGGATTCATAATGCCATTGAAAGAAAACGGCATTATGGGGGATTTACTAATATAAAGGAGATAATCTGGAACACACAGAGTTAAGCCCATCCTGAGTCCTCCCATGCGTTCAATTTCAGGGATTTTCTTGCAATACTTTTCTTAACATGGTTAGTATAGCTCAGTGTCAAAGCGCTAAAACAAGACGACACAGATTGAAACAAGTTTCGAATCCCGGGTCCGTGCTTAGAAACTTCTCTGGTATTAATAACATTATAAATAACCAATTATACTTATTATATACCTTAACTGATCATTAACTGACATTGTTTCATTTTATGGTTAAGTTGCTAAACCGATAGGAAGAGCACTTTTCGGGCGGCTTATATATATAGCCTTTTTTGGTGGGAATACACATCTCGACAAATGCCATTCCTTCTTGGACAAGGTCATGCTCTGATGAAAACCAATGGTCTGTGTCTTCTGTGAGCACAAAGGCAATGTTTCATTTTTAATGGTTGGTACTGCTGCTGCACCTGCAAATTTGTTACAGTATGCAAAGACATGAATTTTTTACAAAACAAATAGAAAGGGACAAATGCAGTTGTAGCCCCTGCAGGCTCGTCTTCTTGCCCCTTATAGGTTCTGTCATAACCTCAGTCCCCAGCCGGAGAGCCTATTTGCTTTACCCTTATCACCCCCTTGTAGACAATGAGCCCCCAGAGCGATTGTGACATATCTGTAGGACACATGCATTGACAGGGTTTGTGTCCAGATGCCTTCGCAGACCTCAGTCAGCTGTTAACCATAAAAACACAGCAGCATTTCTTCAAGAAATCTGCATTCTTTCAGATAGGCCATGATGCTGTCAGCAACAGCTGTGAGGGCTCTAGCAAATGCAGCCCTTACAACAGCACTGTTGCCCAAAGGGAGAGAGAGAGAGGAAGAGAGAGAGAGACAGAGAAATATGATATATGATATGATAGTTTGTTTATGTAGCGCCTAAACACAATGTATTTCAAAGCGCTTCAAGCGAAGGGAGGGAACAACGGAAAATACAATGACATTCTTACAGGCCATGAACAACAAGAATGTGAAATTAACTATTGTACTCGGCCTGGCGACATTTCAGATAGTGCAAGAGCTTTGACACAGATAGGAAGGGAGGGGGCGAGAGGGAAATGGGAACAGACAGGCGACTATCGTACTAGGCCTGACAACATTTCTGGTAAAGCCGGAGATTTACAAGAGTTGAGGGAGAAGGGGTGGAGAAAGGGGGAGAGGAACAAAACAAGCGACTATCGTACTAGGCCTGATGACATTTAGATAATGCTGGAGGGGGGTGGGACAAGTAAAGGGAGGTGGTCGGAGACAAACATTTGTTGCTATCATACTAGGTCCAGGGACAATTCTGATAGAGTAAGTGCATAGAAGAAAGGAAGAGAGGGAGGAGACAGGGAGAAGGGAGACGAGGAGAGAACAGACAATAAAACAGTGAGAAAAAAAGTGAAGAAGCAGCGGGGAGAGCGAGTACAGTTGCAGAGGTCAGTAAAACACATAATGTTGCAGGAAACAGGAAATGTAAGCAAGGATTCAAGATGCCAATACTCACAGTATGATTAAGTGCCATGCTGAGTACGCGATCCAGGGGAGGTCCAGCTTGAGAATTGAGAAGGTGAAGCACCAAGAGTATATGTTCCAAAAAGTCAAATCCAAGCGTTGGCAACAGTTTGGTGATAGTGAAACCATAGTTAAACAAAACAACTCCTGAAGTGATTAGCTGAAGGGGGGGTAGGGTGGAAGTAAGGGATAAGGCAAAAGGGGAAAGGTGCGATCAGGCAAGCAGGGTAAGGGGAAGGACAACATGAGGGGACAGAAAGGGGGGACACTTACACATTTATGAAACACAGGTGGCAACCTTGAAGCTGCATTTCTTTGAGGCCCAATACATCTGAACTTCACAACTGCAATGTTCAGCCAGTGGGTCTGCATCACTGTTTTCATCTGATGCTGTTCCTGGTATGGAGAGTGCGAGAGAGACAGTGGAACAGACAGACAGAGACAGAGCAAGAGAGAGAGAGATAGAGAGAAAAAGAAGGAGTAGCAGAGTGTGAGAGAGAAACAGAAGCATACAGACAAAGAGCATGGGCGAAAGAGGGAGTTATATAAGCATATGCCACGCTCACTGCAGATAGTAGTACAGATGTCAATATTCACTGTGACGTTAACAGTTTGATCTTCACAGAAACATGTGTTTCATTTAATAAGGCTTGTTTTCATTTTCTCACTTACATGTCAGGATGATATTCTGCAAATGGATTGTGTTAAGGTCTGCATGTCACACGTCCAGCAGACTGTACGTGCGAGTGGTCATCTGTGTGTGCTAAGGTGAGTTCTTGTTTTCTCAACAGCAGCTCTGTTCGAGGCCTTTTTCCTGGGGCTGGATTATGAACTTTCTGTGAATGTGGTTTTATGAAAACTAAAATGGGAATGCCAGCTCGCAAGCAGCTCTCTCACTTAGGTCTTAATGTGCCCCAAATTAGCAGCACAATCTACTCAGCTGGAGAATCCTGTAGGAAGCACGCCTCTGCACCTGCTCCCTATTTTCATTTCACACGACAGACTGCTATGTACTGTTGTTAAGCAACGCTGTATTTTTTCCCATTATGGACATACAGAAGGCTATTGCACAGAATTCTGCTATATTTTCATCGGGTCCTTGCGCCAGATGTATGAAAGGACTTTAGATTTGCAAACCTTGCACTACTGCAAGAGGGATAATTTGTGAAGGCAAATCCGAGATCTCAGCATATGAAAGGGGTATTGTGACAAACAATTGTTATCCTAAATCGCTGACGCCGTATTAACACAACTGGTGGTTTACAATATTCCGGTCTCAGAGAAGGGCTGTCATCCCCCCTTCTCACTCATAAGGAAATGTATCAATGATTTCTGGCCACTGATGCAATTGCAAAACCTTCAGTGGCCACCATCCTGCAACCACCAGACAGCAACCATGACCGAGTTGCAAGTCGTCTCTTGAAGACCACCTCCACTCTACATGGCACACTGGGCAGCAAAATATATATAGTGTATGGTAGTTTACTATGAAAGGCTAGTTTATTATGTAATGTGGTTTGCTTCCATGGAATTGCTATAAATAATTATTTAAGCACATGAAATGTAAAGCAAAACCTTAATAAATATCTATATCAACTAAACCTGGAAAGATATGCGCAGTCTCTTAAATTGTCCACATCCCAGTTTCACCATTTAACCAAGTGTGTGATCCTGAGCAAATCATTTAATCACATTGTGCCTTATCTGCAGCTCTGCAAGCGACTCTGAGTCACTTCAAAGCTTG
Organism: Ambystoma mexicanum; assembly: GCF_040938575.1. Taxonomy (NCBI): domain Eukaryota; kingdom Metazoa; phylum Chordata; class Amphibia; order Caudata; family Ambystomatidae; genus Ambystoma; species Ambystoma mexicanum. Next base: position 291,014,931 of record NC_090939.1, on the reverse strand, counting down.
TGTTAATGTATCATGGGATTATAATGGAAGTGCCTGATGACTATAGAATTGCTCCACATTTAACAATAGTGCAATTTATTTATTGTGCACCACAAAGTTATTTGTCAATTGGCTTATTCATGGCAACTTAATCTAACGTCACTTCCATGGTGCCTCAAAGTATCAAAGACGGATAATGCGCCTTGCAATGTCCTTCTGTGTGAAGTCACTTCTGTTGGTGCAATCCATATAATAATTAGGAAGTTGGCATGTATTTTACCTCAGAGGGCTTGTCTAATAAATGCGTTTCCTGCATCTGGAATGATTCTGCAGTTTTTTTTGTGTGTTAAAATGTCATCTTCCACTAATGCTACCAAAACAATAGTTGGGGCAAGGGTGGGTGGTTTGGGGGCGCCAATGAGAACATGTGGAATTCCACACACTGCATTTTGTTGTTCACCCGCACCCCACCCCCCAATCTTACAATGCTGGATATTCCCCTGCTTAGTTTGGTAAGTGGAGCAGTTTTTGGTGGCCTGTAGCCTGAACCATGACACGATTTACTAATTTGCACCAAACCGTCCTGAAAAAAGTGTCTGCAAAACTCAAAATACTTTTTGCCAGTTTGGTGAAGACTATTTTTGGTGGCAGGGGAAAAAGTTATATAGGGCTCCTAAAAGAGGTCTTTTAACACAAAATCCCATACGGTTCGTACACCTAGAGAAAAAACTGCTTAACAAAAGTTCACCATGTTTGGAAGGAGTATAGCACTCAAATTCATTTAACAGAACTTGCAGAGTACGACAGTTTTGGGTCCCAGGTTGTCTGAGCTTGACTCTTTCCACTCTACTTGGGGAGGGCGCACCTTCCGCCAACATCATTTTGAAATTAGGATGGTGGTACTTTAGAAGCATCTGAAAAGTGGCAAGACTAATTTTAGAGGTGTTGCAGAGCTGTGGCTTGCCACATAAAATGCATCATTTGTTATTGTTTGTGTGTCTTCATACCTGGGGCCTTAATGTGTACTGTGAGCTCTGCTCACATTGTCCAAATATGACAATCACCCTCACTAGGGTCAGCTCGCAGCCCAGCCCCCAAACAAACATACACAAACACAATTAAAAATGATTAAAAAAAAGTACCTCTACTCTGCTTTCAAATGCCGCCCGGGCCATGTCTTATGTTACACCGACCTAACCTCTTCGCACTCACGCACCTCCAGACAGAAACTAGCAAGTTGAATGAGCTTCCTAGTTTATGTCTGTGTGTTGCACAAACACAAAGCCGGAAAGCGATTCTCTGTGCCGCGGCCCCTGGAAGTGCTGCTTCTAGCGTGGCAGCACAGGTGCCAGGCCTTGAAACACCCAGTTGAGCATTCTGGCTGCTGACTTTGAGTCAGGCCAGCCAGGGTGAGAGGGACTGAGCTATGCAGGTCATCCTGGCCCTGAATGTGTTGCAGCACGGCTGCCAGGCATCTCAGCATTATGTAATGAGAGAGCACACGCCTTACATAATTGATGATTGCAGCCCCCTGCCCTCTCTCCAAAAGATGGGGGGACAAAAAGGCATGCATCTTAGCTCTTTGTAATGAGACAACACAAGCCTTGCTGGGCACCCTAGGCGGGCTTGTGCTGTCCAATGACATAATTGATGATTGCGGCCCTCCTGCCCTGACTCCAAAAGATGGGGGGACAAAAAGGAATGCTACAGAAGTTCGGGGGACAAAACTCCCTCCCCCATATAATTACACCCATGTCTGGGGCGCAAGGAGAGGTCCCACAAACAGCGGTCCCACAAGCCTTATACCTGCAACCTAAAAGTCATTTTTCTCAGTGCATCACTTTCAGTGTTGTGATCGTGGTCTCTTCAAGAAACAGGTTTTGTGGGGTGATCAGATGTCCCGGTTTTCTCATAACTGTCCCAGATTTGGGACCTTCGTCACCATACCCCAAGAGCATTTTTGAATTAAAAACCACATCCAGGTTTTGAGGTTTTAAATACACATAATTAGTCTTTTAAAATGTCATCCGAGGACGGTTCAAACCCCCACCCTTCCAGGTACCAGGTATCCAGGAATCGCACCTAGAAACACTTGTGTACAGGCGCGTTACTGCGCCAAGAAACACTTGTGTACAGGAGCTTTATAAATGACTTATATCATACCAGCTGTATGCAGTAACGTATTGTGCCACAGAGACAGGCTGAAAAGCAACTAAATAGCGAGGCACGTAAAGTCAAACAGAGCAACAGCCCCTTTGTTATTTACGTTACTGTGTGATGGTTGAGATGCTCAACATTTCACAGTAAATACCGATAATAATCAAGTTCATTGTATACATAAAACATTACAATACATAATTCAATCAAAATTATTTAAAATACATTATGCTTGATATTTACGAACCTCAACAATTGTATGCAGATACTATGGCATGGTGGGGGGCATGGCGCAGGGGGGGTGGGTGCAAATGTTGGGCGAAATGGGAGGAGGAGGAGTGGGTTCCTCCGTCTTTTAAGTCAGTGGTCTTCAAACATTTTATGCCAAGGCCTGACTGAGCAAAAAATACATTTTTCAGGACCGCGCTGCCCTCTCCACCCCTCCGTGTTGGCGTTCATTTTTTGTTTTTAGTTTTATAGAGATGGCTGCAGAATGTTTGGTGCTTTAATTTTGATGGGATATGTTGTTGGGGAGACATTCCAAGACAGTAGGACAATCACTTCCAATCCAAAGATGGAAAATGTGCACATAAAAACAAAATTCTCCAGTAGGGTTTTTATTTTCTCAAAATACATTCCTATTAGTATATTCAGCAGAAGGCAATTTGATTTTACAGAGCAAGTACTAATGGGAAGGGTGGGCCTGTCTCTCTGCAGAAAGTGAGTCAATGTATGCCTTTATTTTTTAGACCGCCACTCTGAGGTTGTCCTCCCACTTCCAGCCTTGTTCCGTATTTCGTTTTGAGTACAGCCAATGCTGAAAAGCCTATTTTGCACAAGTAGGAAGTGCCAAACAGTAAGCGAGGCTGTATAGCAGACCTTGCCAATGTTGAATACTCTAGGATTACCTTCAGTCAAAAGTCACCCACTGCAATGTTCCTAAATTCAGATTGCAGAGTAGTGTTCGACTGAACTTCAGTCAGCTCCTCCTGGACATCAAATGGAAGATGCACCACTTCCTCTGCCAGAAAAGGTTGCATCACCCAATTATTATTGCCAGCATTTTATTGAGGGAAGTATTAATCAAAGCTGGCCCTTAATGTTGTTAGGTGACTTGATCAGCATTCAGTGAGTAAAATAACTTTGTAACAATAAAATGCAGATTTGCATAAAATGAAAGAGAATTTTGGGATTATCAGGCATAGTGAAGGCCCCTCATATGAAAAAGTTGAAATGCCCTGGTGCCTCTAATTTGAAAAGGATGAAATGCCATGGTGCCTTCCCTGGCCACTGCTGCTGCAGGAGAAATGAGGGCGATGGGGTATTTGTTCTATTCACTTGTAAAGAGTCTCCACAGTCCTCATTTCTCCCTCGCTTAGAGTGGAACCAGTCTGCGGCACACAGCTTGTAATGCAAAGTACACATTTTAAGCACCAGAACAAAAAACTGAGAACTGAATACATTGCTGAGCTAAATTAATTCTGACTGGCAACATCGGGGCAGTTGCCGCCCTGACACTCTCCCATCTGAAAGTAGGGCAGTATTTCACCAATGAACGATCATTGGGTATTTCCTGCTTTGCATTCAGATGCGAGAGGCTAGTCTTCCCCGCAAAACAAGGTGTGTGCTGTAATCAGGGAAGTTTCTAGCCAACTTGGTGCTTGGGGCGAAACATCAGAAACATCAGAATGCACCTCCCACCCCCACTGACTGGCACACATCACTCACAAACGGCACCTCTGTCGTGCAACAAAACCCCTCCTCAATATGAATAAATAATTGCTATATAAATGAAGCTGGTTTCATTACATTGTAATTGAAGAACTTTACAGAAGAGTGTGTGAACAGCCTATCAGGGTCTGAGGGCCCACTGACCTGGCCCTGAGTTGCCGGTGTTCTGTTCATACAACCTCACTTGTATTTCGCAAGGGGCAATACTAGACTAACCATATGAATTATTTTCTGATAGAATGTTATCATTCCAAAATGGACAGTCTGGTACACTCTAATTGTACTCTTTCAAAATACCTACCTCTCTGAGAGTGGGAAAGGGGACAAATAGCACCAATGAGGATTCCTGTCTACTTTGCATTAAATCACAGAGTATTTCAGGACTTTAAGAGTGATTAGAGATCTCTACATTTGATAAACAAGTCTGTGATAAAAGGATTGTATGTGTGAATCGCTAAATGCATAACTGATGCATGGCTTGGTGCTCACATCACAGTTCACAATACTCACCCTAACATTAAAATGTTTGTAACCATGAACCATACATGCTCATTTGGACAGCTAACGTTTTGGGATGCAAGTATAAAATGGCTGCAACATCTGCCATTCAAATGGGGTTTAAGAGCTTGTTTGCTTCTTGTTTCTGATGAATTCTAGAGGAGGAGGGCCTGGGTCCCAATGTGGGCATGCTCAACCGCAATACAGAAACATCTTTAGGGAATTAGATCTACGGACAGAGCAGGATACCGCACAAGAGAGACCCAATAAACAATGCACAGAAGGGCTACACAGAAAGGATTGTACCTCTTTCAAACTTTATCCTGACCAGTAATAAGCTGATGAAGCGTTTTAAACAAAACCAGCTTCTGGTGTGTGCTAAGGGTCCACAGTTCCTCAGCCACTACCTCCTCACCATTGCGCAGGCCTCAGGGGTAATTTTGACAAAAAAGAGCAGGCCCATGCTTTATCTAACCGAGCTAGCAATACAAGAGAGAATGGGGTCACGTGGAATGAAACGCTGGAAAAATCAAGCAAAATCAATTACTCCCAGTGTAGGACCCCAATGCGGGGATAGGCCAGGCCAAGGATAATATAAAATCAATTGAACTTTATTATTCACATATTAATTTACATCATACATAGAGCTGAATCCATGGTAAAACAGCATAAAAACACACAATCAATATTAAATACATACACGTAAAGTGCATAGTTATCTGATAAACGCCCTGCAATACAGGATTTAAAGTGCACAATGCTGAAGCAAATTTAGAACAAAGTACAACTAAAGAAAATCCAACATCAAAGAAAATTATGACAGCAAAAATCAACCAAAAAGTTGCAGGAAAAGAAAATAGAAAAGGTGGGGAGGGCGAGGGTGTCTTGACTGTTTAGGTCGGAATGGTGACAAGTGTTGTAATCTGATGGTTTCTACCATCTTTTGCACCTCAAGCTTGTCAGATCTTTCTTAAAGTAAATTTTATTGGGGTTGGAGGACTTCCATAGGACAGGGAGTTTGTGCTGCAGACATTTACCCCTGTTTTGCCCTCCGCCTCCCTGACTTTTCTATTGGATTTTCTTTAGGTGTACCTTGTTCTAAATTGTATTGCTTGTTCTGTTACTAGCCTGGGTCCACGTGGTTGGGGGCGCCTATCTTGGATCATATTATCTAACCGAGCTGGCATTTGCATCTCTTATTAGTGCTGGCCTGGCTGCAGCTAGTGAAAATCATGGTGTGGCAGCATAGAAAGGGCGTTTGGCCATGTGAATTTACAATTTGAGGCAACTTCTTTGATTGCTTTATGTGTTTAAGTGTGGGCACAGTACGGCATGCTCGTCAGATGAACATACACAACACAGTCCAGTGTGCTCTTGTATGGACGTTGGGCACATCAGACAAAAAACAGGTATATGCGCTGGTACATAAGGGAGCACCGCATAGACACCATTAACAGGGTGGCGACTTGTGCAGCGCACAAATCATTGCTGCGCACATCACTGCATTGATTTGCCATGGACTACTGGCTGCATAGTGCCACACAGTGAACTCCACTTTCCTAATCAAGGTGCCAAGTGACATTGGGTTGCCAGCTTGTGTACTCGCTAGGCAGTGGCTGGCATATTTAGACAATTAAAAGACCTTTGATGCTGAGAGGATGCAGCAGCCTCTGGAATACTTAAGCAACAGGGATGCGCCATATGTAACTAAAAAGTAATATAGGACAAAAAAATATGCTTTGGCGTGTCAAAAAAGAGACATGAAAATAAAGCAAATAGTTTTAAACTTTTCTGTGTGGCACGTTAATTCTCTTTTGCATAGGTGTTGTCAACAATGGCTTGTTAAGTGAGCCAAATTTATAAATTACCCCACTTGAAAGGCTGTCAGCACAAAGAACGAGGGGCACGGGGTGTGTACTCCAGAGCATCTCACAAGCTGCGTTTGGAATATGCATTCCATTGTTTGCATATTCCAAACGCATGACAGTCGTCCACAAATCTGCGGAGAGCAGCATCCGCACATCGCAGAGCAGCGCTCACCAGCACAGCAGGATGCACGCCCCACTGGGCATGAGGCTGCGGCCCAACAATGGGGCGCACCCCACAATTTGAATACCGCTGCTCTAAGTGAATGCATTGCAGAGAGAGAGGTCTGACGGGCTCTGCCTGCCCAGAATATGATAAAGCCGACATAATAATTTGTATTCATCAAGATTGTTACAAATATTTATCCATCCAAATTTAGAAGGTGGTGTCGCTCTATGACATGCATTCACGGAAGGTGTTTTTAACAAGCAGTCCCGGTTCGGGAGAGATACACTCGGCCACAGAATTGCGCCACAGATCACTTCTAATATTGTGACAGAAATTACTGCAAAACATTCATAGATGGCGGAATGGCGCACCCACTGGAGACACGACCGGCTAATGCACATGCGCACTACACGCTGTGATGACCGCGGAAGTCTTGTAAACTGCTCCCTCCGAACAGAAAGGAAGACGCGATTACACAGCGAGTCAGCAGACACTTCGCACCTGCCGAATAACAAGCAAGGTAAAATGCAATCAGGGCATATCAAGGACCTAAATTGCAGAGCCTATTGCACACCTGTGGACTCTCCCACAGAGTGTTAATACTTGGCAAAACAGTACTGTACATCACAACCAGCACTATGTGTTAGTATACTGCTATATTTTAACAGATTGAGAGATTCTCAAATAGATTCAAATCAGTCCCTCACAATCACAAGACCAATAGGATATGTGGTATGTAACCCTGTAGGTCCTCGCGGGTCAATTAAGAAACTTGGTTCTCGGAAGAGGCACATTTTTACATCTGGCATAGCTGAAACTGCAACCAGGGAAAGGAGTGTCTACACCAAGAGAGCGGTGGGATTGGGGGGGCGATACTGGGTATGCCCACAGTGGAAAGCTAATGAAAATATCTCCTTTTCTCTTTTCCTCCACCACCCTCCCCGCTTCAGTGATCATTCGGAGCTAAGCCTCTCTTGTTTCGTGTCAGCACCTGCCGGGGTGCTGAGGCACTGAAGGAAGTGGTGCACTAACCAAACCATGGAAACTGGTAGGCCTACTCATACCTCCTTGTAGTAAGGGACTATCGTAAAGGTCCGGAGGTTTAACGAGTGGAATAAATACCACTTGCTAGAGAGTAAAATACTTCGGAACTACCACCCTGCAAAGTTTTCATTTTTGGAATGTTGAAGTATGGATCGTAAACCTCTAAATGTTTTTCCATTTTGATTCACTTTTAAATGCCAACGCAGGGGAAAACGGATAAAGAAAAGCATTTCACCTGCAAGGCCCTGAGCACGCTTTGTGGTTCAGTGTTGAAAGACACACCTATTGTGGTGTTTTTGATGTCACTGAAATCTGACGAAATAGTTAGACCTGCCAAATAACACGCAAGAATGTGGGTATACCGCCAGGCACAAGACCCATCATTGGACCCCCAATTTATTTTGTGTTACTCTCTCAGCCGGTTCAGCTCGTGTGTGGCCCTGATAACAGAGTCCTGTTTCTCCTTCCTCCAGTCTCTTCTCTGCTGCCAAGATAGGTTTATCCAACTCTGTAATGGATTGATATAGGTGCGCAGTGTTATTGTTCATTTCTAGCTGCATAAATTGTAGATCCAATTTCATGATCTGGGCATTGTTCGATTGCGACTGTGGATTTTGTAGTGAGTGGACCTGCACTGCCCTTTGTATCTGGTTCTGTTTTGAGCTCTCCCGACCAAGCATTATGGACTTTATGTCACCGGAGAAGGGACCCTTCTGCTTTGCTGATGCTTTCGCCATCTGCCGGTTGCTGATTTAAGTATCCCCTTCTGTTACTATAGAGAAGCGGTCCACAGGTACGACTAGACCAAAGGTACAAGATTTAGCCCAGTGGGAGACCATTGATCCCTGTGTACTGCAAGTGGATAGACCCAGACAGAGACTCTGTTCTCTCACCATCATGGAGAGAATGCCAAAAGCACCAAGGGCCACTTAGCCAGGCTTTGACCAAATCTGAAAACAGGAGCCTGAACCCCTGAATCCCATATTTTGCCCAGTCTGACATCCTAAAGACAACCTCATCTGTGAGGATATCTCCCTGTCCAACCTTCTTAACAGCTGTGCATTCTCTTGCCTGGAACCTCCAAGCCTTCCAGTAATGGTCTGCTAGATACATGCTATTGTGTGTTTACTGGAGGCAACCCCTAGGCAACGTGCTGCTTCAATAAGTTAGATTTCTGTCGAGAGATAGTCTCTCATAGTTCATTCAAAATCAGTCTGGGCCTCCCCACTGTCACCTGCAACTCCTCCAGAGCCCCAAGACAATTGATCTGTCACACTGCTCTGCCTTTACCTCTGCAACAAGTCCAGTCCTCCTCTCCCACATGCCTCATGTTCTGGGAGGGCCAGGAGCCAAACCAATCAGCCAGGAGGGAACCCCCGTGCCCTCAATGAGAGGATCTCCCTTGATCTGGTCCCCACACAACATGACCGTCTGCCTCACTACTCCACCATTGACCACGAGAGCAGCCAAGTTATCCCAAACCTCCACAATCTGAGGCAACACCTTCTCGGTTCCGCAGTGTTTCGATCTGGACGGGAAGTCCATGATCACTCCTCAATCTATCACTGCTGCGGGACAGGCAATTGTGAGTCACTCTCAAGACCGCCCACTCGCAGCTCCGGTTGCCATCTTGATTCTGGATGCTGCAGGCCTCATGCTTCCAAAGTGGCCTCACGGAGCTGCATCCGGAGAAGTACATTGGTCCGTATGGTGTCTCTAGTCTTACCTTGTAGGGAGAGAACCTAGGTGATTTTGATTGCATTTAACAGGGGATAAGAGACTTCAGATGAACGCCAGCACTAAGAGCTCAAACAGGAAAGCTCATCCCGCTTGCCCCCCTGGCCACGCACCATAATGCTCAGTTTTAATGCTTCAGAATCTTCATGAAATGCCATCACTGCTTCAGTAGTATTAGCAGTATCTGCACACAGTTATGCCACAGTATAAGATACATTCTGAAGCTGTAGTGACAGTGTTATGTTTGGGCAGCAACATATGTTCCATATTAATTGAAACTCAACCAGGTTCTGAATATTTTCTTTTTAAATAGAACTGACCATTTTTGATCTCTCTTGTCTGGCATATAGATATTCTTACACACAGGTGTATATGTCTGTACAGTTAATACTTTGCATATAATGCACCACTGCTTGATTAATGGCTCTTGGATAAAGTGTGAAGTTGAAATGTTCACATAATCTATTTTTCCACCTCCAGATTTTTAGTTTTTAAATAGTTTGTGGATTTACAGACTGAATGCTATGCACGTTAAATGTTTGGCCAGTGCAAACATTGTATATGTACTTTGGAGGAGATTTGATTCATGAGAAAAAATGCAGAGCAAGGCGTCATTTAAAATAAAATTTAAATATTCCAGTTATGCCCTATGCACAGCTGTTTCAGAAAAACACACATGCAAGCAAAATGTGTAATATTTTGTAATCCCCTAAAGCCTGAGCTGACAATGCCTGAGATGAACATTTCAAGAAGCGGAAAACAACTGGCAACTTTCATTAAAATGGGGGGTTGCCAAATCTTAGGAGAAAGAACAGCAGTTATAGAAAGAAAAACGGATTAAATTTGGCTGCTTGGTGTGTGCATTTTCTTCTACATAAGTAAAGAGTCAGGATAAGGAAACCTATCAATGTTGAGAATATGAACTGTTGATAGGTGTTTGATAAGCCAATGCAATATGAACTGTGCTGTTTTATGAAAATAGTCACATTACAGGTTGCAATTGTGACTGAAACCCCCCAAACCACTGAGCATATAGTATGGGATAACAGGTAAGTTCCTTTCCCAATATAATAGACTATTTGAATCTGGGAACTGCAGATACAAATCTTCCTTCAAACAGGAGAAGCAAACCACCACTTGCCCCCTGTGTCTGGTAGGGGGGACATTTAAAAAAGAAAATTTCAATTCAGATGAATCCATGGTCCTGCTCAATCAAATCTGTTAACACCATCTTGCAAGCCATTCCAGAACAAAACAATGTAACACTTGAAAGGACTGCATGTCTGGAAACTCAAGAGGAGCCAGGACAGAAGTTGTAAAATACCTAAGAATAGCAAACTACAATGAATGTTACCATGTCCAGGCCCCAGTCATAAATACCTTGCTACACTGCATTAACAGCATGGACAACAGATACTAGGCAAAAAAAAAAAATATATGTTAAGTTGTAAATTGTACATAAAAGAAATGCAACATGGGATTTACTCTTTTGCACATAATTATTTAACAGAAACTCGTAGAAACTTAATTCTTTTTGTGAAATGTTCAAACTGAGATGGTTTAGTTGGGGCTACCGCAGCCATTTTGCTAATGTGAGTTTTGATTATGCAAAGTATGCAAATTTGTATTTTAAGTCATAGAAATAACACACGCCAGGGAATTATATCATTGCGTTCGTAGTGATAAGACTGTTACTTTCAGATGGGAAAATAAGTAGAATATAAATGTAGTAGGGTGTAAAATGGAAAAATCTATAACTCAGATATTATTTGTGGTATAAAGATACAAGTTGCATCAAATGATTAGTGCCAGAGATAGAAATATGATAATCCTATTATTAAAGTGGTCATATGTGTGAAAATCACACATTAAGAATGTGACAATATTTAATGCAAGAAATCGCTGAGATGATATCACATTAAATGGGAGGGAAACTGGGTTTATAAGTTACTCCCATCAGACTGCCCTCTTCATTAATATGTCCAATGACTGTGGAAGTGTTTGTCACCTGTGATGTCACTTTGGGAACATTGTCCAATCTCTTATACATTGATACAATTAGATTGGGGAAAGTATACACACCTCTAAATGGTGGGGTTTTCTGTTCTATAAAAGGTCATGCATAAGCAGACTGGGGGACTCAGACACTCATTCATGGATAGACACTGAGAGACTTACTCTCTCACACACTGACTGATGGAGAGAAAGAAGCATTGATTACAACAGGAAGGAGAAGGAATAGATTTAAATATGTTTGTGTAACCATTAATGGACTTATTTATTTATTTATGTATTTATTTATTTAGTTTCCATTTGTATGAGCACGCGTAGCCTTGGGACAGCTAGGCGCTGGTACAGACATGTAGGTACAGTTGTCTTAGATCCTCCAGTATTCAGTTAGTTAAACAAATTAATCTTTAGGTATTTTCAAAAGCAGTGGTAGGATGGTACAGAGAGGTTCATAAGCAGAGGCTGTAGTCGGGGACTAGCAGGAGTTAAAGCCCCAGGCCTTCTTCAATGGCAGAGACAGCAGGCAGGAGGTGGGGGAAAGCTGATCCTAATCTTACTGGCTGTTCCGAGATGGGGATAATTGAAGCAGTCCTTAAGAGGGTGGCCACGTATCTGTGATTCAGTCAAAAGAAATCCAAATGTGAATATTATCTAAAAGGGAGTCATCCTGTGGGGAAAGATCCTAAAAAGGGAATGAGATCCAATTCTGCCCCTCTGTTCTTTGTTAGTAGTGAGGGGTGGGAATATATAAATTGGTTGTGGATTCAGAGAAGTTAGGGAACATTTTAGAAGTGCATGAGTTTCTGAAATCAATATATTTTATGGATTAGGTCCCATGGTGTATACTAAGTGAGATTCACCTGACCCTTTTCTCTGGCGATGATGTCTAGCACAGAAGAACAATTAACAGGGGTCAAAAGGTCATCTAACAGTGTGCATACCTAGATAAAGAAGATAATTTAAGTTATTATACCATCAAGCAGATTATTATTATTAATGCAGGGTTGCACAAGATAAAAGGGAGAGGGTGATTTTTTGTTGTCTATTTCCTTCCACTGTTCAACGTGCCCATTGAAAGGAAGAAAGGTACATTTTACACAGTTACTGACTATAAACATCACTGAAGGGAATGTTGCCAATATACTGCTGAACATACATGTACTTTCCTACAAGCCATTCACACACCCGAAGGTCCAATAATTTGTTACGATTGAATTGAAACTCTGATGATGAAGGGGGTGAAGGGGAAGTAGCGAGAAGTCGATAGGCAGTCATGTTTTAACACATTTGTTATTTTGCACAAATGAAAGATTCCTCCTGGACTCTCATGCAATTAATCCATGTTGAATTAAATGCATATATTCCTATGGTGAAGTGTGTGCTATTAAAGTCTCTATTTTCATAACTGCAGCATTGAAAACTGAATTTACTAGGGTGTTGATTATTCCTGATCATTGGCCTTTGAAACAATGTATCTTTAATCTGAGCCCATCAATTCTGTTTTTTTCAATAATAAATAGACCTTCTGTGCAACCCTGTGTGTTTCTTGTTCCCAAAGGGGGAGGGAGCTGTAAGGGGTCAATTCTATTAAATTGGGGGACCCGGATTCATAAAAAGAATGTTATTAAATAAAGGAGAATTGTGCGTACCATGTTCAGCTGGGTATAAACATCGTACAGTACATTACATTGTCGGTCATTGTAATCACTGTGAGTCATTTCCTATACTGAAAACTAAAGTTGTAGTCTTAAAACAATTCTTGTAAAAGAAGTAAATCAAAGATCTTACAGGCCTGATGTAGACCAGTTTCCTGACAGCAGCAAATCTTATCTTACAATCTATACTTTTTTGCAACCAAGAATATGCTCTGCTATGCATGACACCCATGCAAACTCTTTTTAGTCGCTGATTCTAAAGTCAGTCATTTTGCTCAGGGTAATTAATATGATTTGCTATATGTTTTGTGTAACCTGCAGAGTACAAACCTGATCCATAGCAGGCCCGAACCTTACTATTGTTCTCCAATGCCCCATTGAATTTGATCAGTCTAGAATGTTAAGACAGTTCTTTAAAAGGCCCAAAATCTGTTGCATGACATACTCTTGAAAGGTACGTTGATGATACATGGGCTTTCTGTTCTTTTAGACAGATTCAAGCACATACTGTCCCAGATATCATCGTCACATTTTGATGGCTCCATCATTGAGCAATGTATGCAGGGAAATCAGTGATTTTCCTATAAAGATTTTCCATTCTCTTTGGATATATATGTGCATTTAAAAAAATGTCCAGTTTTACCCTAAGTTGGGGGAAAGGAGTGGATCAATATACCCCTAAATCCTGGTGACCATAATGGCACACTAGGCTACTCGGGTGGGAGTGAGCACTCGAGAGACTAAGGCTGTGGCTCCGTTGAACATCCTCATTCATATCAGTGAAGCGGAGGAGTAGCTGTCCTTCAGAATAATCAAATAAAAAATTAACAATTGTGCAGTAGTTCTTATGCAGAAGAGCTGCGCTGTTCATTCCATTCATCTGACAAATGTCAGGATAGCATTTGATATCTATTACATACAATAACAAAATATACGCACATACATGTAAGTCAGGTACTTATGCTCATTTTTAGTGTATGCATAGTTATGCTTAGACAAACTTGATTCATGTGGACCTTTATATTTAATGCCTTTGCCTCACGATACAAAATGTGCAATAATCTTAACTCCAGTTGTGTTTTCCTCAATGCAGGAAGGAGGCAAGAATATCTACCTTGCTAGAGGCAGAACAAATCCTGCATAAATGTAATAATTCTATGCCTATTTTGCATATTAAGGTGGGTGTAAAATGTCCAAGTTGGCTATAGCCAAAGATTCTCGAGCATGCAATCCAAAGCATCATCCGTAGGGAACAATTTGATATCTCTATTTCAGATTTTCATCACTGCCCCATGCCAGTTTCTCCCATTTGTCAGTGTGGTATTAACAGGCATTATTATTACCCAATTTAATGTTACTTAATGTATTGACCTTCGAAGAATAAATTGTGTAATCGGCACCACCAAGATTTGCAAACTGCAGCCTGGCCACCCACATTTCTGTGGTGAGCACTTACTTTGTTTAGCTCTCCTTCTGAAGATGACTTGACAGTGAACATGCATGACAGTGGTTTGGTATAATGCACCCGACAATAATCTGAAGCCATCTATGATACCTAGATTGGATTCTGCACAAAGATATTGGATAACTTCAAAGTTATTTTGTATCTTATGCCCATATAAGCATTCTTAAGTGTCTACAGTCACAGGTGACCAAAAAACTCCAGGCAGTGATATCGATCCCACATTACCCCTAAAGAGATATCACAGGCTTCACTGCATGGTTTGCAGAAGTGATGCTGTACTGCCATCCATCGCTGAACCAGGTCCCACAGCACCCTGGAAGCTCACTGAATGCTGATATCAAAGATCCTAGGGAAAACATGTACTGAGAAAATCACATGTGGTCCCGATCTCACAAGGAGTTAAATAGATAACTATATATATCCAGTAGGTCTCCATTAATGCCTTTGGATTGTATGAACACATGCTCGACCTGATTTGTGAAATAATAAATTTAGCTACAGTCCTCCCTAAAGTGCAATCAGAAATAGTGAGAAACTCAACACAGCTCATTTTCAATTGAACCGTAATGTCCAGCATGCCATGCAGCGTTTACTCACTTTACACTTCAGAGTGCAAATGTGAAGGGCAAAAGGTTACACACATGCTTGTACGCTGCCTTTTGCCCTTTACATTGGTTCTCCACAGTGTAAATGACTAAACTTTGGTGGTAGGGACCACTTATGTTACAATATAAACATAACCGGTCCCCGCCGTCAAATTACGCATTTCAGCAGCATGTGCTCCAATGTCCACTTAAAGGTTTGCCAAAATGTTTGTATATCTTCAGTAACATTCCCTTAAGTATTTGGTGCTTAAGAACGTGTTACTGCATCAATTTGTATTTCACCCAGTAAATCATCAATAGGTAGCAATTCTCCCATCACAGCCCCAATTTTAGCCAGGTGGTCTGCCTTATCATTTCCCTCCTTATCCTCTCCTGGTGTTTTTAAATGTCCACACATTTTTCTCCAGTATATTGTCAAATCATTTTCTGACACCAATTTGTCTATGGCTTGTATCATTTTTCCATGTTTAAGTGGCTTTTTGCTGTATGTAACCATGCCTCTCGCTTTCCAGCCAGGTAAATACTCCACAAAGCTATTTCGTGCATAGTCAGAATCCGTCACCAGGACACTTCCACTGAATTTATTATCAACTGCAGTAGCAATTGCTTTATAAATGGCCACCAATTCCGCCACTTGACTGCTTCTAGCTCCAATCCTCATCCCTACACTGGGGACGCCTTCACATTTCAACCAGACATTCCCTATTCCTGACACTAATTGTTTATTACTGTCATTTTCAATGTGAAAAGCACAACCATCCACATATACAGTTGGCAGATCCTTGCATGTTTTTCCATCAAAAGCTTTGTGTGGTGATTGTTCAAATTCCTGCAAACTAGGTTCCACTTCCATTTCGTTTGATACTTGTTCAGCTGCACAGTCATGTAAGTCAGCTAACCCTTGAGCAATTGGGCTCTTTTTATTTTGTCCATATCTCACTTCTACAGGAAAACCTTGTACTGCCAGCGACCATGAAGTGATTCTGGACTGCGCTAGATTACCTGACCTAATTCTTTTACTCTCTAAAAACTGCAAAGGTTGATGATTTGTTTCAATAATCACCTTTTCTCCCTGAACAATAGGGCGGAAATGTTGTAGCGCCCACACAGTGGTTAATAGGGCCTTTTCATATTCATTGAATTTCATTTCAACTTGGGAAAATGCTTTACTTGTATATGCAATAGTTTTGTGATTCACATCATGTTTTTGTGATAACACTGCTGACATACAATGTTCAGAGAACCCTATTTCTACAAAGAAATCCCTACCCTTTATGGGATATGCTAAACATGGTGCCTTTACAAGACATTCCTTCAATTTAGCTACTGCCTCAGACTGCTCTTTTTCCCATATCCAGGGTGTATTCAGTTTAAGCAGTTTAGTCAATGGTTGAGTAATTTCAGCATAATTTTCAATGAACTTTCTGTTATAGCCTGTCATCCCTAATAAACTTTTTACCTCTTTCACATTTTTAGGGTCCTTTAGTTTTTGTATGGCCTCTATTTTTTTCTTTTGTGGATTTAGCCCATGTTCAGTCACTTCATGGCCTAGAAAGTTCACTTTTTTCTTGCACCATTGTGCTTTTTGTAAAGACACTTTGGCGCCTGCTTTCTGCAATTGGCCAAGCACATGTCTTATTTCATCAAAATGGCTTTTCAGACTTTCATTTTTTATCAGGACATCATCCACATAAACTATGGTTCCTCTTTCCGCTGCATCCGGCATGGCTTTTCTCAAAAATATGCCAAATTCACTCCCACTATTAACGTACCCGAACGGAGTTCTAACCCATGCGTATTGAGTCCTGTCAAATGTAAAGGAAAATGAATTCTGTATCTCCTCTGCACGCACCAATATCCAGAGGTGAGATCTAATGTGGTAAACACTTTTGAACCATGTACCTGAGCTAAACCCTGATCAATGAATGGTAGTGGCCATCTGGTAACTGGCACTCTTTTATTTAACTCCCTCAAGTCTGCACATAGCCGCCATTGACCATTTGGCTTTAACACTCCTAAAATAGGTGTATTGGATGTGCTATGAATGTGCCTGATGATTCCCCGAGCTTCCAAATTCTTTATAATCTCTGCTAATGATTCTAAACATGCCAGCGGTAGTCTATAGTGGCGTACAAATACTGGACTTCTGCTACACCCTTCTGGTAGTGTGGCCACATGTAAATCAGTCAAACCGCAATCATAAGCATCTTTTGCAAATACATCCTTAAACTCCATAAATATCTCCCTCAGATTGTTTCTATCCTCATCGCTGTCACACGCTGTCATGATGCCTACCTCCAAGGAGCCAGGTCCGACCCAGCAACCCCAGAGGCAGGCATCATTCCCCCCCGGGAAGTACCAGCGGGCCCAAGCTGGGGCCCTTTGGACACAGTCCTGGCGCCTTAGGCGCCAGGCTCATGTTGGACCCCTGTCCTGGCGCTTTAGGCGCCAGGCTCATAAAGCTAGACATGTGTTCAAGTGTTTTAATGTGCACTTACCTGATGCAGACCATGCTGCTACATCCAGGCCCTCTTGAGGCCTGAATGGAACTACTTTACCTGTGGGACTACTTTCCACCTGGGCGTGGTCGGGGAAGGATAAATACCTGATCGGTGGAAGGGTACATGCCTGGAACTTCTTCCAAAGCTATTTATACCACGCCCGATCAGCAACTCACGCTTCGCGTTGTTCTGCTCCTCGCAGCTGGACGCTCACCGTGTCAGCTCCTGTATCTGGACTTCAGCCACGCCTGTCAGCATCCTGGGTCGCCTGCAAAAGGAGATAAGAAGGAATTGGAGAGAAGGAAGGCCTTACCTGCTAAAGCTGCATCACGGGGACATCACACCGACGATCCTGAAAGGGAAGACATCATTTTAAAAGCATTTCGTTTCGATCGCTGCAGCGCTGCATTTCACTCACCTTTCCTGGGCGCCTCCATCTTCAGCAGCGATCATCCGGATCCGCACCCACTGCCCAGAGCCTAGAGAGAAAAGACAAGAAAACAAGGTGAGAGAAGGAAGGGAAAAAGGAAAAGCTCAGTTTCCTTCTAAGACTTACCTGTTGGGTCATTCCCATTTCATTTCGGGTCCTGCCGCTTCCAGGCATTCCGGACCCCGGCCCCAATGGGAAAAAAGACAAAGACATTGAATGAGCGAATGCAAAGACATTACCTGAACGCTCATCCAGAACTTACACTTCGGGTCGGCGCCATATCTCCGGCATTCCGAACCCCGGCCCCTAAGGCGAAAAAGACATAAGCATTAGCGCTTGCTGCAATAAGACAATGAACATAATTATTAAGCTTGAACTTTTGAACTTGCAACAGAACTCTTACAGCGCCTCACCTGAATAGTCAAGCTTATATTGAACTCCCATCAAACCTCAATCCAGTGAAGTAACTGGGTTTCAACGCGCCCCTGCATCAGAAGCAGGATGGAGAACTCATCCTTCCAAACCCTAAGGTGAGACTTCACGGGGAATCGTGGAAGGGTATCGAGGAGGGTTGGAAGGGAGTGGGAGGCTTGAGCAATATTCCGTCAGTAGGTAATACTCCCTTTTCACGCACAGGGGAATATTCCTGCGAGCCAGAAAAGCCAGAGTAGAGGGGCCCTTCCTGTCCATCATCAGAGTCCTGCGCTTCACCATTGAAGAAGCATCAGCACTCGAAGCCAGGCCTGCGCCTCCGTGGGAATCAGGTGAGCGTGACAGAACACAAAGCCTACCCACAATCTCCCACCCGGGCGCTATGGAGACTTCCGAGACAGATCAGCTGGCCCAGCTTTTGGGGGAATTACGGGCAGAAGTGCACTCAGCCCGCCAGGAGACTAACGCTCTCAAAAGAGAACTGATCCTATCCAAGGAAAGAACTGATGACCTGGCCAAAAGGTAATTTTAGGCCCAGGCAAGGCACACTCCTTTACCTAATTCCGGAGGTACTTCCACATCAATGGGTTTGAATAACCCGGTACAAATCAATCTACCTGGACACATGCCTTTGGCCCCGCCTGAACGTTTTGCGGGGGATCCCAAGAAATATGCCGTCTTTATGAACCAATGTCGTTTACACTTTCTATGCAGACCCGGGGCCTTCCCTAACGACCAGACCAAGGTAGCCTTTATACTATCTTACCTCAGTGGCAGTGCTGCCGATTGGTCTATTCCATTGGTAAATCAGGATGATCCAATTCTCCAGGATTTTCAGGGCTTCCAGGCCAGCATGGAAAGATTGTTTGCTCGACACTCTCAAGGACAGGCCCTTGATAACGAACTGCTATCCTTACGACAAGGTAATCTGGATCTCCTGTCCTACGTTGCCACCTTTAATAGACTGGTTGTGGAAACTGGATGGCCAGAAAACAAAAGGATCACATTGTTTCATCGAGGCATGCGCGGAGAGCTTAAGGATGTTCTAGCTCAGATAGTAGATCCACCCCAGGTCTGCGCAGACTACATAGACTTGGTGGTTCAACTTGATCACAGACTTCAAAATAGAAAAGCAGATCGGTTCAAGTACGAAACCCGAGTACCAATCAAAACCCACGCTAACTCCAAGAGTACCGATGTACCCGAACCTATGCAAATCGGCGGTGTTAAAGGACCATTAACGCAGAAGGAACGAGAGAGAAGGCGGCAAATGCAACTTTGTCTGTATTGCGGGACTTCCGGTCACTTTCTTCGAAATTGTCTGGTTAAACCACCTAAGAAGGTGGTTGGAGCCACTGATAACGATTTATTGACACCATATTCAGGAAAGGACCTAGCCCGACAAGCGTAGGGGTCCGCTTGCCGAGCTTGAAAACAAACTCTTTGACCTCGCATTTTGTCATGCCAATGGTGCTCGTGGACCCAAAACAGCCTCAGCAGTTGCATGCTGTAAAAGCATACATCGACAGTGGAGCTATTGGAAACTACATAGACCGTGAATTGGCTTCCAGGATTAAGCTCCCTCTCCGCCCGAAAGTAACCCAAGATGTCATTACTACAGTAGATGGAACCGAAATAGCCTCAGGGCCTGTAACGCATTCCACTGTTGAAATGACACTGATGGGTCAGGATGGACATCGGGAAGCAATCGTGTTTGATGTGATCAAGGCCCCACAATAAACTAATTCTTGGAATTCCTTGGTTAGAAACACATAATCCCAGAATCGACTGGCGAGCAAAGAAGATAAGTTTTCCTGTTTGTGAACCAACTTGTTATCCAAGAAATCCAGTTATGGGTCTAGCCTCAGCAACTTCCACCCTTGTACAGCTACCGTCAGAATACCAAGAATTCCAAGACGTTTTTCAGAAGGAACAGGCTAACACGTTACCTCCCCATCGGTCTTATGATTGCCAAATCGATCTGGTACCCAATGCTCAACTACCTTGTAGTAGGATTTATGCTCTTACGGAACCTGAGAACCTGCATTTGCGTCAGTATTTAGATCAGTACCTAGCCAATGGTTTTATTCGCCCGTCCAAGTCTCCTGTCTCCTCAGCTCTGTTCTTCGTGCCAAAAAAAGAGGGCGACCTTAGAACATGCATAGACTATCGCGCCCTAAATCAAATAACGATTAAGAATCGTTATCCTCTGCCCCTGATCCCTGAGCTTATCGACCAGGTGAAAGACGCTTGTGTGTACACCAAGTTAGATCTCCGAGGAGCTTATCACCTGGTGCGTATAAAAGAAGGCGACGAATGGAAGACTGCATTCTGCACCAAATTTGGGCTCTTCGAATATCAGGTGATGCCCTTAGTTTTGTGCAATGCACCTGCCGCCTTTCAGTACTTTATGAATGATGTTCTTCGGGAACTTATTGATGTCTGTGTCATTGTTTATATTGACGACATCCTGGTGTACTCTTCTTCAGAATCCGATCACAGAAAACATGTTAGGGCAGTTCTTGAGAAATTGCGCCAGCACAGACTATTTGCAAAGCTCGAAAAATGCGTTTTTCATACCACAGAAGTTGCGTTTCTCGGATTCATCCTGACACCTCAAGGAGTCCGAATGGACTCGCGAAAGGTGGACGCCATCCTCAAATGGCCTTCTCCTAGCTCGGTGAAGGGAGTTCAGAGCATGCTCGGCTTCGCCAATTTCTATCGAAGATTCATTCCGGAATTTTCCCGAACAGTCCAACCCATCACAGCTCTCCTAAAGAAAAACAAACGCTTTGAATGGACTCTTGAGGCCGAACAAGCCTTTCAGGACCTGAAAACCAAATTCACCTCTAAACCCGTATTGAAGCACCCGCACCCAAATCTCCCTTACATTGTGGAAACCGACGCATCCAGTTTGGCCATGGGAGCTGTCCTGTCGCAAAGAGACCCAGAAACTAACCAACTACACCCTGTGGCCTTTTGGTCCAGGAAATGTTCTCCTCCTGAAATCAACTACGCAATTACCGACAAGGAGTTACTGGCTATTAAATCTGCTTTCAAGGCTTGGTGTCACTACCTTCTCGGGGCAAGACACACCATCACCGTAATTACAGACCACAGAAATTTACAATATTTAAAAACGGCCAAAGCTCAATCTTCACGACAACTCTGATGGGCTCTATTCTTTGCGGAATTTGATTTCGTAATTACCTATCGCCCTGGCTGCAAGAATGGTAAAGCGGACGCCTTATCCCGGATTGGCATGGAAGAACCCAATTCGAGTTTAGAACCTGTGCCAATCATACCTGAACAAAGAATCTTAGGCCTAACTTCATTGCAAACTATTGAGGACATCCAAACGCAAGTAAAACAACTTCTAGACTCTTCAGCCTTACTGGAATGGAGTCAAAAGGGTCCTCATTACACCGTTAAGGATGATTTACCCTACTTCCAGGAGCGGTTGTTTCTGCCAAGTAAAGAATTGCAAGAACTTGTTATTGCCCGTCATCATGAATCATTAATGGAAGGACACCCTGGTATCGCTAAAACGGAGGAAAAAATCAAACGCCACTTCTGGTGGCCTTCTTGGAGAAAAGACATAAAGTCTTTTGTATTGTCTTGCGGAATTTGCGCCCAAAACAAGGGTCAAAAGAAAAGGCCAGCCGGCCTACTTCAACCCTTGGATATTCCACCGGCACCATGGCACACCTTGTCAATGGACTTTATAACTGACCTGCCTCATTGTGCTGGTTACAACACTATCCTTGTAATTGTGGATCTAATCTCCAAAATGGCCCACTTTATCCCTTTAAAAGGTTTGCCTTCAGCTTCCACCTTGGCCAAGGAATTTCTGGAGAATATAGTTCGCATACATGGCTTTCCTTCCATATTAGTCTCGGATCGTGGAAGTCAATTTATCTCCCATTTTTGGAAGAAATGTTGTCAACTAGCACAAATAGATGTGCGGTTATCCACCAGCCACCACCCCTAGACTGACGGACAAACCGAGAGAACCAATCAGACTCTCGAGCAATATCTTCGGTGCATGTTACACCAATCCGAGTTAAATTGGAAAGAAATCCTTTGGATTGCAGAATATGCATACAACAATTCAGTGCATTCTGGAACCGGACAAACTCCTTTTTATACTTTGTATGGTCACCATCCTCGGACCTCTGACCTAGATCCATCTCTGACCCTGGAAATGCCCGCAGTAAATCATCTGCATTCCACAATAACCCGAGCCTTCAAAGAAGCTGCAACTCATTTACAGCAAGCCTAGAAAAAGTATAAAGAAAATGCTGATCTGCACCGAAGTAAAACTCCTCCTTACCAAGTAGGAGACCGGGTATGGCTAGCAACGAAACATTTACCCCTCAAGGGCCCGCGAACCTTCAATGCCAGATTCATAGGACCTTATCCCATCAAGACTATAATCAATCCCGTGGCCTTTAAACTGGATTTACCGTCTAACATGCGTATTCATCCAGTTTTTCATGCATCACTTTTGAAGCCAGTACAACCAGGGACCCGACTGTCCAAGCCTCCAGACCCAGTTCAAATTGAAGGGGAATAAGAATTCGAAGTTAAAGACATTTTAGACTCCAAGGTGTTAAAGTCAAAACTCTTCTATCTTGTTGACTGGAAGGGATATGGACCTCAGGAGAGATTGTGGGAGCCTAGTAACCATGTTCACGCACCTCGATTAATACAAAGGTTCCACCGGAGATTTCCGAACAAGCCAAAACCCCCGGAGGGAACAACCTTGGGAGGTGCCTTGAGGGGGGGTACTGTCATGATGCCTACCTCCAAGGAGCCAGGTCCGACCCAGCAACCCCAGAGGCAGGCATCATTCCCCCCAGGGAAGTGCCAGCGAGCCCAAGCTGGGGCCCTTTGGACACAGTCCTGGCGCCTTAGGCGCCAGGCTCATGTTGGACCCCTGTCGTGGCGCCTTAGGCGCCAGGCTCATAAAGCTAGACATGTGTTCAAGTGTTTTAATGTGCACTTACCTGATGCAGACCATGCTGCTGCATCCAGGCCCTCTTGAGGCCTGAATGGAACTACTTTACCTGTGGGACTACTTTCCACCTGGGCGTGGTCGGGGAAGGATACATACCTGATCGGTGGAAGGGTACATGCCTGGAACTTCTTCCAAAGCTATTTATACCACGCCCGATCAGCAACTCACGCTTCACGTTGTTCTGCTCCTCGCAGCTGGACGCTCACTGTGTCAGCTCCTGCATCTGGACTTCAGCCACGCCTGTCAGCATCCTGGGTCGCCTGCAAAAGGAGATAAGAAGGAATTGGAGAGAAAGAAGACCTTACCTGCTAAAGCTGCATCACGGGGACATCACACCGACGATCCTGAAAGGGAAGACATCATTTTAAAAGCATTTCGTTTCGATCACTGCAGCGCTGCATTTCACTCACCTTTCCTGGGCGCCTCCATCTTCAGCAGCGATCATCCGGATCCGCACCCACTGCCCAGAGCCTAGAGAGAAAAGACAAGAAAACAAGGTGAGAGAAGGAAGGGAAAAAGGAAAAGCTCAGTTTCCTTCTAAGACTTACCTGTTGGGTCATTCCCATTTCATTTCGGGTCCTGCCGCTTCCAGGCATTCCGGACCCCGGCCCCAATGGGAAAAAAGACAAAGACATTGAATGAGCGAATGCAAAGACATTACCTGAACGCTCATCCAGAACTTACACTTCGGGGCGGTGCCATATCTCCGGCATTCCGAACCCCGGCCCCTAAGGGGGAAAAGACATAAGCATTAGCGCTTGCTGCAATAAGACAATGAACATAATTATTAAGCTTGAACTTTTGAACTTGCAACAGAACTCTTACAGCGCCTCACCTGAATAGTCAAGCTTATATTGAACTCCCATCAAACCTCAATCCAGTGAAGTAACTGGGTTTCAACGCGCCCCTGCATCAGAAGCAGGATGGAGTACTCATCCTTCCAAACCCTAAGGTGAGACTTCACAGGGAATCTTGGGAGGGTATCGAGGAGGGTTGGAAGGGAGTGGGAGGCTTGAGCATTATTCCGTCAGTAGGTAATACTCCCATTTCACGCACAGGGGAACATTCCTGCGAGCCAGAAAAGCCAGAGTAGAGGGGCCCTTCCTGTCCATCATCAGAGTCCTGCGCTTCACCATTGAAGAAGCATCAGCACTCGAAGCCAGGCCTGCGCCTCCGTGGGAATCAGGTGAGCGTGACACACGCATCCGCTAAGGAGATCTGCTCTTCTACCATTTTGGAAAATTCTGGAAAATCTTCTGGTAAGGGAATCTCGGCGCTTTCCTCTAACTGTGTGGCTGTGTCTTTTTTTATTGTTTTAAAACAGTCATTTATACCAACATAAACCCATGGTTGCTCATCTTCCATGTGTATTTCAGCAAGAGTGGTGATGTGTTTTTCTGAATCTGTTTTAGGAGCAGTATTCTGTTTTATTGTTTTCTCTTTTAAATAAAAACGTAATGTGTGCTCATCTATGGCAGTCTGCCAATTTTTCCTTGGGTCCAAGTATATTTGTACAGGTAGTCCTTCATTGTCGCTCTGCATTTTGTCTTGACACATTAATATAACAGTGACACTAGGTATGCAACTATTCTGGAGATATACCTCCACAGCATCATTTGTTTTGGCAACGGTGTGACATTCATTTATGTTGCTGTTTTGTGATTTTAGTTTCTTAGGTCTCAATGTTTTTTTGGTTAAGGACCACAGCACTACATTCACCCCATCTATGAGAGGAGACAATCTTTTCAGGCAATCTGTCCCCATCAGAAATGGAATTTCACAAATAGATGTGATCAATACCTCTTGTTTCATTCTGTACTTTCCTATTTTTATGTCAACCTCAGTTACACCTATGATGGGCACCTCCTCCCCATTAAAGTTATGCACTGGACCTTGATTTTCCTTCACTGTGATCTGATTCTGTGGGGGTCTCCCTTCATTGAAACTCTTTACCAGCTCCTTGGACATAATTGTGGCCTGTGCGCCAGTGTCAATCATAGAAAATGTTTGGGATTTTTCTTCTACAGTGATGGGTGCATAATATCTGTCCTCAACTTCCTCTAATACACATAAGAAGTGTGAATTCTTACTGATTTCAGGGCTCACCTTTCTCAGGCCTTTTTCACTTTTGGCTAAGCACATTGGTAAATGGAAAGATTTTTCCCCTCCTTTTTACCCATTTCTGCGCGAGAGACTTTATTCATTTCTCTATGATCAGAGGTTTTTTGGAGTGTGGCCACTGTTCGCCCATTCATATGGGTAACATCAGGGACCGCATTACAACCTTCCAACCTAACATGTGTAACAACATCACTCAGCAATTTGTCATTGTTTAATTCTGTGCATTTGTGATCATTTAGTGTGATACCAGCCCTTTCAGCCTCTTCAAAAATATGTGGCTCAAAGAATTCTTCAGGTGATTGACCTGTACCCTCCTTTTGAGTATTTCCTTTTTCTGCCTGTGTTTGGTCATTGTTTTGCTTGCCCAGGGAAGGAGCTATAGCATCCCCACTTACTCCCTGTTCACTGGTATTCCCCATGCATAAGTAATTTTTCTTAAATCTGTCTCTTTGTTCTTTTGGAATTTCGGTGTTTCTTTTTTATTTGCACAAATCTTCAATGTTTGATTTAGTTCTAGGTTAAACCGTACCTCTTTTTTAGAAGTATTTGCATTTTCTGTTACATGTTCATTTATTGGTGCTTTCACTTTTAAATCATTAGGCATTTCAGAGTCATTATGCAAAATTACATCAGGGCAATCTGTCTTTTTGGCACTGCAGGTGTCATAAGTACTTAGTCACTTCCCAGAAGCGCCCCGGTCATTGTTAGGGCCATCAGCCCCCTCTTTAGATGGTTGTTTTTGTGCTGTATAGAGCTTTCCTATTTGCTCAGCTAACATTTTCACTTGGGCCTCAAGGCACTGGAACCTTTCCATCTCTCTAGAATCCTCTTTCTGTGGCCTAGGTCGATATTGGTTGTTTTCCCCCTGATTGGATCTATTCTGATACGTCTCAGGTGATTGATGTCTGTTGGGATGGTTTCTGAACTCTTGATTCATTTGCGGAGGGGAGCGGGGTGCACCCATCCTTTGATTATAGTCCCCTGGTGTGGAATCATTGTACTAACATGGATTGTAGTTCATGTTTTGCCTCATGTCCTGTCTCTCAGATTGTGGGTACTGGCCCCTATGTTGATTTCCATTATCAGTAAATCGATCCACATATCGGGGTCTATCCTGATTACCATATATCATGGTGTTGGGATCAAATCTGCTCTGTGTCTCCAATGTCTGGTAGGGACCATCATTTCTTTGATCTTGATTTTGTCTCTGGTTATTGTTCATACCTGATATATCAGGCCGATATCCTACCCGGGGTCTGTCCCCTAAATACCTAGGGCTGATGTAGCTCTCCCTATTACTAGGATCATGTGATTGGAACATTGGTACAGGAAAGGGCGATCTTTGGTGATTACCCCTTTGTTGAGGTGTCACATTATTTTTACCTGGGCTTTGAGCAGACTCAAGGGACATTTTGGCTGACCTGATTTCCATTACTGTGGCTGAGGGTTCTTTAGATTTAGGTCTAGAATCTTTCATTTTATCACTTTCTCTACCCTGACAATAGAGTACCTCATATAGTTTTGTGCTTTGATGTACAATCCATTCAAGGGACTTGTCACGGTCAAATTCACGGACCAATTGGGATATGATGTCTTTCTGTAGCCCATAGAAGTATGCAGTTTTAAACTCATTGGAATTTGGGTCAAAAGATACATCAAAGCGAGAAAATGCTCTTTTTAAGTCTTGTAAAAATTGGCGAGGGGATGTATTAGGCCCAGCAGTGATTGTGTAAGCGACTTTCTTTGCCTCCTGCAATGACTGAAAAGGAGAAAAATGACGCCTTATTTCTTTTTCAAACTCCACCCATGTCATATTCTGCTGTTCATTTAATCCCCTTATGATGCTGGCCGTCGGGGCATCTAAAGTTAAATGAAAATATTGTCTGTACTGTTCCTTAGGTATCTGGAGTGCTTTAAAAATGTCATGAACCGCTTCTAAGTGATCCTCAGTGCAGCATTCACCTCCCTTTTTAAATGGTTTGATCAGGGCTTTAATGGATTTCATTATTTTTATGGGGCTACTTGTTGCAATGCATGCAATTGCACTACTTTGTGATTTAATCCTGGTTTCAGGTGTATGGGATTGGTGGCTGCCCCAAATGGGAGTATCAAATCCCCCAAGGGCGCTGCAACCAAGTTCAGTCACCGGCCCAGTCACTGGAGCACTAGCTCTTTGGGCAGAACTAGAATTCACCTCCACTCCATTGAATGTGGTACCCTGCCGCCTCTCCTGGGACCTGGGAATGCACATTTGTTGTTCTAAGTCTTTGCACTTTTTAAGGAGCCTGCGTGCTTCATTTTGCAGATAGTTGTTTTCATCACTCATTTTATCTATTACCTCCTGCATGTCGCACATTTGCATTTGACATTCATTGAATTCTTTGTTTCTCTTGTCTTTTTCTTGAATCATTTTAACCATTTCTTGCTCTGCACCTTGGAGATCACTTTCTTTTTAAAAATTTTCTTTTTGTAAAATCTGCATTTCTGAAACAATCTCATCTTTATCCTGTCTAATGTGGTCCACTAAGGCTTTTTAGTGTACCAATTCTTGCTCACTATCCTCAAATTGTTTCTTGCTTTTGGATAACTGAGCATCAAAGTCTCTGCATTTTAATTGCATGTCTTTTTGGCATACATCCAATTCTGCTCTTAACATTTCCTGATTTTTACTTGCCCCATCTAATTCAGTCTTTAACCTGTTAATTAGCTGGGTATCATTTTCCTGCATTCGCAGGGACCTATTCAAAATAAACCATATGTTGCCGCATAGCCATATTAAACAGTCTTTCTCTGCACTTTTATCGGCTGCATTCAATAATCTTGTAAGGCAGACCTGAATTATGCTGCCTTGTGCAAAAATATTGTCTAGTTTTTCTTTCTGCACCTCACCCTGAATGCGGTCATGCCATTCTAAGGTACTGTTTGACGACCACGTCCCATGTGCAAACAACTTTGCCTCTAAATATTGCACTAGGTCTGAGAATGTGGTTTCCCTTTGTGACATTCTGAAATTTGTTTTTAGTAACACACTGCTATTATGAAATGGGTTCCCTTTAATGTACAGATGGCAGTGTGAGACACACTTGCCACGCCCAGTAGGTGCTCTGTGATCACTTTCCCGGGCTGCAACGCACCATAAATATGTTGGGTATTTTGTGTAGATTTGGGGCCTGTCGGTATTTTCTTACCGCCATAAATAATAATTTAGTAACGATCACTCCCTACATTCAGATTGGGCCATGTACAACAATAACACAGTGGATATGCATTATTTCAGCACACAGACCTATTTAGATGGTATGCGCGGTTGGTATGCGTGGTTGGTTTGCGGGGTTGGTTGGTATGGTGGTGAGCATAATTCCTTTGGTTTATTTGTGGCCCCAATATCCAGAACCCCTTGTTTTTGTTTAATTGGTTCTTGTGATCACTAGAGAGACCTCAGGCCTACATTTCAGAAATACCACATTTTCATTTTTAGTGTGCCACCATGGGCAATTCTCACTGAATTATCTACAACAATGAGCTACATGTGGTATTTTTCACTAACTTATATGCGATATTGAACTATGACCCGGGCCTCCCTTTCTGCCGACTCATAGACCTCCGGCAGACTACAACACACACAGTTATTTATAATTGCTCATACTGAATGACACACACAGTTATTTATAATTGCTCATACTGAATGACATGCACACAGCTGCAGCCAAATCTTATTTTTAGCTACCTTAAAAATGAGAATTGCACTGTCGAAACATCTCCCCACATCATCAGCACTGTATTGGTAACTATAAAACACACCACCCGTCTGCTTTCAGATATTTTTGTGTATTATAAAAGTTGCATTGAAACACGATCTCACTCTTTACAGAAATAAATGAAATAGCACAGTAACAGCATTATTTGTGATACAATGAAAAGAGAGTGGCAGGGAACAAGAATTCAATTTGCAACATTGAACACGTGGATAAAGCACAGAAATCTCCTTTCCTACACTGACTGAATATTTCTGTACACACTCAGCCCCCACACCTCAGCGAGATAATTACCAGGCTTATTCAGCATGTAACTTCTTTGGCTGTTCGCCTTCTGGAGGGGTTCACCCAGCAAGGACAAGCATTTCCTGTCACTCAAACTGGGACTTGTTGACTGGAAATCCCAATCTCTGCATTAGGAGTCAGGCATCCCCAGCTATCAACCCAGTCCTTCTCCGAGCTGTGTCAAGATGTCTCTCCCTAGCTCCTTCCTCGAGATTAAACAAGAAAACTCTGGTTACCTCCTACCAAAGGATCCTAACCAATAAAATTCTATCATGCCCTAACCACCCTCTGCGCACAATGGCTTGTCTTATACAGTTGCAACTGTAAACAAACTGATTTCCTGCTTATTCGAGGTCTTTGCTTCCCGCAGTTACTGTGGACAGAACAGCAGAGCAAAAAGAAAAAAAAACTGTGCATTTAAATAATGACTTTCAGAGCCTGTCTTTTTCCATTCATGTTGCACTGAAGAACACATTATTATTAGTGGGTTATGATCAGGTTAGTTGTTAATGATGTTAGTTTATTAAGTTTCAAATGTGTCTCTTGCAACATAGGCATTTCAGGTGAAAAATAGTGCACATTTTGAATGTACACATGTGTGCTTTTAACTGTGAAAAAAAATGATTTGCATTTTATATGTAAAAATCGTTTTTGACTGAATAACCTGCCCTCACTTATATGTCCATGTTACACTGGCAACACATAGCTTGAAACAATTGCATCATAGCAATGCACCAAACCCATGCAGTGGTACTGCATTAAAAAAGAAAAAAAAAACATGCTACACATTGATCCTGTGCAGTAGTGCTGTACTCTGTGTTGTAACACGCTAAATAACCTTACAGTGTTCATCAATGACCCTTGGGAAGATTGATATTTTTTTCAAAATGTAATGTGGGTATTAATAAATTAAAAAAAGCTTAAACTGGCTCAGAACCAAATTCAAACACTAACACATAGCATTCTTCTTTTTCAATTGTCATGGCCTTATGGAAAGTGCAAAGCAATACTAGACTTATACCAATGTATTACTAGCAGCACCCAGCAGATTACATCTACTTGCAACAAATGTGTCCCTATTTACTGGCCAGTGGGAGGTCAAAATCAAATAGGAAATACACAATTAGACAAGGCTAACCCTCTAAACGTGTGATTTGTCATTAGTTATAGAGCTCCAATTGAGCAGAGGAAAAGTAGCAGGAATGTGTAAATCTGCCAACATTTAGTGACCTCCTAGTCTACAAGATAAACTCTAGAAAAGTAGAAGGGCTGAATGTGGTATATAAGATTTAAGGCCTTATTCATGGAACATTTAGCGCTGTGCAAAGTGATTTTGCACTGGTGCAAAGTCACTTTGCACTGCAAAAGTACTCTTTGCACCCCCCATTTAGAGCAGTGCAAAGAGTAGTGTTGCTGTGCAAAATGACTAAACTGTGTGCTCTAGCACCTTGAAGCTTTGCTTGTGCTAGATGGAATTACCAATAAAGATCTTAGACCGAATAACCAGACAGACAAAGAATATGGCAAAGTACTACTTTACACACTTGATTACACAGAGGTCTTGTACCCCAATATGCGTCATCTATGATGTCATCCTACGTGACAAACTGTAAAACTTATTGGTGCCAGGGATTGGTTAGGGGAACATACCTAATTATAGAATATATATGGGTTACGACTTCATTGGCTGTCTCTTATCTGTAAGACACACCTCAAACTACCTCTAAATATGTATAATACTAATTATAGCAGACAAAATGGCAGCAGATTGGTATATGCAACATTGTATGGCAGATTGCCCCATAGACACACTGATTGGTTAGCATTGCCACCCAACCTTGGGCTTGCGGCTCGGCTAGCAGCATGTAAGGAAACCGAAACTGAGGTGCTTGAGTCACGTCAGATTACTCCCCACTTTCCCAATTAGTCCATCATCTCTCATAAGCCTGAGCATAAGCCAAAGTTTCCTATCTGTAGATGACCTTGCAGTTGCTCTCTGTTCTGGGACATTCAAGGGAGTATGAGAACATCACCATCTTCAATTGCCACTTAATGAATAGACTTTGTTTTTTTAATTCTGCATCACGTGTGAGGAGACCACAAATGTGTCCATTTCGACCTCCTATTTATTGCTCTTTGTTATTGCTCCTTTGGCCTCTAGAGACTTGCTCACTCCATCTTTTATGAGACTTATTCACTGTTAGTTGTCCAATACTTGGCTCTTGCACATGTTTTCATCTTCTTTAATCTAAAAGAAATGTCTCAAGCTCATGGCTTATCCATCTGCCTCCCTTTGTGTTTTGCAGCGATTCATTGAAATAGCATCCTTGATCCCAAGCCAACATAGACTCCTCTTTGTTTGCACATAAAGTTGATTTCCAGCGTCTCCTGACTCTGTAGCCCTGGTCTGTTTCCGAGATATCTAGAATGAATCTTTCCACAACCCGGCATCAATTTTCCTATCATGGCCATCATTGCCATATTATATACTCCTCTATACAATCCCTTATCCTCTGTATCTTTGCTCTTATTTTCAGAAGGGGAAAGTGGAGCCAATGGCGTTTTATCCTCCCCTTCATGCTGATTAAGCATCAACTCCTCCGATGGATCTTCTTTCTAGTTCTGATACATTTTCCATAACTCTAAAATAGCAATTTTTTTCTGTAAATTCTTTCCCTTGTATGTGGCATGCAAGTATCTTGTCATATGACGTAATAATGTTTTTGACAACAAACCCACAGCAAAAGTGTTTTACTAGTCATGCCTCAGAACCATTCCAAATAATATTTCCATATTTTAGCAGTATATCTTGGTAATGTCCTGCATAATTGTAAAAGAGGAGTGTCCCCCATGGTGACAAGCCAATTTCGACTGTCTATGGGTATCCAATGTTTTTTTCTTCTCTTTATGTTATCAAATATACCACACTGACCAATTTGAGCAGGCACCATTAATTGCCTCTTAATTTTTTGAAAATAAAAATATTGGATCTGCTTTTTTAAAACTCTACACAACAGTGTTCTTTTTGTTCCTTTGTTTACACTTTCTATCAATTTCTAATATCTTGTTTTATCATTGATATTTTAAGAATCTCTTCTTAACGTACCATGATGCATACGTTGCCAGATTCAAAAGTAGTTCATGCATAGAATATAACTGAAGGTGCAGCAAATATGTCTCTTAAATGTGCAAATGCATAAAAACACCAGCACAACTCTCCTTGGCTTGATAGTTATTCCCAACTTCTGGCATAAATTCAGAGTGCTAAAAACATCTTTTCATAGCACAGGATTGAAAATGTCATTTTTTATTATCTGAATCCATGTTCATATGTAAATGTTATTAAATATTGTACACATCCCTTTTTTATTAATTGTGTTATTCATTTATTTAATATATGTATTTCTATATGTTTCATTGTGCAACATAGCCTAATCATCACTATTAGAATTGTATGATGCTTTTGCAATAACATAGGGAACTCATCCTGTTTAGGCTATTATTTTTCCTGGCAGGTTTATTTGTACTGTAATGTTTGGAGGAAAAATCAAGACTAACTTGTTTGAAGCTGCTACTTGCAGGGTCGTTCTTTTTGGTTTATATCGCCTCCTATGTAATGAGATTTCTTTTTTGCTCCTTCATCAAACAGATTTGAGAGGCTACTTATGCATCTGCTGTCTGTGGATAAGTCTCCAGGTAAATAAAGTGCTACTCGGGGGAAGAGATGTTATTGCAAAACGAAAATAATCTAACTTCAGCGAGCACATATAGGTCTGCAAGTGATCATTGTGACAATTAAATACATGTGCGTGCAGCCGTATCTTCTTCTGCACCACGATAGGCCACCCAAGCAGTATGCGGAGCTGCTGGAAGCCTTGGCAATACTCGACCTTTGATAAGTGCATGAAGATTAGAATTCTGATTACACACTGCTCTGTAGCCTTGACTCTGCTTCTGTCCTGTAAATGATGCTAAGTGCTGGGCTTGCTGGCATTATCTTTATGGGAAATGCAAGAGAAAGAAGGAAACAAGCACAATACAAAATAATAATAATAATAATAATAATAATAATAATAATAATAATAATAATAATAATAATAATAAGTGTTATTATATAGAGCTTTATGGCACCCTCTCACTTTTAAGCACTATAATGACAAGTGTTTTTATTAATCCACAGTGCTGCTCTGCGTTGTTGTGCTTCAACGGCGACTGCGTTGCCCCTGAGCTTTCCTCCTGAGGATACTAAAGGTCTTGCTCTCAGAAGGATGAAAGCCTGAGTCAGGATTCAGACATGCGAACTGCAGCAAGGCCTCTGTCATATGAGCACTTAACACGTAAGCGATCAAGCCTAAAGCAAGGACAAGTAAACTGAGGCAGTATGTAAAATTGCACGCTTCATTGTTTCAGTTAAAGGTTTCTATGCACCTAACGTTTTATCTCAGCGCCTTTGAATATTTGCAAAAGCAGACACCTCACTATGCTCCACGCTGAAATACACTCCCATTAACCCTACCTGATTTATCCAAAGTGTTAACAAAAATAAACTTGAAGGAGGGACACTCAGTCACACCCCATACAGTCAACTTTTGCAATTCAAATATATGTTGCACTATCGAAAACATAAATTTGACAGACGGGTTCGCAATGCTAGAGTTGTTTTTTGAAAAGCCAACAAAACACATGGTAGGTGAAGTCAGGAGTACAAGTGTGGGAAGTAGGTACAATGATACTGAATGATGCACTGAAATTAATCCAGGTTATATGGTCGAATTATTTTTTTTTAGAAAAGCAATCTGTTTGATAGCATTTGCATGAAATATGTTGCTGTATTTTAATGAAACAAATTGTTGGGAAATGAATGTTCACAATGTTTTTATCAGCCCAGTGTAAAGTACAACTATTCATCTACATTACTTGTAAAGCATTAATTTCATACACGCAAGCAATTCTGAAATCAGCAATTACTTCTGCATCTCCCTTTTATATGTTGCCAAGAAATTACATTAACATCTTTTTTTAAGATTATGTAATTAAGAATATTTCAGAATGTTGAAAAGAATACTTGTTTGTATAACCATAATTACTTTTTAATTCAGACTTTGGAATATCCTTCCACTGTCCATGAATAATATTTGAAAAAAGAGCTGAATTACAACTAGTTTTAGAAAGTTGGGGATATATTTCAAATTAGGCGTCTCACCCGCATTTTTTTAAACAGTTCGATTTCCTATCAAATTGCTTCTTTCAGAATGGGTTTCGATTTGGGCTTATGAACAAATCACCTTACACCCCTCTCCATGGGACTAGAGGGAGAGGAAGAACGGGCAAAACCTGGCAGAGACATTGCAGAGGCCGTAATACACTGGAACACAAGACTTAGACATAGTCTATCCGAACCCAAGACCCTGCGACAGAGGCTCGACACAAGAGAATCACAGTGAGGGGATCATCGGAAGATCACTGGGCTGGCGTGGAACGAACCATCATACCCCGAAGGCACTTAGAAAGCATTTGGGTTCAACTGAACAGGCAATGTTAACCTTAATGTCCCCTGTCTTCTTTTCCCGCTCTAACTCCTGCAAGTAGAAAGTGAAGTGAGGGCCCCCGACAAACACATCACCACACTCCTGACCGAGAGTAAGGACCTTGAACCAATATCTTCCACCTAAGTCCCCCTGCTTCTGCAGGAGTTAACAGAAATGCGAGAAACAACCCTTGGACCTGATGATCCAGTTTGGTCCAAAGGCAACTCATTTGCTCTTCCAGTCCTTCATGTGTCCATCTTCACCTCTCCCATATCTCTTTTAGTCAACCACTCTATTCCACTCTGATCTTTCCACTCACTTTTAGGCACAGCCTCCACCATATCCCAAGCGGTCAGTGTCCATAGCAGTCAGCCTCCAATGGGAGGCTCTTCTCAGCAAACACGACCCTCTGTAGACACAACATGAAACGGGCATAACCGCTCTTACTAGCTATCCCAACCCTTGGTCAGCTTGGGAATGTGAATCAGCCCCAGTTGGTGAGCTGACCTATGACACCATAGCCGCTGCAGAGAGACGGCAGAGCAAGCTGTAACACAGCAGCAGCTGTTTATTCTCCAGGAACCCTCTACCGGGCAGACTCTGTGGCATCCTTCGTACTCTACAAGGAACAACTTGGATTACATCCTGAGCTCATCACAGAATCATTGCTAAATACGGAAGAAGGTAAACAGCTTTCCATTAAACCAGTGCTTCAGCTGCAAGCAGATTTACGATTGGACTCCAGCACCCTTCTCAAAATGGAACCGGTGTCTATCAGCCAATTTCCTAACAACATCAGACGGTAGTCTTGTATGACCACCAACGGACCACTGAGTTTTGGGGCTGAAAACATGAATATCAAGAATTTGCATATCCCATACACGTATGATATAGAGCAGTGGATACTATGGGGTGGGGAGGCACACGCCACACACCCATCACACTCAGTGATATGCAAACAAAATGTTCTGAAGCAACTGTAAGGATTGTGATTTGGATAATATACCAGTAACCCTCTCAAGGATTCTTCAGACACCTTCCATTGTATTACATATCTTTCTTTTTTTTTTTACCTGGCCCCCTGTGATGCCGGGAGTCTGGACCAATGTCTTCAAACTGACATCCCAGGTATCATTACAGCATTCTAAATCCGACTTGCATTCTATCATTCCAATTGCAAGTCTGGATTCTGCAGCCATGGATAGAACAGCTCGGATTGTACCAATTTCCAAAGAGGTGCCATCAGGCGGGCTCATTAATACCAGTCTTCCCTACACTTCACCTGCACACTCGCCTGATTTTCTTTAAATGCTTTTAGAGGATTACGGAGTTCTGTTGCTTCTCCTTCTGTTGGCGTTTTACACAAGTGTAGCCTCCCAGGGTAATTGTACAAGGAAGGCTCCCCAAGAGGCAGGAGGGGTTTCTCAATATAACACCTTCGCTACTACAATGAAAGAAGGAATACATCTAAGCCTTCCAGTAGCATCACACCATGTCAGTCCCTAGACAATACATACTAACATTAGAAGCTGAGATACAATGCTATGCACACATGCTGCCCTGGTCGGTACTGCCACTTAAAAGTGCTTTTCCAGATCATATCTGGTATTAACATCACTTTTTTAGCAATACTTAAGCAGACTGCAGTTCCTTTGAAATTCCACAAAAATACATGCATGTTGTTGTAGTGCCGTCTACTTGGCAATGTTGATGCAAGTGTCGCCAGCCAGTTATTGCTGGTGGGTGCAAGGCAGACCTAAATTAGCACATGGCACACGTCTAATTACCAGTTGAATAATGATTCTCCATCTTCATGACACAACATTCCTGTGGACCACTGAAGACAGATTTCCAGTTTCAAGGAAATGTGCATCCCTTTTGGGATGGGACCAAGCCCGATTTGCATACGGACTTTCCACTTTTGTAAAGGCTTGGCAAGCGAAGAACAATGGTTTGGAGGGTTGCCCAGAGGAATGCCAGAGGCCAGGATGAATTCTT
This sequence comes from Ambystoma mexicanum, assembly GCF_040938575.1. Taxonomy (NCBI): domain Eukaryota; kingdom Metazoa; phylum Chordata; class Amphibia; order Caudata; family Ambystomatidae; genus Ambystoma; species Ambystoma mexicanum. The sequence continues at coordinate 290,977,946 of NC_090939.1, read as the reverse complement.
AACCTTCCAGCCATTACCTCTTTTGTTTTTTGATGTGCAATCCTGCCAGCACACAGGGCCCTTACTCTGAAAGAGGAACAACCCAAAACCACAGGATCATGCAGAAAATCCAGTAGCCCCAACACTGCAATATATTCTGATGGTGTATTGTATTTCTTGGTCCCTCCCCATCGCACACGTGCCTAGCCCATTGGAAACATTGGGGACCACAGAGGTTCACCAATAGAGACGAGGTAAAGCACCCCACTACCACAGTAGCATACAGATTATCAAGAACACCAACATTGCTTTGTGTTCTTAGGGTGTACTCTCTTTTCTTGTTTGCCTAGCACCTTCCAACTTCTTTTTTGGCACTACAGTAGCACCCACCAGACCTGACCAACCACAGTGAATTTTCTGAGGTCACCGAAGCACTACATACATAGGCAGATAAAAAATGATGGTAGCCCATTCACGATATCCATGCTTCCACCCAGGAGTAATTTCCTCCAAAACCTCAAAGTAATTCGTTCTGTGCTCAAATATGTTCCCATACTCGTATCAGTCAAACCTCAGCACCTGATTTTTATGCAAAAGACACATTTCTTTGGTGACAGTTTTCCTAACATGTTTCAAACGACATTGCAAACTAGTTGATAACTTTTTAGTAAATTGTTAATTGTTACTCCTTTGCCTCTGGTGGTCAGATTCAAACGTTGTTATCTTCACGCAAAGCCCTTGGATAATTTTTCTGTTGGGATCAACCTTATTAGAATATCTTGGCTAGATCATATTTTTTATTGTATTCAACAATGGTAGCAGGCGCCCCTCTCTCGGAAGAACAAGGCATGATAACCTGTTCAGTGGTTGTTAACCACATTGAGAGTTCGCAGCCATCTGCTTTTTGCTCACTGTACCTTTCACAGATGGGAAATATCCATTTGCATATCAGTCTTTGTCCCGCCCACATGGGCAGTCCAGCACCGAAATGCTATGGCAATTCCTCTCTGAACAAGAGTACCACCAGCAACCCCATACACGTGTTTCAGCCTTGTTGGGCATCATCAGTGAGGTGAAGCTGAGCCTCTCTAAGCACAGTGAGCAGGGAGTCCACGTCTGGTTGCCCCCAGGTAACCTAGGGTGACCAACCCCAAGTTCCTTCAAAGAATTCAACAATGGTAGCAGGCGCCCCTCTCTCGGAAGAACAAGGCATGATAACCTGTTCAGTGGTTGTTAACCACATTGAGAGTTCGCAGCCATCTGCTTTTTGCTCACTGTACCTTTCACAGATGGGAAATATCCATTTGCATATCAGTCTTTGTCCCGCCCACATGGGCAGTCCAGCACCGAAATGCTATGGCAATTCCTCTCTGAACAAGAGTACCACCAGCAACCCCATACACGTGTTTCAGCCTTGTTGGGCATCATCAGTGAGGTGAAGCTGAGCCTCTCTAAGCATTTTTTATTGTATCTTCTTCTCTTCTGCTGGTGTCATAACCTGAGGGCCACCTCACACCGGCTCGCCCTTCCAAAAGTGGATTCCTTGTAGTTCTCAGCTGCACAAGGAAGAGCTCTGAAGCAAGAGAGCGCTTAGTCTTTCCCCAAGGTGTCTGCACATTACCACAAATATTGCACAGATCTCCAACTCAGGATTCATGCAAAATATAATTCACAAGTCAGAAAGCTTCCATACAGCGTCAAAATGCTGCACGTAGACCAAACGTTAAAGTATAAAAACATGGCAGTTTTCTCATATTCCTCGTAGGAAAACAATGGGGCTCAATATGAGTATGGCGACATGCAACAAAGGTGGCGGTAATGCAGGTGACACTTTTACCACACTGCGAAATTAGAGGTCGCCGCTAATTCTGCCAGTGGAATTACAGTCAGTGGCATTACCGCCAACATCAGGTTGAATTGGCGCTGGTGTTAATTCCACTGGCGGAATTACTGCCAATATGCCACACGGTATTTCCGCTGTATCAGAATTCAAAATACTGTCTAAAACACAGCACAGTTACCTCCACCTAGGAGGTGGAGGTCAATGCATACATGTGATGGAAAACAATTCATAGGTGCACCCAATCCACTCTGAAAGACTACATAAGGCCTGAAACTGACCCACACACACTTTCAAACAACATGTTGCCATCAGCCATCGCTAACTGAAACATGCACATCTGTGCCACATGTTCTTCCCAGCAGCACCTTCCAGCACACTGTGGGCATGCTGCATGACATGTCCCAGCCCACTTGTTCACTTATGCTGGTGCTGGAGGTATTCCTGTGCCATGCATTCTGGCAAATCTCCCTGCCCACCACCCTGGCACAGATAAATGCCACGCTTGACGGCACCCATGTGATATGATATGATATGATATGGCATTTATAATGCGTCTATACACAAGTATTTCAAGGCGCGACGAGGCAAGAGAGGGGGAACAGAGGGAAGACAGAGTCAAAAATCCTACTACGCCATGTGACATTGAGATTGTGCAAGTGCAGTGTGGCGTTGTTTCCCCCCGAGGCATCAGAGGGGCCATAGCGCAATAGGAAGCAGTTCCACTCCATGAATGTGCTGGTGAAGTGTAACGCTGACCTGACAAGAACACACTGCTGGGACTGCTTCCCCAGATCCATCCACGATGCCATGGTCATCCATAACCGCACCCTGTCTGCGTAAATTGACAGCCACATAGGGCAACAGACATGGATGCTGGCTGAGTGTGTAAAAGTGCCATCACACATTACAATTTTGCAGCACCAGTTGAATGCCATGTGAAAGGGGGGTGGAACATAACTACCACTGATGAATCCATGAGCTGTCAAGGACCCGTACAGGCAGGACATACCATCTCAAGCCGCAGATGACAACCCCACAGGAATAGGCCCAGCAGGAATATGCAGTAGCATGACAGCAAAGCATATTGCCTGAAAAAGTAACTCCTGCATGAACAGATAACTGCAGGAACGACAATGCATAGGGCATACATATCTACAAAGTCTGATGACACCGGTGGACAATCTACGTCCACAAGAGGTGGCCTACAATGAGACACACATCTAGACTAGGGTCTGCATTGGACAGACCTTTGTCCTGCTGAAGTCAGAGGAGGTTGCCCAGATATGTGTTGCGTGTGCCATTCTGCTCAATGTCTGTCCCAGGTGAAATGTCCCCTTGCCCCATATCTGGACATGCCGCCCGCAGCAGACACATTTTTGTAGATGCACACATTTTAATCAAATCACAGTAATAGAAAAGCAATCTCCTCACATTTCTTCTTGTGTTGATATTTTTTAATTATCAACTGTGGTGAGCATGCCTCCGCAAAGGCCCTTGGCACCCTCCTCCCCAATCCCACACAGTCCTCATCACCCACCTCCCCAATCCCAAACATCCCTTATCGCCAACCTACCCAATCCCAAACAGCCATTGCCACCCACCTCCCTAAGTCATAATGGCCCTTGCCAAGCATCTCCCCAATCCCCAACAGCTCTTGCCACCCATCTCCCTAAGTCACAATGGCACTTGCCAAGCATCTCCCCAACCCCCAACAACCCTTGCCACCTACCACCCTTGTGTCCAGTAAAATAGGGCCATGTCACTTCATGTCACTTTCGTGGCCTCTTGTCATTGCCAGCCAGACGAGGCACTGTATGGGCCAGATTACACAAAGAGTGCCACCTTGGGGTCCCAGCCAATGACCCCTCTGTTGGGGTGATGGAGGTGGAAGGCTCAGATTCCTTCCACTGGATGTTTTGCATCACGAGGCGCATGTTTGCATGCATGATTTGGCAAAGGCTGACATACCCTATGTGTGCTCCCTCATCCTCTGGCCCACATATGTGATAGCAGCAGTTGCCATGGACAGATGCCAGTCACCTTTCCCCTTCCTTGTCTTCGGCTTCGCTACCTGCATAGTGCATTCCTTTGCTTCTGCCTGGTGGTCATCCCTATTTTTTCCAATGGAGGTTATTTTGCCTGGTACTTTCCTCCAAGTCCTTGTGGCTCCTTTCTGACCTTCTCCACTGTTTTTACTGCATCCCTTCAGCTCATGCCATTTAATTTTTCCCAGCTGTTATCCAGGTTCTATGGTACAATTGAGATATTATCCATAGGGTCTGTCTGCTCTATGTGCATCAAAGCTTCCCCTGTCAGTGCTTGCACTGTCCACACATCCATTAATTAAGGGGAAGGTCTTACGTTGTGCGGGTAGTTGGAGAAGCGCCACCAGGTTTCCATTGTCCTGGAGGAGCTGAGCTGATTCTCCTCTTAACCCATCAATGTAGCTGATGTTCAGCCAAAAGCATGGCACAATGAACCAGAGAGGAATCCAGGTATCTGACACTGCTGTGACACAGTCTATGACAGATTAAAACACCTTACTCACCAAACTGATATGGAGGCAATCCAGGAATTATGCAATGAACTACAAAACTTGAGTTAGGAAGTCACAGCAGTAAAACAGTAAAACAGGAAAACACAGTGCTCAACAAGTCATTGCTCAAGGAACAACAGCCACACTGACTGAAAATGCAGTAGCCCAAGACTCCATGATGAACTACGACGGGGATCACCAAAGGTTGGCAGAACTCTGCAATCACTGGAAAATTCACTTACAGTTTCATCCTTCACACTTCAAGCAAGACAAGGCTAAAATTGGGAACATCCTAAATAACCCAACTGGTAATGTCTTGGCTTAGGCTACTCCTCACATATCTGCCAATAACCTCATGCTTGAGAGGTACACCATGCTTGAGAACTTCAACAAGTTCAAGAAAGCCTTTCTCAAGGTTTCCCAGTCCCCAACCTCGACTCGTCAGCCCAGAATCAACTAATTGACATCTGACCTGGAACAATCAAAGCGGTGTCCTGTAGCAGTCTTTTTCGGCAATTAGCCTCTGACACGCAGTGGCCTGAAGTGACTCAGAGAACTCTGTTTGGGTAAGGCTTAAGTGATGAAATAAAGGATGAATTGATTCATGTCCCGAAAAGGATTTCTGGCAAACTCTGATCAACCAAGTCCTGTGTATAGACCACTGTCTAGCTGAATGACAGGGGGATGCAGGAGAACAAAAGGTATGCCATCATCATGGCCTACAGTACCAATACCAGTCTAAAGCACTACCAGCAAAAACACCCCAGAATCAATACACTTCACGGTATTGTGAGGTCCCTTGATGGAGGCAGAAAGGAAACAGCACCAGATGAATCACGTTTACCTCAATTGTTGAGGAACTTGGCTACTTTCCTTTGTACTTGCTCCTTGAGACTGCCAAAAAAGAGCAGGAAACTAGATGGCTTGTTGTCACTAGAGAGGGCAGCAAGCCCTCTGCAAAGAAGAACCAATGCCAGCAACCATATTATTGGTCATGAAACTTCAGATTAGCTGGAACACCAAAGCCATGTCCACAGTGCCATTAGTTGACTCATGAGCATCAGGCAACTATATGTATCACACAGTAGCGAGAACGGCAGCAATACCCTCTTGGACAATAATATGGCCACGCTGTGTAAGTAACCAGTGGTTCTGCATTGGCCTTCAGACCTTCAAGATAACATACCATGCTTTTACTGCTGAAGATTAATGGGCATCAAGAACACATCAGCTTAGACATACTTTAAACATTGTTTTACCTCATTGTGTTGGAGCTACCCTCGCTCATTCGTCAAAATTCCTACATTAACTTGGAAAATCAAACCATACTTTTTTGCTCAAATACATTTACCCATATCTGAAGCATCCCATTCACCAGTACCGTAAACGGTCCTACACCATCAGACATTCCCCATATGGGTGAATATCACTGTGTGTTTTCTAGTCTCAACGTCCCTGAAGTATACCAGGACTTTGCAACAGTGGAAACCAAGGACATTTTGTTGCCACTGCACTGTCCATAAGGCTGCAAAATTGTACTGCTTCCTGATAAGATGATACCCCATTGACAAATCTATTCCCCAACAACCCACAAAAAAAGGAATTACAAGGGTACATGCCTGAAAGCGTACAAAAAGGTTACATCTCTCTGTTAACCTTTGCCATTAATACAACATCTCTTGGAATCACTACAAGCAGCATGCATCTTTACCAAACTCGATTTCAGAGGGGCTTATCGCCTCATATGAATGACTCAAAGCAGGAGAAGGCTGAATGGCGGTCTTCAAAACTCCTTTAGGGCACTGTGAATATCATGTAATGCCTTTCAGACTTCACAATGCCTGACCAACTTTGAAGTTTTTGTGGATCACATATTCTCTGACTTGCTTTGTTTACTAGTCTGGCTGTATCTAGATGGCATTCCAATATTCTTCAATTCTGCAGATTAGCATATTCAACATGTCAGAATACCTTGCCAGCTCTTGGAGAACCATCACTGTATGGCGAGGTTGTCAAATGCCGAGAACACAAAACCGAGATCTAGTGATTAGGATATTTTGGAATCAGGTATTCGCGAGGAACCCAAATGTATCCTAGGAAGGTATAGGCCTTCACTAACTGGAAAAGCCCACAAGACGTGAAGGACAACCAGCCCTTCCTAGGCTTTGCATCCACTACCTCTGCTTCAAGCCCGATTCACCCAGTTAACCCTTAGTCTCCACTGGGTTCTCTTGGATCCTTTATGACATTCTCCATTGTTTCGGTATCAATCCTATAGATGCCTTGTGCTCCATCCTGGATCATATTGTCAAATGCTTGTGGTCCGCTTGTGAGTCTCCTTCATTGGGTCAGACTGCTGTATGTTCACCAGGGTTTCACCTGCCAGTGCTCTCACTGTCCTCCAATCGTGTTAATTCAGGGTGAGTTCCTTCATAGTGTGGAGAGTCGGTACAGCAACACTAGGTTTCAATTGTCCTCTGGTAGTTCAGCTGATTCTCTGCTTTACTCATAATCAGAAACCTGTATCATCTGAATAGGTTTACATCTGTCTACACTATGCAAAGTTCTAGTATCACAATATATTCACTTCACTTGGAATTTTGCCTGACTGGGTATGGAGATGATTGTTTGTGAAATGGACTCCTGCACTCAACCATCTCTCATGTTAGGGTGAACTCCTAGGCAGGCCAAGTGATGTGCTAGGAGTCCACAGATCCAGACAAGTAGCAAGTTCAAATGGGGTTTATTACAGCCAACAAACCACAGCGATCAAACGCACAGAGGCGAGTCCAAACACATCTCAACGACTTCTGGCTTGCAGGCCAGTTTTAGTGATGAATTATATCATAACTTCATCACACTCTCGGCCCTTCTCCAGAAAACCTAACTCAACTCCGGGTTGGATATTGAGTGGTAGTTGCCCTATAGGAGCACATATAGAGGTTAGTTCATTGGACAAGGCGTTGTCAGGTGTCAGGCCCGGACTAACCCCGAAAATTGCTGCTTATTAATTGTTACAGTGTGCGGACCCCGTGATTGGTCAGTGATCCCAGCTACCCACCCCTAGGGTCATGATTTGTGATTGGCTGAGCTGACAGGCCCCAGGCCTCGGATAAAATCAATTCCCAGCTTGGGATGCACCTGTTCACGGTTCTATGTGAAACTATGTGTCTGTGATGTGCAACTATATGTCTGTGGCATAACCATGTGTAGACTATCATTGCCATGAGTGTACTCCATTTCCCATTGCGCAACTGTAGCTTGAGTGTAAAAACTTTGTTGGAACCATTGTCTGGTCCATGAGATAGTTGCTCTTCTCGGCCACCAAATCTTGGCTCCTCATCAGCTCAGCTGGTTCACGTGATTGGAGACCGTGTTTGTGAGCTCTGCAGCTCCGAAGTATTCTGTATTTATGAGGAATGAGGCTCTTCTGCCGTTGGTGTTACTTCGGTTCACGGTAAAGAATGTCACTTGCAACATTGTGACCTTGGCAGTTGCTCTGCTCCAGAGGCGGCAGTTCTGCGTGGCTTCAGGATTTCTATGGTGGCGGACTATTATGAGTTCCTAAGCCATGGTCTGGCCTCTACTGTAGGTGCCTTCCACAGTGTCCATAGGTCTGTGCGTTATTGTCCTGTCAGGTCTCTCGAGTGCTCCTGCCAATTCCATAGGGTTATTTGCATGTAAGCATCTGCAAGCATTCACATGTTGTCTTCTTGCTTCTTGCGCTTCTGTGCTGCTGCAGCAAGCTAATGGCAAAATAATAAACGTGAAGACAGTATGTATATGTCACTGTCCTCTAGCTCATAGAACTGTATGCATGTGTTCTTCATGTAGTTGGGTGTATGAGTGTCCTGAATGCGCAGATGGCACGTGTGCTTCATGTCTGATGCTGCTATGTTGTCATGGTGTCTCTAACGACTTGAGGCATAGCTTCACAGCGCTTTTAGTCGATTCTGTCCATGTAGTTGTCTCTGGTTCCCTCTTGGGCATCTTCATTCACTTTGGCAAGAGTCCGCACTGCTCCTGGTTTGTAGGGTCAGCTAAAAGGGTATTTCTCGTGATAGTTGTCCATTGTGAGAGCGGCGGCGATCGATGTGAGCTTGTACGATCAGCGATCATTCTGCCTTTTGTGCTTCGGGTCGGAGTATCTTCCGGGACGGGGGCATATTCCGACCTTCCCTCTTCACTAACAACTGACCATGAGCAGTAGGCTACTCCACTTACACTTTCCAAAACTGGCGAAGCCTACCATGAAGCCCATGGGGTAAGAGGGTATAAATCATCTCCTACAATTGAGATGTAAGAGCCTGATCAAACGGCCACAGATAAGGAGGATAAGAATATCAATATGCTTGAATCACTGTGAAGTTGGATAATAAATCCAAAGCTGGATGGGATGGCAAAAACCCTATGAGGAAAAATTATAAGAGTGGGATACTCAGAGGAGAAAATATATTCCCCTGATGTCCGGATTTAGTGAGAAATACCTACGGAAGGCTATGATTCAGTACTATGCCTGTAAATTAAATACTTTGGAAAACAAAAGCCGAACAGACAACCTCAGCATATCTGGCTTCTCCATTCTCGTCCCCTCTCTTGGATAATCTTCACTTGGAGAAAGAATGTGAGTCTCTTACGTGACTCCTTCGAACTGGGCTCACCCAATCACACCTCATCCCCTCCAGGAGTAGTCAGATGGCCCACAGTACTTCCTTCACTGAGGACCTTTAGGTTGTCTTATCCCTTCTAAAGGCAAGCATGGGCTGCCTTTCTATTTCTTCCAGCACCTCTGTGCTCCTGAATTGGAGGGGTAAAGCCCTCTACTTTCCCTCTGGGTTCCACTGGGCTCCCTCAGTTTTCCCTCTTCAGCACAGTAGGGTAGCTATCAAGCATAAGGCAGCAATCCTTGCCCTGCTTGAGGCTTCATCTCCACTTCAGCACAGCAGGGTAGCTAACAGGCAGCCTTCTACCCCCCTGCTTCAGGCCTCTTATCCACTGTTTTCCTCAAACCAGCAAGACAGGGAATCAGTGCCCAGCTGAGACACCTTGCCACAGAACTGACTTTTTATGCATTCCTTTCTCCACTGGTGAAAGTAGTGCTTACATCATAGGCATCCCAGGGTAGTGCATCCCCTATTGGTCACTTTGAATATCAGTTCAGTCTATTAAGAGTTTTAATTGACCTTCTTATATAAGGGCTTTTCTCCAGTATATGTGGTTTTCTCTTCCTCTGTGGGTAGGTGGTAGGTATGGCTCTCCGTGTTCCTCTTGCCCTGTTACATAAGCTTGTATTGTGTTTCACCATGTCTTAGTGGTGTACTAGTTTCTATTTATTAATTTAAATTCAATTTACCCGAGGTCCTTAATGGGGAATTGAACCCAGGAAGTAAACACACTACCACTTTGCTGTTTAAATTGTGCTGCTACTCAGTTGTGAGGGAGGCTAAAGCCTATTTCCTGCAGCTGATAAGTGCTTTTCTCTCTCCATGATGACAGCGTATCTTGCGGATTTGGGTTGTAAGATCGTACATGAAAAGAGTGGGTTTTGAAGAGGGGAAACCTTGAGTTTGATGTAGGGAAGGGTGAAGTGGTTAATACAGGGATTGTTCTACAATTGTTTTGATAATAGGAATATGTTCATTCCAGTTAAAGATAAAGGGGGGCTCAGAAGTTGAGAGGTGTTTTAATTGAGGGGGGGATGCCAGGAAGGGAGATATGTATTTTTGAAGGGGGCACTTTCTGGTATCCCGCTGACATTGTGTTCAGTATATTGTTCAAACATGGGGCAAATACAGCTCTGGGAGGGACTCAGAGATAGACTGAAGGACTTTGTGGAAAGTTCATTGGTTGTCGGGGGAGACTTCGATATGGTTCTCAATCCAGTTAAGGATGGCTCCAGATCAGAGACGGTAGATGGGATCTGGTAGGGTGGGAGCGTCTTGGAAAGATTCCGGAGAGTGAACGAGGGTCTTGGGCTGTCCGACTCCCTGATGGAAACGGAGTGGGAGTTAAGACCATTCACATACTAATCCCTGTTTATAACTCCTCTTCAAGAATTGATTTAGTGTTGATTGACGTCACCCTCAAATGTTAGATCTCGAGCTCGCATGTTGAAACGGTTCCATGGTCAGACCATAACCTAGCAAAAGGGGTGGTTGGGAACTAGGCGGCAGGGAAACCAAGGGGCAGGTGGATGTGCATCGACTTCCTCCTTAAAGATGAAGAAATAGCACAAGCCCTGCTCTCCGAAGTCAAGGACTACTTTGAATACAATGATAATGGGCAAGTAGGGGTCCAACCTCTTTGGGAAGGTTCAAAGGCCACTATACGGAGGGTTCTAATAAAAATGGGTTTACGTAAGAAGAAAGAACGGTCCCGACAAGAACAGGAACTAAGGGAGAAGATAGCAGGAATTCAGATAGTCATGAAGGCGGGGGCTCTATTTTATGCCCGGGGGAGGCGAAGAAGCTTAGACGAAATGAAGCCCAATTAAAAACATTACTGGTTCAAGACACTGGGCCTCATTACACGGTAGGCGGTAGGGATTTAACGTTACCGGTAATGGAATACCGGTAACGTTAAATCCCCATGCTAATTACGACCCGGATCACCACTATTAGCGGCACCGCTAAGTACGGTGCCACTAATAGCGGCCAGTCCGCAGGCGCACGACCCTCCATCCCGTAAATAACGCCATGCCGCTAATAGCACACCATTACAAGGCGAGCGGACATGCCAATAGCGGCATGGTAAAGCCCCCAAAACCCCTTACCGGCATGGCGCTAATACCGCCATCGCGAACCACCCATTAAAATAACTGTGCAGTGTTACCACCTGGCCACAATCAGCACAGGTGGAGGCAATGGAGACTGTGGCTGCTCAAAAGGAGCACACCACACCCCTTCTCACACCCCTTCCCACACCAAGATGGTTCCAATACTAGCAGCATTACATGGCCTGGAGGACCTGATAGCAGCGCAGCTGCAACAACAACAGGCAGCACAGAAGAGACACAGGAGGAGGAGGAGGGCAAGACAGGCACAGCAAGCACCACCACGGCACCTAATCATACCACAGAGGCACCCACCAATTCCCAGGATCAGAGCCAGTCCATTTAACCTAACACCTGAGCAGATACACACCCTGTACCGTCTGGACCAGGATACCATCACCAGCATCGTGGACATGATACACCACGACATTGTGAGCCTCATAGACATCAGAACTGCCATCCCCCCTCTACTGAAGGTGGTGACTGTGCTCCACTTTCTGGCCACAGGCACATACCAGCATACAGTGGGGCAGATGCATGGCATCTACCAACCAGTATTCTCACGCACACTGAACCAGGTACTCAATGCCCTCCTGAAGCATGCACCTGAACACATATACATGCCACGGACTGCCCAGGAGATTGCAAACACCAAAGTCAGTTTCTATTCACTGGCAGGCATCCCAAGTTGCATCGGGGCCATCGACTGTACACATGTGGAACTGGTCGTCCCACATCACAATGAAGTAGTGTACCGAAACAGGAAGCAATTCCACTCCATCAATGTCCAAATGGTATGTGACGCCAACAAGATAATCACACATTGCTGTGCCAGATTTCCCGGATCTACCCATGATTCCATGGTCCAGCGGAACTCAACTATCCCACGCTACTTGGAGCGACAAACGGGACAGCGTTCGTGGCTACTTGGTGAGTAGCAGGCCAAGCACATGGCAGTGTGCGTGGGGGGGAGAGATAGATACTCCAACTGGGTGTGCGTGGGGGGGAGAGATAGATACTCCAACTGGGTGTGTGTGTGGGGGGAGATAGATACTCCAACTGGGTGTACGTGGGGGGGGGGGTATATACTCCAACTGAGTTAGCCTGTAGTCCATCGTCCAAATGCACATACAGATGTAAGCCAATGAAATGAACAGGCCACACTTGAGGTGAACAGTAACAGGACCCCATTCCTTCCCCCATATAGGTGACGCCGGCTATCCCCTGAAGAGGTGGCTCCTCACACCTCTACGGAACCCACAGAACAGGCACAAAGAGGAATACAATCGTGCACATACCCGTACCCGCATCATGATCGAGCAGACTTTTGGCCATTAGCAGGTCTGGTGGCGCTCTCCTGTGTGGCCATGAGAAGGTGGCCAAGATCACCATGGCATGTGTCATGCTGCACAATATGTGTATCAGACGGAATGTGCCATTGCCCCCTGACATTGAAATAGAATCCCCTGATGAGGATGATGATGGTGATGAGGATGGAGGTGAAGGGGACGCAGGTCATGCAAGAGAGGATGGCCAGGAGGGACGTGCTGTGAGGCAGAATCTGATCAACCAAATATTCTGAGTAACAAGTTCTCGAACTGTCACATGGATATGGCTAGTGGTGCACTGGTGTCTGTTTGTTAGCTCACAATGGACCCTGGCGTCAATAAATTAAACATACACATTGAAGAAGTCCAGGCCTGCGTTTTGCTCTAACACCAGTGTATTTATGAACTCAAACAGGAAAATGTACCCAAACATCCCACCACCCTACCCCCCACACCCCACAACTGTCCCATCACACCCTACCCCCCACCCCCACAACTGTCCCATCACACCCTAACCCGCCACCCCCCACTGCTGTCCCATCACACCCTACCACCCACCCCCCACAACTGTCCCATCACACCCTACCCCCCACCCCCACAACTGTCCCTCATGTGTCTTCCACAATTTTTGCATCTAGGCATGCACGCGGAAGCATGGATATTCACTCCCTATTGGTCATTGCCTAATCCAGCATTTGGAGGCTGCCGGGAGGAGCGCCTGGTGGTGCGTGCGGAGCGTCAGAGTGAGTTTTTCTGCCGCGAACTGGCATACGAAGAAGTGGCAGACTGTCCTGGTGCTGGTGGTGGTGAAAATTGACGGTCCATTGCATGCGTGTGAGGACCTCACGAACTCTGATGAGCTCCCCACACAGACTGTCTGTGCAGGTCTCCATACTCTCCCTGAAGTGCCTGGATGTCTCCCCAATCTCCGCCCTGAGACGGGCAGCCTCTGCCACATGCTGACCAACCAGCACAGTGAGACCCTGTTGCCGCTGGATGATGCTGGCCAGGTCAAGGGCAGTGTCGGCCTCTGGTGGTGTGGCTGCTGTGCATTGTGATGCTGGCAGGTGTACAGATGGAGGCACCGGGGGGCTACTGAATGATCCCATGGTCTCGTCACCAGTGATGTTGGAGCCAGGTGTGTGATGGGGTGATGGCTCGGGGGTTCTGGGTGGGCTTGGGGTGTGCATGCCCAGCTCGAATTCAGTTGAGTCCTCCACATCAGTTAATGGTGCGGTGGCTGCCGCCTCTCCTGCCGAACTAGCAGTGGCTGAGGGTGGTCCCTCAGGGGCTGTGAGTGGTGGTGGTGAGTGAACGTCCTGAGGTGGGGCTGTTGGGTTTGGTGTGGCCTTGGCAGTGGCACTTGAACGATGTTTGGAACTCTGCAAATGGAGCCTTGCGCCTTTTCCCCTTGATGTCATGGGGGTGTCCTCGGTGGGCTGTGGCCTTTTCTTCTTCTGCGCAAGGGGTGCCTGGGATGCATCCTCACTGTCTGTATGTGACCCTGTCGGGGACAAGAAGGGGGATGGCATTGGTTAGGGTTTGATGTACTTAATGCAGGATACATCATCAATGCAGTTGTGGGCATTTGCAATTCATTGTGAAGGGTGCAGGTGATGTGCCAGTTCAGTGGCTCATCCATGCAGTGTTGTGTGTGGCACTTGGCTCTGTTGATGTGGGTCTGGCACTGACATGGGCAGGGTGGGATGCATGTGTGGATGTATGACCATCCATGAGGTGAGCCTGGGCTGACATTTGTGGGGACCTGTAGATACACATTGCATGCTTTCATCAGTACACTTACCTCCATCCGACGTGTCTGCCACGCCATGCTCCATCCTCCCGACTCCCTCGATACATTCGACTCCAATCAGGTTGGCGCATGTCTCCTCCCATTCCTTTAGCTTGATTGGCGACCCAGATCCGACAGCAGTGGCAGTGTTATGATTCTCTGCCAGGATCATTCTGACCCGGAGTCTCAGGTCATCCCATCGTTTCCTGCACTCACGTACATTGCGGGTGCTGTTGCCCACGGCACTTACTTTCATTGCCATTTCGGCCCAGATAGCCTTTTTCTTAAGGAGGGTCTCACGCCGCATGCCGTTACTGAAGACCACTGCAGCATTGTCTGCTAAGGTTTGGGTCAGCATGAGTAACTCCTCATTAGAGAACTTTTCTTTCCGCTGGCGGTCAGTTGTTTTTTTCAGTGCCTTGGGCATGGTAAGGGTATTCCAGTAAATCTCAGACAGCAAAGTACCACAAACAGGTCCAGGGGGCAGAGGATGGCAATGGATTGTGTTTTTAAAGATGGCCGCCATGCTCTTTCCCGTTCCTGTGCGATGATGCTATTTCCGGTTCTGCAATTTAACGGTCAGCGGTGACCGCTATTTGCATGCAGCGTGAGGGCGGAGGTTCTATCTGCACTTTCGTCGAAGGTGGTAAGTGACTTTTTGGGGTCTTTAGCGGCATGGCGGTTGGGTCATTGCCGGCATGGCGCTATGCTCGTGTCCGCATACTCGTAATGGTGCGCTATGAGCGCCCTGTTGTGAGGGCGGACACGTTAAGAGCGCCATGCGTTAATTGTGGATTTTTACCGCACAACGTGTAATGAGGCCCAGAAAACAGAAATATTATGAGAAAGACAATAAAGCTGACACAATATTGACCTGGAAATTACGGAAGGAATGGAAGAGTAGACTGGTGAGCAATATTGAGACCAATGGGGGTTAGAGGGTTTACAACACAGAGGGGGATTGGAAAGCAGTTTAAGACCTTTTTTGAATCCTTATATGCCTCAGCATACCATGGAGATGGCTCCTTTATAACGGAGTTCCTGAGCCAGCTGCCCATCCCAAGCCTCCCAGTGGAGACAGCCACAACTCTAGAGGACCCGGTAGATGAAGATTAGGTGGTCAGAACAATCAAGGGAATGAAGGGGGCACAACCCAGGGAAGCAATGGTTCTCAGTCCGATTCTATAAACAGTATATGTCAGTTTTGACTCCGTACCTAGCGACAGTATTGAACACAGTCCTGGAGGGTGGCTCCCTTCTGGAGACAATGATGGGAGCAATTATAGTTGTTTTCCCAAGGAAGCCAGGAATCTGGCACTATGCTCATCATTTGGGCCAGCATCCCTTTTAAATGTGGATGCGAAAATCCTAGCCAAATCTTTGGGGGAATAGATTAGAAGGGGTGTTACTGAGCCTAATTCACTGGGATCAAGTGAGCTTTATTAAGTTAAGGCAAGGCATCGATAACATCAGGAAAACCATAGATCTAATCCATTATGCGGAACAGAGCAGTGGGGAGCTGGGCATAATTACCATTGACTCTGAGAAAGCCTTTGGCCGGGTTGAGTGGCGGTATTTTATGAAGGTGTCAAAGTAAATGGGACTTGGAGCGGACTTTAGAAACTGGTTGACCGCCCTGTGCGAGGCCCCGTCGGGTCGCATACAGGTTAACGGGAGGCTGACAGAATCGTTCCGACTGTTTAGGGGCACCCGCCAGGGCTGTCCTCTCTCCCCATTGTAGTATGCCTTGGCTATAGAGCCATTGGCCATTTCTATTAGGGCCAACCCGAGGATTAAATGGATCACTCAAGCGGGAACAGAATTTGAACTATCACTCTTTGCAGATGACATTTCAGCTTATCTGTCGGATATACATACCTCCTTACCCAAACTAGTCTCTCAGATGTCCAGGATCAGAGCATTTAAAATCAATGGAGACAAATCCTGGGGGATGCCAGTGGGCAAGGGATGGTCTAACCTAGACTAAGAGCAAATGTGGGATGAAGGTGGAGGGGAGAAGCACTAGGTACCTGGAGGTACACTTGACTAAAAATTTGTTGAGACTACTCAAGTGCAATTACACCCCTATGTTGGAAAAAATAAAGGCAGATTTGAAATGGTAGGAGCCTTCAGTACTGTTGTGGTATGGTTGAATGACCTCGATAAAAATGATTGTCTTATCTTGCCTTCTTTATCTCTCTACATCGCCCCCGGTCATCCTCCCAGAGGGATTCATTAAGAAGCTCAATGCAGCAGTGTCTAGGTTCATTTGGGGAAACAAAAAAGTGAGACTTAAAATATCGACTCTGACTCTTCCAAGGGACGAGGGGGGATTTGACTTCCCGGAAGTGCAGGGATATTACAGGTCTTCACAGCTGATGGGTATGTTTGAACACATGCGGTAGGATCAGAAAACTTTCTGGACATTCTTGGAAGATCTAGAGGCACACCCTTGTAAGGTGAGAGATTATCTATGGGCCCAACTAAAGGAAATCCCACCTAGTCTGAGGAACCACCAGATCCTGAGGGCCCTCTGGGCAACATGGCGCAGAGGGAAGGAAACTGTTTTCCTGTCTGCATGGCCCTCACCACTGACTTTGGTCTGGAACCCACAAATAGGTCTTGATGGGCATAACTTTAAATTCTCGCAGCAATGGTCAGACGGGGGATTGCAGCGGGTTGGCCAGCTTTTCAATTAGGATCTATTCAAATCTATAGAGGAACTGCGAGAGGACATGCTGATGGTACAGATCCCAATCTTCGATTACCTGAGACTTAATGGGATAATCACAGATTCCAAGTGGATGGATCTAATATTTAGTGATCTCATGCCCTTTGAGAGAGCCCTGCATTCCGCTACAAGTAGGAAAGGGATGGTATCACAATTGTCTAAAGAGGTGCAAATTACAGCAGATCTAGAGGGGAGGAAGAAATTTAAGAAACTTTGGGAAGAACTCCCGGGGGGGCGAATTGGATCCGATATATAAGTTACCTTTCACATGAACTTGTTCATGGCCACGATGGAACATAACTTTAAGCTTCTCCAGGAGTGGTATAGGAATCCTCTTAGATTGTCAAGGATGTTCCCCCAGACTTCTCCCAAATGTCCTAGAGGGTGTGGCCAGGTGGGGTCCTTCTCACTCATGTGGTGGGGATTTCTGAGAATCAAGGTGATTTTGGCGGCTGTCCTGAGCTGGATCAAAGAGGTTTCTGGGGAACATTTAGAACTAGACCCCCTTCAGATACCTCTGGGGTGCTGACCACTGTCAGGTTGGAATACAAACTGTTGAAACCTCTAGAAACAATGTTGAGAGCTGCTCGAGTGACGGTGGCTCCGAGATGGAAGGTGGAGTCTACCCTGACAAGATTAGACTGGGAAACAAAACGGCATGATATGGTAATCATAGAAAAACTGACGGCCATGGTGAATGATTGTTTGGGGGGATTTTAGGAAGAATGGGGACGTTGGATGGCCACATGGGAGGCAGAAGGTATTGGGGAGCCTGTGGGGAGGGAGGTCAGTGAAACGTAAGAGGGGATGACCCAGAGGTGTGTGGGGGTCCTACCCCCAAGGGAAATGTTGGAGATGTTGGCGGTGGTTCTTGCCGAACTCACAATTGACTTTAAGGTATAAAATGGATGTTTGTAGTACTCCTGTCAATTCAACCTAAACAGCATAGTATTTACTGTAACCAGTCAGTACTACGAGACTTAGTGTAAGGGGAGACCGTTGGGGGATTTAAAAATAGTTGTTGATATTATGAAGGTTTGTGGTTTGCTGTAGATGTCAATAAAGATCACAGTTAAAAAAAAAAAAAATTCACATTAAAAGAAAGATATTTATTTCCCATCTAAGGAAAATGGGTATGTGAATTGCATGTTTATAAGATACTCACCTGATGTAAGCTGTCAATGACAGGCTACTAGAGGATTGTGCGAGACAAAATATATTTAGCAGCTACAATAAAAGCTCCATGGGGTGTCTCTTTCCTGATCTACAAAAACGTACATCACACATGTCTTACGCAGTTCAGGTATGATGAGGCCAACATGATCATACTAAGCCTCCACATACTGTGGCAAGTGTGCATCCCCCAAATGCCTGTGATGTAGCTTTCTTTTATACTCAGCCTCAGAAGATGGTATACATGAAATGCAATAATATAATCCTACCTGAAGACTTGAACATTCCCCTTGATGCCAACCTAGACAAACCACAGAATTTGAGATATCAGAGATCACAAGCGTGACTGGAAATCAAAAAGCTAATGTGGGACCTGGGTCAATGTGAGTGAATGGGCCGCATTAAGCACACCCAGAAGACATTTAGATATTTTCCAGCCCTGTAAAAATGTTTCTCGTGAATTGAGAATCTTTGTGTCAGCAGAAATCTGCTCTCTCTAGTACATGAGTGTTCTATTGATAATATTATGATCTCAGACCATGACCCCCCTTGCCTGTCTATTTGGCCCTCAGACAAAATGACACATGAGTGGAGATAGTTGTTCAAAAATAACTGATTGGTAGATGGAAGTGTCAACAAAGCGGGACAATTCTGGGATGCAATAACCGCTTTCCTCAGGGGGCACTATCTGCTACTCCAACAGAAAGTGGAAAAAAGAGGAAATAGTGTTGGCAGTCTTGGCAACCAAACTGGGAAAACTGATGTGGGCATACCTGCACAACCATAAGGTTGAAATATCAGCTTCACAAACTGTATACTCAAAGGGCAGATGCTGTGATAACCTCAACCACGAATTCTTGGAGTGCAGAGAGAAGAATTATAAACTCTTGGCATACCACTTGCAACAGCAGAGACTAGTGAATCAAATCTTGAGAACTGTGGAGGGGGTACTGCCTACTCCTCCCACGAGATCTACTCTGAAGGCCCTTCTGTGAAGATCTTTACAAAGAAGACTGTAATTGTAATTGTTTATTTATACAGCGCTTATACACAAGTGAAGTGCTTCAAAGCACTTCAAGGCAGTAAGGGGGCAAGGTGATACAGTAGTCATTCTTAGGCATTGATGTTTCCGAATTATCTAACAAAAAACTTACTAGCGTACTAGGCCTGACAGCCTTTCTCCTAGTGCAAGTCCATGAAGTGTTTCAGGTGCAATCAAACTAGGGAAGGGAGACAAGGTAGGCGGGACAGAGCTTACTAGCATAGGAAATTCAGGTAATGCAAGTGTACAGGCAGAAGGGCAAAGGACGGGGGGGGTACAAGTGCACCCAGTCCAGCAGGGCCCAGGGTTAAGTGCAGAGAGGTTGCCCCTCTCATGGAATTTATGCTAAAGGTGCAGTTGTGCTGGGCATAGTGCAGAGGCCCGGAGGTAAGTGCAAAAGACTGTCAGGGAAGCCTGGACCCTGTGAGGCTCTGGAGGTGAACCAGGTGACCAGTCAGCCAAAACTGAACAGAGTTAGGGAAGAGAAGAAGAAGTGAGACAGGAAAAAAAGAGAGGAGGTTAGCAGAGGAGAGGGAGAGAGAAGGCGCAAGAGAAGAGGAAGGTCTTGAGGAGTTTTCGTAACTTAATGAGCTCCGGCTCAAGGTGGGGAGAGGCAAGGAGGTTGTTCCAGAGGGAGGCACCTTCAGAGGATAAATATATACCCCAAATCTCTGCTTGGAAAAAACAGCTCACCCACAAAGAGTTGGCGGAGGACAAGCGTAGGCCTCTAGAAGGAGAGTATTTAGGAATAGAGCGTTGTAGATAGTGCGGGACCCGGCCCCAGAAAACCTTGTGGACTATGCAGAGGGTCTTGAACTTGGTCCTAGCAGCCACAGGGAGCCCGCGGGGGGCTTTCAGCACCAGAGAGATGTAGTCACTGGGCCTGAGGCCAAGGATAAGTCTTGTGGTTCTGTTCTGGATGAGTTGTAATAGACGGACCTGCTGAGTCCTAACAGAAACCCTGCCTAAAGTCTCCTCCCAGATGGCCAAGGAAAGACAGACACTTCCTGATCCTGACCCTGGGGTGGTATTAGCCATGTGGATCACCCATGAGGAGAAGGGCCCCAGGGGAAAAGGAGCACTTTTTGGGATGAGACACAGTATTTGTCTTCTTCAAGGAAGAGAATGGCCCTCATTACAACTCAGGCGTTAAGGGTTAACGCCACCGTTAACCCTTAACGCCTGATTCTGATTTTAACGCCTGCTTTTAGCAGGCGTTAAAATCCATGGCGCTAACCCGCCATGGTGCTAATTACGCCGTCGTAAATTACGGCGGCGTAATTAGCGGCTTCCCCACTCCCATTATGCCCTATGGGGCAAAAATGGGAATGGGGAAGGGAAAATGGGAAATGGGGATTTACCGCCCCACTCACCTTGGAATGGGGCGGTAAATCCGCCATCCACCATGGTGTAAACAGAGTTTACACCATGGTGGTAAAGTTGGTGCACTTAGCACCAAGGTCGTAATGACCTCCAATGTCTTTAATTCTGGAAGATGTAATGGCTTGTTATCAGCAAGAACCCTTACTTTCTCCTGAATCTGTCAGACCAGGGGTGAAGACAATAATAATCATCTAAGAAACATTTTTTCAAGGTTACTGACATTTATAGAAATGAAAGCTCTTACGAGTCCGAGAGAAATAAGGAAGGGGAGTCTTTAAGTGTTAACAATTTAAACCCAGAGACACCCATTGTTTCTGTAAAACCACATATTTCATGGAATCGTTATGGGACTCCATTGGGGAATATGCATAAGCAGAGTAATAAACTTAGCAATGCTAATTTCACTGAAAATCCTGAATTCTACATTGGGGACTTGGAGTCCCATAATTCCCAGAGTACTGGGACGAGGAAGAAGATTGCAGAGGCACAGGACTGCAAGTTAACCATTTTTAGCTAGGTATCTAATCGCTGTAATGCTTTCATTCATACTTTCACTGAGGCTACAAGTATTTTTAAAATTACAGTTGAGGACCACGTTGTACATACCCTGCTGTCTCCAAAATGCCCATGGCATATTTTATGACAAAACATCTTGATAGCTCATTGAGCTCCCAGTATATCTGAACGTGGTTCCCAAAAGGATAAAGTCCATCTTTATTTAATCTGACATTTCTGGAGAAAATCCTCACTCAAAAATATCTATTTCTTAACAAATTGGAAGCTGTGTTCTTTTCTGCATATTGACCATTTGCGTGTCTTCCAAAACCTAGCTAGTCCCTACCTCATCTTCACTTTTCATTCTGGCTCACAATTTAGGGTTATTTTTTGACCCATCTCTCGTTCCCATTCAATACTCCACATAATTGTATTGCGTCTTCAATTTTCCTCTATAGAAGAGGGGTGGTCAAACATAAGGCCTGCGGGATGCTTGGGCCCTGAAGTTCTTTCACCCGGCGTCCAAATGCACAGTACACACTGCAGTGCAATGCGCGCGCATAGGAGAGACAGCAAAGAAAAGGCCCCTCTGCTGCAGTAGCTACAGCTTAACTATTTGCAAGAAAGACCCTATCGCCTTTAGCGGATTCTCTCCAGTTTATCTGAGAGCACCACCAGACTGAAAGCATAACAGGTTCATAGGATGGGATATGTATTTATTTATTTTATTTTTGAATAATGCAGTGATGAGCAAACATGTTATCAATCAAATCGATACAAGGAAATAGGCCATCACCTTACCATCCAATAGCTAATTTATTTTAAGCACAAGCTAAATGGCGTTTGTTTCTGCAGCCACACAAATTTGGCGCCATGCCTACATTAAAAAGGCAATTAATCACAACAATTCGCATTGCAACGTCACTGTGGGCTGGAACATATCTTCACACGAATGTCATGCCGGAAACCTGCAATATATGTCGGCCAAATGTGAATCTCTAGACATTATGAAACGACTAGCCCACGGTCTTCCAGGAATCTAGTGCAATGTTTCTGGTGCAATGTCATGTGCAGCCTTAAAATAGGTGCTTAACAAGCTTGCCTTGCATGAAAATCTTAAATTGTAAGTGAAACCATAAAATTCAGTGTTGCAGGTTGAGATACAGCTCTTCCCAACCGTTTATTATTTTTTGATGGTGCTATTTCTGATGGCATCCTCGTCAGTGTGGAGGTAGTGGTCACTGTGTCAGGCCCTGCTTCACTGGTGATAAAGGACAGACAATAGACTCATTTACTGTCTTTTCATTGGTGGTTCTATCAGGCACAATGATAGGAGTGTACCAGAAAAGTAGTGGAACTGTGACTCCGATGGGGGACAGAGTAGGAAGGGAGCAACATGGAACACATTTTTCAAGGGTTGCAGTCATGCTGGTTGACAGCCAATTAAGTTGAAATGGATTTCAGTTTAGCTGTATCTGATATCTGGTGGTAACACCGAGAAGTGTGCTTTAACTTCACAAAGAATAGTTCCAGAATAGTGAAAATGGTTGCGAAATGTAGTGGAGTTGTTAACAGTAAAACATAAAAGTAGTGCAACACTGCTCCCGACTGCTCCTGCTAAATTCGAATAATGGTCAGGCACAGCATTTTCTGGTGGACATATCTCTGATTTGCTGCAGTGAGCTGCTTCTGTGTTCTTTTGGTAATCACGCATCTGAACTATTGCCGTATTTCATGTGTTCCATACAGACATATTTTTACTTCGAAAGGATTTTTATATAATTCCCCTGTAATTTTTGCTGTAGAAATGCAATAGTTTGACCTATTATTTTATTTTGTAATCTTGGCTGAGGAAATCCACTCTGAATCCTTAAATCTGTCTCTCTTCACTTCCTTGCTTGCACTAATCGCTTTTACTAAGCACTTTAAATACCCACCAGCTGCCACTGCGTAATATTATGCTTTTAAGTTTCATAATTTGATTTGTGTGAAGCATGACAGGTGCTTTTGAATCTATATCAGTCCCCTGACCAAATGAGGTTGACACTCCTGTCCCTTAGCATCCATACAATGGGCCTCATTACAAATGTGGCGGTAAGGCAACAACGGCGCCAGTAGTGCTACCAGCGCTGTTGTTACCATACCGCCACATTACGAGTTCTGCTTGTGGGTACCGCTCTAGGCGTGCAGAGCAGCAACCGTGAGCAGAACTCGTGATTGCACCAGCACCATTATAAACGGTGCCAGTGCAACCATGCTCCCCACCCCCTTTGTGCCCTATGGAGCAGAATGGGGCTCGGGAGCCCAGCATTACCGCCTCCAGCGAATGGGTAATTACCGGCCCCTTCATCTCGTAATGGGTGCTTATTGCCTAATCGCGGGAGTTGGTGCCGGTAGCAAGCATGCAGGTAGCCATGCCTGCCATACAGGCACGGCTACCGCCATGCTCGTAATGAGGCCCAATGTGTCCCTAACCCACATTGCATGAAACTAACCATTTTCAATTATTTGCTTGTTGTTTTCTCATCTATATTAGTGTTAAAGCGTCTTCTTTCCAGTGGTTCGTGGCTGCATACCATACCTACTTTTAACACCTTTCAATCAATCTTTAACATATCCGTCATTTTTCTTTTTTTTAAAACTTTATTTATACATTTAATATTACACATTGACAACAAAATGTAATACAATAACACAATGTTCAAAGAATACTTATGCAATTCCATCATATTAATTTTATCCATAAAGAACAATCAAGAATTGAAATTAAAATGAGAGAGAAAGGAAGAAAAGAAGAAAAAAATTAAATAAAAAAAACATTAAAAAAATAAAAATTATAATAATTATTGTTAAACCTCTCCCAGACTACAATAGATAATTAAGCATCTGTCAGTTTTCTGTTTAAGGTTGTGTTATTTTCTCATATGTCACCTTAAATAAGGTTATGTCCCTCTTTTGTGTACCCGTTACACCTCCATTTGCATAAGTTCTGTTTCTGTGAAGTCTTTAAACCTCCCCACGGTCTATCTTCCCATCATCTTTAATAGCTGCTAAGTCTCTCTGTCCCAATGCCCCTTTGCGAAGACACTTGTGCTCTCACCAACACCCCTGTGTGCACCCTTCTGTACATAATGTCTATGCCCAACCTTCCTCTGTACTGGAATTGTTTGCTCATTTCACTACATTCTACCGTGTCCCATTCTCTTTCCCTCTCATGTTAACATCTCACCGACTCTCACCTGCCAGCATTCCCTTTCAATTACCATACAGAATGTTATTACTAAATGTACCCTTGTGCTCTGCAATATTTGAACATTTATTCAGCACTTTCGCAAAAATGCTTAACAAAGAAGGGAATGGTACCAAATAATAATGCAAAGTTAGCAGTACAAATCGTCAGTTTATGGAGCAGACGGAAGAGACAAAAGATATGCCTTTAAGTGGGTGTGGAAGATGTGCAAATAGTACAGGGAGAGAGTTTCAATGTTTGGAGGCATGGAAGTAGAGGAAGGGGCAAGCACAGGAGAGATTAAAGACAATTGAACGACAATTAAAGCAAGTAAGTGGGATGTGAGAGGGAGAGTCAAAGAAGACACAGAGATTCCGAGCAGAGGACGAAAGAGGGAGCTGAGAAGAAGGAAAGGAAAGGGCTGGAAGAGGGGAGGATGTGGATCGAGAGGATGGAGGGAAGAACAGAACGTCCCTGTTAGATTTGTTCAGTGCTTAATTTGTAAAGAAAAAAGTGCCAAGGCTCATAATGGTGATAGTGAGGCAGACAACAACTACCACTCGCACCCAGGGATGTCATTTGAGGGTTGCCAGGGGTAGCAGCTGTGAAAACAAGGAAATAATATGAGGCAGGGTAACCAAAAAGAAAACACACCAAACACAGGTTACAAAGGAACATACAAAGCACTTTATTTTATACTGAATCCAGTTACAAAAGAACAGAACAAAATTCAGATAGCTATCGACCCTCAGTACAACACAGCGAACTCCGGCGTGGTTCGGTGTGCTCAGTGAGTGCAAATATTCATTGAAACAGTCAGGCTTTTATACATTTCTCCAGCCTGTTGTCCAGCCTTTCTGCAGGTTAACCATTCCTTAAATAAGTTACTGCTCTAGGGTCCCTTGCCAGGTCAAATCTAGTTCATCTTAGGTTTATACATTAACAAGAAGAAATGGTAATAATGTATGCTCTAGGCCTAACATTACAATGCAGGACTTAGTTGGAAGATTTCAAATCATTCATAGCCACTGGCACAGCTATGCACAAATCTCCAGACCATCATTTTTCAGCCTCCCAAGCCACTACAGAAGGTGAAAGACCATATGCAAATCATGCTTGGTCCCACCCCAAAAGGAGCAGGCCAGCCAAACTGCTAGGTCACATGATGTCACGTCCAATACCCCTGGCATTTTGGTGAAACTATGTCCCAGCTCGCACCACCCATTGTTACTGCTGGTGAACCACATTCACACCAGCAACTAATGCCACTGCCACTGCCAGACCCAACCCTACCACCACATGCAACCTTATTTCTCCAGACCAGAACTCTGTTGAGCAGATTAATGGGGGGAGGCAGGAATTTACATAAGCAGAAAAATACAAAAAACAGAGGATGCTTAAAACAACTGGCAGGTGTACCATAAGTGTTTACAAAGTGACCACCTCAAAATAAAGTGGAATTAAACACCTCATGATGGTCAAAGATAATATGATGTATTCTTGTGGTATTGTGTTGTGATTATTTTAACTGTGCACTGGCACACTGCAATGTGTGCCACATAGCACTGAGCTTGAAAGGCTTGATCGCATGGCATTTGCCAACTTTTAAAATATTGCACCCCGAGCATGTGGCATACTTCCCCATCAAAGTGTTATACAATATAACAAACAGCCAAAGCACAGGGTTGTCAACATGTGGCTCAATATGCTTGGCCTGTGCAATGTTCCACATAGCAACCAGTTAAAACAAAAAACAACATGGCATATTGCCCAATACAGGCTTTTGCAAACACTCCAACCAATCAGTCAATATGCACAAAATGATTGATCACCAGACACTGCATAAGTAGGCCGCTCAACAATGTCATCCTTTTTTCACTGGACATAAACCCACTTGCTGCTTTTATGCATGTTTTGGGGGACGCAACATGTGCATCATACATGAGTTTACACATTTTGAATATTGGACATGACTGCACATTTGTAAAATGCCCTTCTGCAGTGTGTGTGTCTGCCAGACAACACTCCAAGACCCCTGTAGGCATGTGGATGAATGAAGGCTATACAAGAGGAATTTGCTACTGCTCAAGTGCATCAGGGTTATATTTATAAGTGTGAAATAAAAATGTAGTCATGGACGTGGTACCTGAACCTCGCTGTTCTCTGTAGTGTTGCTGCAAGGCGTTGAACATGTGTTAATGGCATATTAAAACAAACCCCGCATTGAATTACACTGAATGCATTATTATGTATTAACACTAACCTGTGCAGTTTTATGGGACACATGGAATACTCTGCACAGAGACAGATGCACTTACACAGCAATCGGGGGAATATTCCTTGTACCTCTTTTTCAGTGTTCCTCTCTCTACTCTGTTCCTGAAGCTTAATATGGAGACTACTTGGAAGGGAAACCCACATCCTGGGGTCTTGAGTCGGAAATTGTTGAAGAGTCTGCCATTTTCATGCTGTCTGTAGAGGGGTAAGCTTCCCTTGCAACACACACAGCAACTGAACCCGTTTGCAGGTGTTTATTACCAAAGGGACGGCCTTGGAAGGTTGGCACTGTTCACCGATGCAAACCGTGCCTACTTCCCTCACAGCGTTCATCTCACCTTTGCTACAGTGTTCTTTCTAAAACTGCTCACTGTGCAAAGCAGTTTTGGAAAGTAAATTGTAAATCATCACACAAGGAGCACTTTGTCTCGTACCGCCGTGTGACAGAGGGAATCTGGATCCATAGCATTCTGTGTGCCTCAGGCACAGGGTCAAGTAAACGAAGTATACAAAGGGGCTTATCTTACTTTCAATAGACATTTGGACGCTTTGTAGTTAATTAAGAAGCAGCCAGTAAGAGAGATTTTTTATTTTATTTCTGACAACACTGATTGTAGGATGTGGCGGTGCTCAGCCCCGCCTCAAGAATATGTGAGGGGTTGAGCACCACCAAACACCAGCACAAATTAAGCAGTGGATGGGTTACGATGAAGGAAGTGCTAGAGCATCCAGGATTGGATGGAAGAAAAAAAGGCAGAAACCTGACAGTGAGGAGTATCAGAGATCTCAAATCGGCGTAAAAGTGACTGGAAAGATTAAAGGACGAGATAGGTGAGGAAAGAGGATGGTGTATAGTGACAAGAACTGAGCCTTGGGGAACACCATATAGAAGTGGAAGAGAAGGAGAGAGCTGGCCAGCCCAGGCTACAGAATAGAAACAACTGGAAAGATACAAGGATTTAAACCAGGTGAGAGGGGAGCCTGAGATGGGCAAAGAGGAAAGAGAGGCGAGGAAAGAGAGGAGACAAAAGTAGGGTGTTCCAGACTGTCAAAAGCATTGAAAGGTCGAGCACAGTTAAACTAGAAGAGATTATGACATGCAGAGAGAAGGGAATCAGAAACATGCAGGAGGGAAGTTTCAATATGGTGTGCCGTCCTAAAGCCAGACTGGAGTGGGAGAGCGGGGAGAGAGTGAAGATGGAGATAAGAAGAAACTTGAGAGTAAACAATTCACTCCAAGAGCTGAGATATGAAAGGGAGCAGAGAAATCAGACAGAAGTTAGCAGGAAGGGAGGGATCGAGAAAGTTTGTTTCAGAATGGGGATGAGATTAGCATGTTTGAAAGAGACAGGAAAGACAGAACAGTAGAGAATCTTGGAATCAATATTGTCATCAAATTTGAAGTTAATTATATAGTTAGTTTTCTTCCTGGCAGGTGAGTATACCAGGAAATGGTTTGTAGTGGTTAGTCTTAGCAGGTGAGTGGACCAGGAAAGAAGATGATAGTTTGACATCTTTGTGGCAGAAAAATGTGTGGAAAGAACCTTTGTTGAATTAAGAGAATTCAAATACTTTATTATTTGTTTAACAAGCAGTAGCATCACTGAGGCAAGTTGCGTATTTCTAGCCTGAAAAAACATGTTTTATTTCAAGAAGAAGCATTGAGAAAGAATTAAGTGCTATCTCAGCAACAAATAGTTCCTTTGAAGAAAGTGTTACATAATAACAGAACAATTGCATTTGGTTCTGAACCTGTGTTTTGGGGAGAAAAGCAGTCATCCTTTCAAGAGGGATATTGTGGAAGACATTGATTTATTTTTAATTATGAACCAGCTGTGAAGAAAATGATATTTGTTGTTTCTCCAAGAAAGGCACAGAGCTTGAATAAGACTTTTCTATTACCTTGAACAGAACATTGTTGAATCAGAACTGTAATCTAAATATTTCTGAATTGATCCAGGGGATGAGAATACGACCATGGTGCAAGAAGTGGTTTCAAGAACATTTGAGTTTGAATTACAAAATTGTTTTTGTAAATGATTTCAATCCAGCACTCCAACTAGGTCAATGCCTAGTATGGGATGCCCAATGGAAACCCTTATTTATATATTTTTTATGTCAAAAGTTCTTTTAATTCTGGATGATGTACCCTTATATAATGCCCCTCTCTTTGAATCCCCCCGGTCTCACTGAACCAAGAAGGTTGTTTTGCAAAGTTAAAAGATTTATTTGAAGAATTAAACAATATATAGATTACACTTTTATGAATATGAATAATATCTGAATATCACACTTATGAATATGAACAATGATCAGCAATGGGTAATGTTACAATATCAACAATCTCTTTAATCAATTAGGAGTAGGAATAGGAAGAATATTGTAGCAGAGAATACTTTGTATGGGTTCAAGAAATTGCAATGATAGGAAAAATGCAACACAAAAATAAGACTTGATATGACTTCAATCAAAGACAAGGTGATCACTCTTTCCCCCTGTCACTACTCACTCCCCCCAATATGCAATAGAAGATATGGAATGAGGGCACACAGGTTTCAGGAATAGCAATCAACAATTGCAGTTTCAATCCCGATTCCCCACAGCAAGCTTAGAGAGAACAGTAAGGATTTTAAAACAGGTCAATTGCTTTTAAATGTAATATGAAGTGATGGGAAAAATGCTAAAAATGATTTTAATTTGCTAACTCGAATTCAGAACTAGTGAGAGTTGCTTTGGATTTGTTCAGGTAGACACTAGCAATGGTTGTAGGATGATTAGCAGATGGAAAACGAAATTCAGTGGTTGGAAGCAAGAAATAGCTATTTTACATGGAGAGAAATTGAGCCAAATGCAAATTTGCGGCAAATTTTCCGCGTGCGAGAAATGTGATTACGGAAAAACTATAAGGAATTGGAATGTCATTTTGGGTTCGTCTGAAAGCTGGGGATGTTAGCTTCAAAATGACATTTAGATTTCTAGGACGTATGGTTCAAAGTTACAGAGGTTTTAGTAAAGGTAGATTTTTCTCAAAAGAGTCAAAATGAAAGATGCGCTTTAAAGATCAGGAACCAAGATGGACTTATACTAAAGGGCTATGAAAGTGTAAGATACCCAACGGGACAGCTACCAGAACAGGGCGCCTTCCGCTCTGACCTCTGTCCGCCAGGACACTTGACTTTCTTCAGAAAAATATCAGCGCACAGATGATTATCACTACAATTATCAGAGAATATATAATGAGAAGGATTCAGGATGGACACAAGATTCTATAATGCAGTTGTGGATAGGTTGAAATGGATTGAATAGGATTACTTTAAACTAAGAGATGACTATGGACAGTTCTATTTTAAATACACACTACTATGGCTTTGGAATGGAATGGGCCCGTCAAAGATCTGGTCAAGGGTTTGGCTGGGATTCGCTCACCAACGGACAGGTCTCAGGCGCTGGGTTCTGCTCTCAGCAAGACACTCTGGTCTGCACGGCCTCTTGGACTGGATCTGATGGGTTCTGGGTCACTGCTCTACCGGTTTCGATCTCTGGTTCTAGCACAGGTTCTTGGCCAGAACAGCAAAACAGCTCAGCCAGGCTGTTGAATGGTTTAGGCCCCGTGGAGGTTTAGGGGTTAAAATCAGGTTGCTAGATTTTAAAGGCCTGTTGAAAAGGGTTCAGCTTTTTGGGTTAGGCCTCTACTTCAGGGTTCTGGAGTCTGGTTCTAGAGTCTGGAGTCTGGATCTTCCTGCAGGGTGCTTCGCCAGTGGATCAGTTGATGAGTGAATGTGTGTGTGGGTCCTCAACAGTCCCTATTTATCCATTTTCCAAAGTGGTTGGAGAGGCTGATTGTCTATGCCCAACCCTCTAAGGATATGATAGGTCAAAGAGTTCCCCCTCTCCTGATTTGAGAAAGGAACAGTGTGTCATGATGTATCATGATGTGTCATGTTTATGGCTTAGGGAGAAAACCTCCCCTTTGTCTCTGTACAGTATACCTTATTTTTCATTAAAAAAATATTTACAATATGCACAACTTGTTCATAATACATATACACATCACAGATTGCCTAAGGTACGTTTTTGTCCAAATCTTATCTTCCTACGAGTTTTGGTTCATAAATGACAGTTTTTCACGCTTTTGGTTGGTTACACATTTTCGATCTGTACAATTTTTTTACACATACATGCATATACCCTCTGTGCATATTCCTGTAATTTTTCATGTTCCTAGCATAATCACAATAGCTACAATATTAAAAATGTTGTGGTTCAGCATCAGAACATCACACAGATTCCAGATTAGTTTTAAACTCTGAGCAAATTTTTCATTTTAATAATCTCTAAGTTTCATATTTTTGTCAGTTCGGCACAATATTTTATAAGTCCTTTCCCAAAACATACAGTTACTTTAGTTTCAAATCCACATTTTCAGTCTGGCCCGCCTCCAAGGCTCGGCTGAATCAGAGAGTCACATGGCTTCTTCCTGCCAGGGCAGTTGATGTCAGTCACACCTGAATTAGCATTTTCATTCAGCTCAAGGGAGTCCTTTGTCTACACTCAGAGCAACATGCCAGAGTGCCCCTCCTAGTTCCTTTCACACCAGCCTGCCAGTTTCTTAGCAGAGAGCAGGGGGAAGATTCCTTTGTTTGGAAGAAGGTGTGGAATGTCTTTGAAGCTCAGTGTGGCTAACTTTAACTTTTAAACACAATGGGCCTCATCACGACTTGGGCGGTAACGGTAACACTATTAGCGCGGGCGGTATTAGCCCTACCGCCGAACTCCCCGGCGCTAATAGCGCCGGATCATGAGTTCGGCGGTAATGTAAGTCCCCATTCCCCACTGAGCCCATTCGGGAATGCCCCATTCCCGAATGAGATTCCTCATTGGGCTCAATGGGGAATCTTCACGCTAATACCGCCGGCGGATTTTCCGTCGGCGGTAATAACACGAATTTTCAGTGGATTTCCCCCCAGCTCAGAGCTGGGGCGAAATCCACCGAAGCCCTGATTCGGCAGACTCTTAAATCCGGCGGTAATAGCGCTACCGCCGGATTTAAGGGTTACCGCCGAAGTCGTGATGAGGCCCAATGTCTGCAATGGTCTTGTCCTAAAATATAAATTACATTTTTAACAAATACATCAACCAATTTCTTAATTCAAGCCTTTTCAAAATATAGTTTTGAATTGTATCCACCTCTCAGGCTTCTGATAGCAAGTCTTTCTTTGGCATATTTAGTTTTTGAGACACAAGTTTCACCTGTCAGATTTAGAGATCGCCAGCGTCTGACAGAGGCGAGTAACGGTTTTGCACACATTTTTGACATCATTTTCCAAGTAAGGAATCTTCAATGTGGATTTTCTTCTGATAAGTGTACTTCTGTGGACATGGTATTTATGTGGATTCTTGAAGTAGAATGATGTTTAACACCCAACAGGGAGGTTGGATCTTTTGGGTAGTTTGTGAGCCATGATTTTTTGCAAATTTGACAACCAAGAAAAACGGATTTTCACACAGCTCTGTGTTTCTTTTGCAATCAGCCTTGCTTTGTGGGCAGCCAAATGATGGGTTTTGGCAGTGGTCTCCTGTGTTACCACTGAGATAGGCAAAAGTGGATGGTGGCCTATTTTTTAGATTTTTACTGCGCACTTTTGGGTGATTTTTAGTGAGTGGCATGCTTTCCGGCGGCCATTCTGATGTTCCTGATGCAAGCAATGCACAGTAATGTTGTAGGGCCTGGACTAGTGGGGGAAAACATCCCACATTTTGTTGGACTAAAATGTTGCCATATTTTCCTTGCATGTATTAGTGTGAGGGCCAGAGATATTTTGGACACTAGGTAATGTTCCCTTAGTTTTGGTTTTCTAGGAAGGCACCTCTCTAGTTGGTTAGGGAAAGTAAGGTGTTTATCAAAACCCCCTTTTACTTTGAATACACCTTGAGAAAAGAAACCTATACCTTTGTGTCTGTCTCGCATTTCTGACCCCTCACATTTCCCAATCTCTCTTTTATGAATAGTTCCTTTGGAAAGCTGAATTGCTAATTGGTTTCTAAAGAGCACCATGGATCTTCATGACGTTTGTCATCCCAGCAACCAGCATCTGAAGAAAGATCATGAATGTTCACTTCACATTCCCCTATAGCATGTTTTGTGCTGGAAAGACAAACCAACTTTACTACAGACTTCTAGTGAGAATCACATTTTTGGAAAATAAGCAGCTAGTCTTGCAAAGAGCTACAGGTGACTTTATAACATTTAAGATTTATTTATTTATTTAATTCATTTTACTGAGCATTTGTTATGTGCCTTATACAACATAATTGTGTTTCAAAGGCTAAATGGGAAGGGTACAGTGGAAGTAATAACAGTGGCAAAACAGTAAAATACAGTCATGGTGCTACTATGCCTTGTGGCATTCGGCCATGCAAGTGCAGTGAGCAAATGTGCAGGAGAAGGAGAGGGAGGAGGAGAGGGCAGAGGAGTGGTCAAGTGCTGGTAGAGGGCCACGGAGGGAAGTGCTATGGGGAGCCAAGAAGTAGAACCTCAGGCTAAGTGTGAGTGCAGGGAACTCTCAGGCGTGGGGTGCAGAGCTGCCAAGCAGGGCCCTGTAAGGGCAGTGCAGTGGGAGGGAGGGTTCTGGCATCGACTGGGAAGAATTTTGCGAGATTCCTGCGAATCAGGGTACTCGTCAAAGTGGCAGTGGGGTGATTAACAGGGAAGGGAAAGAGGTAGAGAACAGTTTCCGGAACTTAAGGAGGTCCGGCTCAAGTCTGAGAGGGGCAGGGAGGCTGTTCAAAAGGGGGGTGCCAGACAAGGAGAGAAGCCTGCCCCACACTCTCTGCTTGGAAAAGTGTTTGACAGTCAAAGAGTTGGAGCTAGAGGAGCGTAGGGCTCTAGCAGGGGAGTATTTAGGTAGGGAGAGTTGGATATATTTTGGCTCCAGGTCCCGAAGGCCTTGTGGAAGATGCAAAGGGTCTTGAATTTGATCCTTGCAGCCACCGGGAGTCAGTGGTGAAATTTTAGGGCTAGGGAGATATGATCTCTGGGCTTGAGGCCAAGGATAAGTCTTGCAGCCCTATTCTGGATTAGCTGGAGGGGGAATAAGGAGGAAAGAGGGAGATTGAGAAAGAAACTGTTGCAGTAGTCCAGCCTAGAGAGGACCATTACTCTGGAGACATTGAGCTTCTGGGGGAAGGTGAGGAAAGGAAGAATGCCTCTGAGAAGGTGGAGTGCTGGAGGGGGCGTAAGGAGGAAGGATGGAGTTTAAAATCATCCTTAAATATTTCTGAAAATAAGTAAAACCCATTGTCTACCGCGTAGAACCTTCCCGTTAGCAAGAGTATATTCCCGAGACAGAATCCATCTTGTTTGCCTTAATTTGGCTCAATGGGTCAGGGTTAGTGACCTGCTTTCCTTGACAGAGTGGTTGATTCGGCAAGTCGTGAGTTGTATTGGTAGCTTGCCCCCAGTGCTCATTGGGATCATTTTGCAGACTTGGTTTTCTCAGTCTCATGTTGGAACAAAGAAAATATAGTGCCATTGGACTTAGACAGTAGATGATGCCATGCAAAACATTCATTGGATCCAGGTTATGGTCCATTTTAGGAGGTTTGAGGACACAGTTATGTCCTGTTGCACAATAATTTTGTGTAGTGTGTAGAGTGCTCATCTGCCATTGGTGTGCAGCTTCTTCAAGTATGAGTGGTAGAGCTTGCCCAATTCAGGGTTTTTCTAGATGACCATTGTTCAACATTGCATAATAAATGACAATTAGTAAAACATTGGAGAAAGGCGGGCATTTGGAACATGTTAGAGTTTGTGGATGGACATTAACATGGAGTGCAGAATTGCATAACAAATTGGCAGAACATAGTAGACAATCCAGTGGTGAGGTGCTTGGTTATGTTAATTGTTAAGGCATAATGCAGGTCCAGCTGCCGTGTATTATGGCTCCAGATCAGAATGTTGCAGGGATTGGGATTTCAGCATGGGGCATCTCTTATGACTTCCGGCTCGCCGTTATCTACAAATATGCCATGCGTTTGTGCCCTGTCATAGCACAATGTGAAATAGCATAACGCAGCTTATAAAGCGGTAAAAAGGAATCACAAGACATACGTGGGAAATAAAAGACATTCAATTCATCCGAGGTTTGCAAGGGCAAGCAAGCCTCCGAGGC
The DNA here is from genome assembly GCF_040938575.1 of Ambystoma mexicanum. NCBI lineage: Eukaryota > Metazoa > Chordata > Amphibia > Caudata > Ambystomatidae > Ambystoma > Ambystoma mexicanum. The sequence continues at coordinate 290,943,195 of NC_090939.1, read as the reverse complement.
TCCCAAGCAATAAAAGGTACAAGAGGCTGTAGAAAATCAGATACAATAAATGAAGATGTGAACAGACTGGAATGGGTAAAGCTTTTACAAGTGGAGTCTCTGATCATTAATGTATTCAACTGTGTCCCCACCCACGTGCTGTAATTTGCCGTCGACCTTCCTTCAGAATGTATTTGTACAGCAGACTTTCTTTAGGACCCCCTGTTCTGAATTGGCTTTGCCGCCACTTGCAGGAACTGCAACATCATTCTCTCATGCTCAATGGTATCTGTAATACAGGTTGTTGTCCAGCAGGGCTTACTGGGATAAAGGCCGTGGCCCGTGTACTGTGGTCCAACTGCAAAGGAAAATAACACACTCATAAGTGACCGGGCGTTGTCATGGGAGTGGAGGTCTCACACCCCCTGGCCCGGTGCAGCAGACCAGATATTGTCAGATTACATAAAAAATCAGAAGTGGAAATGAAAGCAGAGCTGTTCAATGATGAATGAATACGTCATTTTGGTGAGAAGTGGGCAAAAATGTGCCAGAAGCGTAGTAGATTTCTCGATCTTTCCCAAATCAGGTGACTAGTGCTCTATAAAGGCAAGATTACACAGGAGGGTCGGAGCCCCTCTACTGAGAACGAATAAGGGTAAGAAACCCTGTTCGATGGGATTTCTCCCTCTGAGGAGGATCTACAACCACGTTTTAGTTCACTGCACTGTTGAAAGAGGAGAAATTTCCATTTGCATATCAGTCTCGTCCCACCCACAAAGGCAGTCCAGCACCGAAATGCTAGGCAATTCTCCCTGCAACACGAGTACCATCAGCATCCCCAGACACGTGTTTTGGCCTTGTTGGGCCTCCTCAGGGAGGTGAAGCTCAGCCTCTCTAAGGCACAAGTGAGAGGTCTGGAGTGTGCGGCAGGTCGGTGAGGTAGGGACCCATTAGGTGCAGGATGTTTGTAGGCATCACTGCATTTTTTAAGCTATGATTAGCATAGTTTTATTTTCACCTCTTTATGTTTATTATAAATTATTGTTGTGTTTAAAAGCACACACCCGCAATTTACTTTGCGAAAGTGTCTCTATATTGTGTGCTCCGCCAGCTGCCAACGCACTGACCACTGTATACCTAAAGAAGCAGGTTTTCTTTATTTTCCCATCTGTGGCAATTGCATGTTACCGCCGGTGTCTGGGTCTGCACCCATCTTTGCCTCTAAACATCCTCTTTCTGACTGAATGGTGAGAAAGATCACGGTACCCGACGTATTCACCTGCTTGATTTTAGTGAAAATATTGTAGCACATCTCTTGCCACACTTAAGTGCCTGATTGTGTCCCCACCAGGAATTCTCATTTTGCTCTTGCTTCTGCGTTTAGAAAATGCATGTCTTGTTGACAAAGGTTCATGCTGTATGGTGATGCAAGTGCCATACTGCATCGATCATCTGTCATACAATGCTATGGTAAAGACATGCATACATTGTATATTATGATAAACGTGGCACATCCATACCCACCTTTGCATCTATGTATAAGCCTGTTTCTACAAAATTGGTACAAATGACCAAAACATCAATTCCTTTTGGAGGGTGTTATGTGGCAAACTGTTTAAAGGGCGGTCTAACTGGTGGGCCAATGGTTTATCTCGTCCAGGAAAGGTTGATTCTGTCCATTGTGCAGGGTAGGGCGTCCCTGTGTAGGCCATCGATTATTATGGCCAGTAAGCAAAACTACTTGTGCCTGGTTTGCTTCAATCTGACTGAAGCCGAAGGACTAGCAGATCTTTAAAACGTCTTAAAGTGATGCCAAGACGCCAGTCTGAACCACGTGGCCACGTCGCTGTGAACCATCATTTTCGAGGTAGCGCCACAAAGAAGCGTTGGCACATTGACGTCCTGCCAAGGGCTTATTGTTGAGGACATGAGAGGCGAGACGTCCTGTATCTCCCTTTGCAGACCATCGCCTCTAGTAGATAGTAGAAATGCAGATGATTTTAGAGTCACAAGATAAGAGTGCCAGCCCAAACCCAGGCACTATGTAGACTCTTACCCACTGTTCATTAGGGAAGCCCTGCTACTGACGGGGAACCAGGAAGCCTTTTCAAGAAATCCTAAGATTACATGAACATCCCTTCCCTATTGTTGAATACAAGCATGAAATCCTCACTTGAGACAATTTAATTTGGTAATATTCATGACTCGTGCCCATATTTCAAAATTGTTTTCATTAAATAAATGTCTTCCGAGTATGAAAACAAATTGCTTAGTTAAGGATTGATTGCTTCAATACATTTCTACATGTTGGAAAAATAAATCCCCTAAACCTTGCTCGTAAAATAAATATTTAAAAAACATTACTCTGAACCTGAATTCTATTTCTATTTGCTTCCTGTCTGCCCAGGGTGAAATTCCAATTGCTCTGCACCTGTGATCATGCACTGATGCCGCCAAGCATGGCCTACACCCATCCAGCCAGTGCCATCAACTCCTCTTTGGCCCCGTTGTCTGAAGAAGACACTGCTAAGTGCATACAATTGCCGGACTATTGAAGCAATTGTTAAGCTTCCTTTTCTCAATCAATACATAACAAAATTCACCAGTAATTGTCAAGAGAGCATGTGCCTGGTGTGTGGATCTTCCACTTCCTGCAACATGTGGCGGCAACATTTGTGACCGTTTGCCATGATCACCTTAAGAGGAAGCATGCACTGCTTTGCCGTATCACTGCCCGTCAACCATACCTAAACAGGTATTTTCTAGCTCACAAGTTTGGATCTGCTTCCTGTTGCCTAATAATAGGAGGGTAAGCAAGATTCGTTCTTTGAGTCCAAATTTGGAAAGTATGGACTCATTGAACCCCTTCACAGCGGCAAGGAGACTTCTTGCACTACAAAAGATACAGAGCAGGAGAGACTGCAACGTCAACCTGATGAAACGTAATGCTATGCTTGCCTTTGCAAGTGCTTGCTCGAACTCAGAGCATTGTTGGCATGTTGACGTCTATGGGCCTCATTGCGAGGTCGGCTGTAACCCGTCAGTGCTACCGACCTCGTAACACACCGTTCCGCCGCCTGATATCCCAGTGCCACCAGTATATTACAGGTGGCGTTGGGCCGGGATGTCAGGCGGTGGAAAGTGTAAGTCCCCATTCCCGTGGAGTCCCATAGGACTTTGCGGGAATGAGGACACAGAAGTACAGGCACCAATAGCAACAGTGATGGTGCTTCTTTGAAAACCATGCCGTCAGGTGCCAGTGCTCCTGGCAGTTCAGACCGTCCGGGAGCACCGGCCCCTGCAGGCTTTCTCATAGTCTGGTGGTCCAGTTAAGGTTCCAGTACGTTGTTACTGGCACCCTTATTACCGGTTTGCCTGGCTTGTAATGAGGCAGACGGTCTTCATCGTACTGTGCCTTTGACATTCTCGCTCTTCAAATAACTATTCTGTGAGTGACCTCATCAGAAGAGTCAACTGGGAAGGGTAACAGCATAAGTGAAATGCCCACAAACATTACTGCAATCAGCATAAGCATGTACTCCCACTTAGAGCCTTTTCTTCAATTTGTACCCAGGTTGGAATGATGGAATCCTGAAAGCCAATCAGTATCCAGTGATTCTCTATAATATTTGCCAGTGTAGATGGGGATCCTGATGCTGTTCATGGTTCAAAGTGGCACGCTGGGCACAGGCTCTGTCTGTGCTCCTTCTCCCCACTCTCCATGATAGATCTGTTCCCTTGATACTCCCCCTTACAGACATCCCACTTACCTGTCCTCTTCCAGATTTTGCATGGGCTCTTCCTCATCACCATATGTCAGTCATGAATGCTACTTGCCCCTATCAGACTGCTCAACTCATAGCATGGACAGAGAAAAAGGACTTCTGCAGAAAGGCTGCCAAGCACCCACTGCTTGATGGACATTTCTCAGTGCCCTGCCCTCACCTTTTTCAGCTGCAGAGCCAGGCGGCATTAGCATCATTAACCAGAGCTACTGGAAATACGGGCCCGGATGCAGGCTCAAACTGGCGTATAGGGCAATAGGGAAATGCCCAAACCAAAAACGCAAAATGCTTGTGTGTGCCAGTTTGTTGGTCAAAGTTGTAGAGGAGCAGATGTATACATCCGCAGGAGACCCCTCCCCACTACCTCCTCTGTATTGGCGACATGAGACCTTGCCTGACACCAGCTATCTTACCAATACTGCAGCGAGTATTTGGAAGGAGATATCGATTGAGACAACCTTAACGAATGTACCCTCGAGTTGATGATAACCTACAGGAGGAACTCGGTGAAGGAATATGAGAAAGAGCTAAGAAAATGAACTAATGACGTCAGAAGAAAGTTTGCGATGTCCCGAGTTACTGAGTAAAGACGATGTATGGATCCTAGAGGACAAATGATGAAGTAAGCAATTGAGTGGACTATCAAAGTAGAAAAGAAGATTACACGTTAACAAAGAGCTGCAGAAAACAAGTTCAATAAATGTACAGACGCAGAAACGCGAGGTAGATTAAGTCATCGTATAGGCTAGCTATGAGTAGTGAGTAGAATGCATGCAAAGACGCCATTGTACAGAAACTGGACATTGGTATCATGAAATAACTAAGTCAGAAACCATGAAGGGGGAATGAAAAGCTGTTGCGCAGCAGAATAGCAGGCTAGTGAAGCTGCGTGGCGAGGCTGTCTGGCCTGAAGTCAAGATCTTAAAAATCGAGGTCAGCCATCTACTCTGAAGAAGAATGAGTGTGCGTAGGATGAATCCTCTCACGTTAAGGTGCAAGAAAGAACACAAAGGGTGGCAAGTCTTAATTCATTTAAGGCGTTTAAGAGATGCAGAATGGACCAAATCGTGGTCTCTTGTCAGGTGAGCCAAGGATGGAAACAGAGTTTGAACTTGGCTTCCAGACACGATATCGAGTGCCCTGACTCTCATGCATTCCCAAGACGAGAATACTCTGCAAGGCCAAGTACAAAGACAACTTCATGGCAGAAGGCATGGGTGATGAGAGATGCTGGGCTAATTGGGTGGTGAGGTAGCTTCATGTCCTATCTCCCTGCACTTGGGTCTTGGCTTACATGCTGCTAAATAAACCAAATGTTCCAGACATGGCACAAGCATGCCAACCAATTGCATTAGTCCATATAACGAAGGACCTTATAGCTTAGAAGACCAATGAAACATGGTGTAACTATTTTTCATAAATTACATGTTTGTAGCGGTAGGCATAAATTGTCCACCTGATAAAGGACGGCCAATAACAATCGTTGCTCCTATATGATTGTAAATCTAGATGTTTCCCTTAACCAATCCCAACCCTTGACAGGTTTTTCACTATTGCCACGTAGTATGATGTCACTCTGAGGCATAATGAAGTACATGAAGTGTATTTTTTGTGAAATCATTGAAAAAGTGAGCGTATGTCCGTTGATGTTCGTTGTAACCTCCCTGTTTTAGATAATTGATAATGAAACAGTAACTTTCCATCTTCTAAAGTTTGTCTGGTTATTTGGACTCAGAATTGTTCTGGTATAAGCCCATCCATTACAAATGCATGTTCCAAGGGCCATAATCGCAAAGTGGACCACTTTTTTGGCCAATGTCGGCTAGTTTGATGAGTTATTTTACTATGCGGCTAGTAGGTTTGACTATTGTTGAGGAATAATATTCTTGAAATTGCACAATTTGCATCACGTTTGATCAAAAATTCACCCTTGAGTGCTATTCAAACAGTCGGTCACAAAATAAATGAATTGCCTTTTGCAAATCTGGGCCAGTTTTTCATTGGTCCAACTCTGCCCAGGTGCCCCCCTTGTGCATCCTTGCTTCGCTCTGGCCCATAAGAGCCTGTATTGCCTGCAACTGCAGGCAATAACGCTTAATTACCACCTAGGGAAAAACATTGGACTTGACAGCCAATTAGTATCTAGGTCTTCTGGGCACTATGCACTCATGTAGCCTTGGGACCGTTGCCTCTCAGCATCCCAACATTTGCAGTGGCTCTCCCCGCTCACCCCACTCACTCCCTAGCCCACTCCCCAATACTTACTTGATCCTCCACTTGCTGGCCGCTCCTTCCTACTCCCACCAGCCCAGCACAGCCACCATCTTCCTGGATCCGCGTGGCTCTGCCTCCACAACACAGAAATGAATGACAGACTTCACAGTGGCCATGGAAGGGAAGTTTATTCTTTATTTCTGTTGCATGGAGACAGAGCCTGTGGGCAAGTCAGGGAGATGGCTTATCCACCTCCTCGTAGCATCTGGCCCCGGGTGCTAATAACAATCATGGCCGGCAGCTGCTGGGCAATACTGGATCTTGTGAGCCTGGCTACCCTCCTTATGCACCCTTTCTTGGCCCCATAAATCATGCATCCAGGCCCATTAACGTCTGTATTGCCCTTAACTGAGGGCGATAATGCTCGCACAAAGATGCTGTGGATTTCATCACACACCACTAGCACCCCATATGGATTAAATGAAATGCAGGGGGGAAGCGGATTGAGCTCATTACTTTTCACCTTCTCTTGTGCTTCTATCTGACCACTGACTTCCTCACAGCCACAAAGTGCTTCAATTGCCAATAGCACTGCTCTCCCTGCCATTAACACCACTCCTTCCCCCATCAGTGAAAATAGGCAGAACTGTTCCTATAGGATAGCATGCAGGTCTCATGGCTCCTGGGTAAGTCGGGTATCATCGTAAAACAAAAACGGTTAACACCGAGGACTTTGCGTAAATTATCCTTCTTATTCGGGAATGCCATTTGCGTTTCTTTGAGAATATTAAATACTGTATTTTTATAAACACAAATGATACCGAACATAAATGTCCACTGTAGCATCCCTTAATAATCGAGTGATATAACCAATAGTTGTCTAATCATATATTGAATGAAGCATCTGTTTGGTCAGGCATTGCTTCTCAGTTGGCCACTATGCTCAGTGCCATTAGTGTAATATAACGTAAGTGGTTCTTGAGAAGAGCGGCGTCTGGCATGTTGGCATCCCCTTGGTGCTAGGTTTGGGAAAAAGCAGCAGCGGTTAGTGGTCCCGCAAGAAGGCACAAGGGGCAAATCCTGACGTGTCGAGCGGTGCAGATTCAGAAGTGCCCGCCGCCTGTCCCACACGTGGCATTGCTGTTGCCATGTGGTTCCCAGGTGTGTTACCCTTTGGGTCTAATGAGATCAATCCTGTGCATATTGGTAGGGGTGGGAATTCAAGGTGGGTGTATGATAGAACCAATGATAGAGGGTACAGTGTGGGGTATCACAGAATGTATTACTGCGCATTTCAGCGTAAACATATGTGGAGGGTGGGTTAGGGTAATAAATAATGTAGGGTGGAGTGTGGGAGGTGCTGTAGGGGGTTTCTGCCCGCATATAATTGTGTTGATAGATCATGAAAATAAATTGACATTTTTGTCGTCTGCATTTTTTTCCTTGCAGTAATCACATGGATCCAGTGGTAGAAGTGTACAAAGCAAGTAGTGAAGCTGTGGTCTTGGCCGGGAAGAGAGTAGGCGGAAGCATAGTGAAACATGTGAAAAGGTGTTGCAGACGAGGCATTGCCATAGAATAAGTGAATAGTAACTAAGACTCCTATTAGAATTTGACACTTGCACAGGGACATGAATGGACAAATATTCTGTATAGAAAGGTGAATATGGTCATAAAAAGTAGAGGAATGGTAAACAGAAAAAGAAAAAAAAAGTAGTGGAACACCGCTCCCGACCGTTCCCGCTCACTTCGATCACTGCATAGATCCCATTGTGCAGCGCTACATGAGAGACCGGGCTGCTCCTATGTGTGTCTCGGTTGGTTGCTGTATGGAGTGCGTGCTGAAAGAGTGAGCATGATGGTGATGGAGTCTTTCAAGAGCCCAATATTAGAACTGAGCTTTGGACACTCGGTTGGTCAAGCGATCTGCAGACAAGGAGCAGAATTCCTACAAAAGAAAATAACAATCTACAAGCCAACGAGACCCCTCAGGTCAAGCAACGAAATCCGCCTGGAACTAAAACCATACATTAAGAAAAAACTAGGAGGCACCGCCTTCTACCACTTAGCCGCAAAAACCTGGAACAACATCCCAAAAGAAATAAGAAACACCAAAGATCACCTAAAATTCAGAAAATTAGTAAAAACCTGGCTCTTCAATACCACAGACTAAAACCGAAACAACAGAAAGGAAAAAGAAAGACTAAACCGGAAAAGACACTGACAAGCTCCCAGAACTGACTGAGAAGCACCGACGGCACCTGGACGGGTGACGCCGCGGAGAGTGGAACACAGGCGACACCCATGTAGACAGAGTCAACAACCCCAGCCAATCCTAACCAACATCTTCAACTGCCCCTTAGCTGCTACTAGGTACCACTGGGTTGCGGAACTGTCGAGATACTACCAATCACCACTGGTGCACTGGCCATATAAGCAGGAGTGAGGAACATGTGCGGTTGTTGTGGAGGCTGGTGGAGGTGGGAGTGAGATGTGAAAGGGGCCTCAAATGCAGAAAGAGCCCATACCTAACCAGAGGCACAGGTTGCACAGACACCCTATCTGGAGAGATTACGCAAAACCAACTCTTCAATTCAGGCTAGAGATGCCAACTAACCAATGCCACTAACAATTTCCTCCTCTGCATTCACCTCTCAAACTCCAAACCAAACACAACCACAAACCTACAGAACAACAAACCGCACACACTTCACTACACTGCAACAACAAAACAAAAAAACACAGACTTGCACAACAGAACACGATGACTACCGGCTGCAAACACCCCAGGCCCAGCCAAAGGACCCACCGGGCTGAGGCCGCCAACAGCACATCACTGCACTCTTGCACTTTTTCCAGCCTCCTCCGACAAACCCACCCTCCCTCCCTCTTTCAGAGCTGCCAGAGCGCCAGGGAACCACTATCACAGGTGGTGATAGTGCACGGTACAAATGTCCTTTAACATTAACATCTAGCACTTGCTGCTAGCTCTGTCAGTGAGGGATTTCTCTGCGAGAAGCTCGGGGAAGCTCATCAGCACTGGTTGGCTCGAGACACAGATCTAGCACTTGCTTCTACCTTTGGCAGTGCAGCACTTCGGGCGAGAATCTCGGGGAAGCTCGTCAGAACTGGTTGGCTCGAGGCACAGATCTAGCACTTGCTTCTAGCTTTGACAGTGCAGCATTTCTCGGCGAGAAGCTCATTAGCACATGTTGGCTCGAGGCACAGATCTAGCAATTGCTTCTAGCTTTGGCAGTGCAGCATTTCTCGGCGAGAAGCTCATTAGCACATGTTGGCTCGAGGCACAGATCTAGCACTTACTTCTAGCTTTGGCAGTGTGGCATTTCTCGGCGAGAATCTCGGGGAAGCTCGTCAGCACTGGTTGGCTCGAGGCACAGATCTAGCACTTGCTTCTAGCTTTGGCAGTGTGGCATTTCTCGGCGAGAAGCTCGGGGAAGCTCGTCAGCTCTGGTTGGCTCGAGGCAGAGTGGTTCGGGGTAAACAAAAGAGGTCGATTTGCTATATCTTTGCAGGACAATAAATCAGCCATGCAAAGCTTCAATGTCAAAATCTAAATTGCACATTGGTGCACAACCAAAAACAAGATTTCCGTTTTGACTGTGAAGTTGTGCATTGGGAAATATTTGAAATGGATCAATGTGTATGTGAGCAAAACATTGCGGTGTCCTTCGGGCGGTGGAGGTGCAATGACAGCACATGCATGGGACTAATGTATGTTGCCGCTGTCATCAGCAAATCCGGTCCACAGATGTTCTTGTAAAGTCGTTGGAGCTGGAAGTGCAAGACATGCCCCTCACAGGCTGGAGATGCTTCCACAGGCAGCTAATTTTGCTTTCGCCCTGTTGCCAAGTTACAACTCAATGGTTGCTGCATAGGTTTGTGGTGTGTGGAACTGTGCATACCTTTGTAAATCTACCCCAATTGGGGTACTTTTTTCATCCAGCTGATTCTGCGAACGGTTCATAAAAAACATTCTTAAAATGTTCTAAGCATGTTTTTAACAAAGGGGTCAATTTTGCTGCATTGCTAACACGGAGCGGGTCATCGACCGATGCAAGCGATTCCACCACCCCAATCTGAGCGGCATTAGGAACCCGGTAGCAACTCCACCGGTGTGTGATCTTTCATGCGGGTGGAGATGTTAGGGATTCCTGTGGAGTCCGCCTGTGGTTTTCACCTGCATAAAGCAGGCAGATTTCATCGGAATTCCTGTAAATGCCATCTGTCATTCACAGACATGACAGATTATTAGTTATTTTTTATATATATAAGAATGAAAAATGGTCTTCCATCACAAAAGAACATACATTAGATATCAGATTTGACGGGAAGCAGTGAGCTTCTTAGAATGGGGTGAGTTTGAGTGACATTCTGACCAGGTTGTGGAGAGTAAATGGAACAGTCACAGGGGACAACACTACATGGGTGGACTCACATAGATTAAGGACAATCAACATTAGACATTTTTAAGTGCAGCGAGGCGGTCCAGCTAGTAGTCTTAGCGATGTCCTGACAACTTTGTAAAACTAACATTGAAATCCGGGTTTGCCTGGATTACTGTGTCAGAATTAACCACCGGTCAAAATGAATTAAAATAGCATGGAGGGAACTGCTTGCACGTAAGTGCATTTGCATGCAGCCCTGTGCATGGTATTTTTTGGGACATAGAAAATTACCCCAGGGGTATGCAAGCTAAACCATCAACCGTGTGCTTACAAAGAGCAGAACCCATGTGCTCTTTCATGGAATGTAAATCCAGCACACAGCCATGGGAGGTAATCACGCACCAGAGCTAGTTCCATCCTCTGATGCGCTCTTTAAGCGCTGAAGCTAAATCTTTACATAGCGACCACAGGACAGATGTTCGCTCTATATACGTAAGCACATGGTTAAGGGAATTGTTGCAATCAGTAATCCAGCTCCTGAGTAGATTAACTTCCATGCATTAAAGGCCGGTCATATAGCTGAGTGGGATAAGTGCTCGACTGAGATCTGTGTACAACCTCTGCGCTAAGAAGCCTCTGGGTATTAAGCGCTTTATAAATAACCTATCATAACATATCACCTGCAATCACAGGTCTGAGTCCAAGAGTGGTTGACCAAGCCTTTCATCCTCCACAAATCGATACGAGGACTATCAAATTGGCTTATAATAACACCTATTTTGATAGCACCTAAAGGTGAGAAAAGGAGGCGTGAAGTGCTCTGGAAAAACATAATATTATAGCACTGGTTGGCTCGAGGCAAAGATCTAGCACTTGTTTCTAGCTTGGCAGTGCGGCAATTCTCTGCGAGAAGCTCGTCAGCCCTGGTTGGCTCGGGGCACAGGTCGGGGACTTGTTTCTAGCTTGGCAGTGAGGCAATTCTCGGCGAGAAGCTTATCAGCCCTGGTTGGCTCGAGGCACAGATCGGGGACTTGCTTCTAGCTTTGGCAGTGCAGCATTTTTCAGCGAGAAGCTCAGGGAAGCTCGTTAGCACTGGTTGGCTCGAGGCACAGATCTAGCACTTGTTTCTAGCTTGGCAGTGCGGCATTTCTCTGCGAGAAGCTCGTCAGCCCTGGTTGGCTCGAGGCACAGATCGGGGACTTGCTTCTAGCTTTGGCAGTGAGGCAATTCTTGGCGAGAAGCTCGTCAGCCCTGGTTGGCTCGAGGCACAGATTGCGGACTTGCTTCTAGCTTTGGCAGTGCAGCATTTCTCGGCGAGAAGCTCATTAGCACATGTTGGCTCGAGGCACAGATCTAGCACTTGCTTCTAGCTTTGGCAGTGCAGCATTTCTCAGCGAGAAGCTTGGGGACGCTCGTCAGCACTGGTTGGCTCGAGGCACATATCTAGCACTTGCTTCTAGCTTTGGCAGTGCAGCATTTCTCGGCGAGAAGCTCGTCAAACAAAGCCGCAGTGTGAAACTAATCACTGTTTCAGTGGGATCTCTGAGGCAGTACAGTCTCAGGCTGCAGCGTCAAATCAAGCATTTCCGAGAAAAGAAGATTAGAACATCTCTGTGAAATGCTCAAAGAAGTACAAAGGGTAGAAAGACCTTGGGCCTCATTGCGAGTGGGTCGGTACTCCGGCTGTGCATTTTCCAGAATACCGGGCAACGGAATTACTGTTACTGCCACTTGGTCTGGCGAAATTATTGGCAGTTTACAAGCGGTGGTGGCACTGTAAATCCCTATTTTTTCAGAGTCCATTGAACTCTATGCAGCTTTTTCGACTAAATTATCGCTGGTGGAATTACTGCTGCAGTAATTCCACGGAATATGCTGATTTTTTGGTGGACAGAGATCTCTGGGGAACATGTATGCCCATGTTCAAATTCTGGTACAGGATTATTAGCATTTCAATACTCGCTTTAAATGGTGCAATTTATGAGCACTGTTTTGCTAAAGATTTGGGCGAAACACCATACAATTTACAAATAATTGGCTAAGACATGGAAAATGTTAAGAGATGCCTGGTCACCAACATTGCATTGGATATGCCGGCACTGTGCCAGACTTCCACTGTAAAACACTCTGATGCCATTGCAGAAAATATGTCATAATAGTCACTTAAACAATGTTTGTGATGCAGGAGCACTCTACATGTCTGTGAGAGCTGTATGTGCAAGCCAGCAATGGGCCATTGGTCATGGACCAGATTGACCTGCATGATTCCTGCAGGGAGATGCAGCAATCCTGTGAGCTGTTTTTTGAGCTACTGCCTCCTTGATAAAGGGCAGACAGCTGGCAGGTACACCCATTAAGAAGAAATCACCCCTCACTTCAACCGTACTCCCTTTGCTCAAACTATTAACATAACAATGTGTATACCGTCCAGTTGAATTGTTATATGATTTGTGCTTGTTTCAAGTCTCACTATACACTATTTTGCATATAACTTGATCACATTGTTTCCACATGCTCATTTGTTCAATCTTAGCAATTATTTTGATAAAATTACTTATAATGGAAGTCGACAAAGTAGGTTTTGACTTACTTTTCCATGTCTGAATTCTGCGACCTAGCACGTGAGTAATATGCAGGAATTGGGATATGCTAAACTGGTATATCCTGTTTTATTTTTTTAAACCTGTATAATACATTGATTGAAATAATCCTCAGGTTGTTTTTGCACATGCAGCCCCAAAAGAAACATCCAGGATTCAGACTCTGACGCACCATCCAACAATAGGCAAAAGATGTACCATTTACATCCAGTGTGGGAAACCGATTTCGTTTCCTTCCAGCGTAAAAATTTAATGTGCATCTTTAACAAAATTACAATGGGAAAGAAGTAACATTGAGAGGCATTTTGCAATAATACACACACATTATGAAAATATTTTCCTTAAATGAAGCAGTGTTCGACCCTAAAACGTGCGTAAACCAAATTCTGCAATGCAAATTCTGTTACAAAGATATCCTTCAAAGTTGTGAATTATTTGATGAAAAACAAATGTACTTTTACAGATGGTGCAATTACAAAGAGCCCAGTGACTCCCCCGCTGAGTCTGTTGAAAGAGATTTTCAAAACTGTCCTACATTTATGTCTGCCGTGTCAGGTGTGCAAACACTATAGCAAGGAGGGCAACTACACTACCAGTCAATATGATTGGCTATCTCTGCGAATCTGCCTTTTGCAGACATTAACTTCCTGAAATCAACACTTAGATCCTGACAGCATCTGAGTGTCGTTGCCGTTTCAAGCGACACACCAGATCACTGAGCACTGGTGGTGAGCATGCAGTGTCAGCCGTCACACCCGATGGGTTTCTGACATTCTGATATGCGTGACAATTTTTAGGCTACAGCTACAATTCAAAAATAATGAAATAGAGATGCTATTGAAGTTATTGGTATCATGGTAAATGCATGTGTTGTTCGTTTTTGGTACAAGGAGCAAATAAACTGCCCAAACAAATCATGGTACACATTCTCATACTCATGAACACCATCACCCCAGTAGCTCTCGCCAGTAGCTCCCACCTTTTTCCCACTAACTACAAGTAAAGTAGCTCTTGCTAACGTAAAGGTTGGAGACCCCTGGTGTAGACATATTTGTACGTTTGTGATGTGTGCTGTATGAACGGCTATTACAACTCTTTACACCTGCAAACAATTTAAACCTGGGTCCTACATTGGATAGACACAAAAGACAATCATTTTCCTTGACTAACTTGCAGGACTGGCCTGCCCCACCGGGATACCAGGACTTTCCCCGGTGGGCCTCGGGGCATAGGGACTCTTTTGGTAGCGGAAGGATACATGGAACAAACGAAAATGATTTACCAGCCAGCCTGGATGGTTCACATGAAACTGGCTGCTGCCTGTGGGATCTGGCTGCCATTTCTTTTCTTCCCAGCCTGTTCCCACAGGGCTGATGACGGGGGCCGGGTCGTGTTTGCCATGCGCCTGTGCATGAGAGGCACAGGCACCGCTCAGGTAACCGCACGTGCCCTGCAGTAGGCTACATTGTGCTATCAAAGGCGCTCTATGCACACATTTGCGCAGGTGCAGGGCGAGCATGAAAGCAGAGCAGCATAGGGAAGTTCAGGTGCGTTGAAAAATCAATTAAATAGATTGCTTGGGGGTGCTGGCTGGACTGGAGGAACTCTGAGCTCGCCTTGGACTGGCTGCAATGGAGGAGTGGGGATCTGGATAATGTTTGCTCGGTCGGTGGGCGGGGTGACATAAATAATTTGTTTTTACAGCATTATTATTTGAGTTTTTGGCATCCCATTAATCTCGCATTTTGGTATTTGCGTCCATCATATAGATCCATGGGTGTATCTGGGAGACCTTTCACTTGGGATACATGTGTGATGTAGCATTGGTATTGAGTTTAGACTTGAAATGCCCTTTTATGGGCCCATAGTTTCTTCTTATCTGTAAATATCATGCACATTGAAATGCTCACGTGCTTCCTCACAGTGCACACTTTATGACAGGGTGTTTTCACTTTAGGCCACTCAACTGGTATTTCCCATATTTTGGCATGCAACGTCTTAATTCTTACTTGCTTCCTCATAGTGCATGCTTTATGACTGGGTGTTTTCACTTTAGGCCACTCAACTGGTATTTCCCATATTTTGGCATGCAACGTCTTAATTCTTACTTGCTTCCTCATAGTGCATGCTTTATGACTGGGTGTTTTCACTTTAGGCCACTTAACTGGGATTTCCCATATTTTGGCATGCAACGTCTTAATTCGTACGTGCTTCCTCATAGTGCACGCTTTATGGCTGGGTGTTTTCACTTTAGTCTATTGATACTTCCCACATTTTGAACAGAATCACATTTTAACATTCACATTCAAGCTGATATATGCTTATGTGCTCAAACCCAATCCCATTCTGTGGGGCGCATTAGCACAGCTGCTTACAGTCACGTTATTATATTTTTACTGTATTGTCACAAATCACTAATGATTGGCATCCTGTCATTTAATGTGTAGTTTAAGTCATGATTGTGCAGTAACATGTTATCATTCATGATATTAATTATTGCCAAGCTTAGGTTTTACGTTTATTTTTCAGTTTTACTGTTCTAAAGAACCTCAATGGTACACATGCACTCTAGCGTTGTTTACAACTTCACGGGGTGCAGGATATGACGTCACATGTTGGTGACGACACCATCTGTGTGTTTATATGTCATCCAATTCAACCTGGTGACTGCTAACAAGTGGCACGCCGTTGAGCGCACTGAGGCCGCAGGTCTTAGGGAAGCGCTTTGGCAGCTCCCCGCATTTGGCTGCTTTATCTGGTGTGTCGCAAATTAATTCTCCTTGATCAATCTCACATTAGTGAGGCCCAAAGGGGTGCTATGTTACCTCTATCACGTTTTAGGGCGCAATTCCACTTCTGTGACACTTTCACATCTACGATTTCATTATATTTGGAGGTGAATCATGAGCTGTAACTTATAGGTACTCGTGGTCTAAATGCTGCGCATTAGTTAGTGTGACTGCACACACGTGGCACAATGCGATGGAGCAGCACTTTTTGCAATTTTTGAATAATACGTGAACTGTTTTCGCTTTTTTTTCTTCTGAACATGAATTCATAGCCCAAAGATATTTATAAGTGGAATTTTATCTACATACTTTTTGCATATATTTACACAATGGTGCAAACAAACAAAATGTGTTTGAGCAGGACCATATGTGGAAACATATACCCTCACATGTGTCATCTTTTGCAACTATATTGGTCAGATGTGTGTATCAAGTTTTGAGGCGCAGTACCTTGTTCAGTCGATATATCACATTGAGGAGTCTTTTATTGGTTAATAGGTGTTCATTGGTAATAAACTTTGCAGTGTCGTTCACCATTGGGCCCACATATGTGTTTTTCAGCAAACTGGATTTTTGGAGTAGGGGCCAGAAATGGCGTTCTGTTTGAAAGCTCTTTGTAGTTGATCACCCTAGGCAAGCATACTCTCCTTGTTGACACTGCTCGGAAAAGCCTGCCCTCCCCCCACCCCATGTATGTAAAGTTGCAAATGTTTAAACTGAAAGTGTGTTCTATGATGTAATCTTGTGTGAATTCCTCACAATCTGCAATGTACTTGTGAGCTCTACCACTGGTCCATTACCACAAACGGCTTTCACCAATTCAAACCATTTCTACTGATTCTGGGGGCATTAATGAAGGAGTGATACCACTGCTCTGCTGCAGACATTTACAACTCCTAGCAGCGACAGCTTACACTTCTCCTTTCTACAACACAAAATAACCTGGAATATTAGCTGTCACTGGGCAGGATTCAATCTCAAATGTTTAATATGCTTTCTCCGTTAGGTAGGTGCAGAACTTTATATTAAAAAGGCTGGAGGAGTTGTATTAGATTCTCCAGTAGATTCCTCTTCTGCTTCTGAGCAGTGAAGAAATGTATAGGTTCCTTGACAATTATGAGGATCCTGGGGAGGGGAGAAGCCCGCCTGTACTAATTACTATAGCACTAGGTCAGGTCTCCCTATAGCCTAACGGAGAAAGAATATTAAAAATGTGAGATATTTCTACCAATAAAGGCAGACACACATAGAGTCGGGACCGGCTTTTTGTGTCTTTTAAACACGATGAAGAGTATCTACTTGCAATTATGAGCTTAGCAAGACAGAAATAGATCTGCTAGAGTTTTCTCAAAAAAGTCTTAATCACTTAATTTGAACTGTAAAAGTGCTACTGGTGTAATGAAAACATCAACCAGGTCTGCCTTCAGCCACTCATTTTATAAGCACTATGCCCGTCCTTTACTGAAGTCCTGTTAAAATTGGCAAAGTCAACAGTTTAAACTTGTGTGTCAATATTAGGCATTCACCAGGCACTGCTATTATATGCCCAGGTACTTTCACCACTTTGCAGCTGCTACAATCCAGTTAATACCACTACAGCAGTGCCTGGCAAATGCCTGTCCCATGCCTACACAAAGCCAAAACTGTTAGCATTGCATTACAAATGCTCGTTAACAAATTCCTTTTATCAGGGGAATAGGATAATATGGATTAGGGATGCATGTTGTCTGGGCACCTTTAATACTGGATTAATTCGTTTTTCTCAGCTGCAAAATGTGAAACGTCCCAGGTCCATCTGTCATAGAAGATCTACTCTGAGCGATCATGAATTTATATAAAACATGACTTTTAAATCCATATATGTTTAAAACATGCTTTAAATGCATTCATTTTGACTAATTGTATTCAACATTTTCTTGGGGTATACTCCCAATCCCCTGATAGATGGCCTGGCCTCGCGCACTGTGCTCGCTCGTTTGGTGAGATAGGGGGCCACTTTGAAAAAAAAAGTCCAGGGCCACTTTTGGTTCCCAGTCGGCCCTGCTAACTTGGAGAGAGAATGCAACATCCCCCAGCCTTAATGCTGCCATTGCTTGGTCTCCGAGAATCATTTTTCTTTCCTTTTTGATTGAAAATAGTTGGCCTTTTCTGAGATTCTGAGAAAGTAGATGGCTTTAGTAGATGGTTGTCGTTCCATCATCTTGTGTAGCAGAGCTCCTGGCTGCAATTTATTTTTCTAGATCTCTCACATACCCCAGTGTGGCTTCAAGAAAAATGCAAAGTGTGTGATTGCGTACAACTGTGTTCTCGTGCGACTTGCCACACCTATTCTGCACGCCTTAGCACTTTAACGAGTTAAGCCCCAAAACAACTTTATCAACAAGTCTTTCTGATTACCCCTCTTTCTGATTACCCCCCGGGGCTACACAGTGTGTTAGTATCCACTTGAAGCTCCCCGGTTGGGAGGGGTGAGAACATAACCAAGCTAAAGGTGGGTCTGTCGCAGGGGAAGCATCCAGTGATTGATGTACCACAGTCAGGGGTGACGTTTCCTGCACACTGGTTCAAACGTCCCTGCTACACCAACGAGCCACACACACACATGCATGCACCTGTGTCTTCCTGCATTACAGATTCTCCATCCAGTTATTGTGGGACCTGTAGCATACATGTCAGGTATTGTGCCTATTGATTGCTCTCTGAATTTAGGAGCAAGGTCTACTTGGCTACACAGTGCCACCCACGATTTTTGTCACATCAGGCAATTTGGCTGCAGTCATGCTAACCCTGACCCAGCCTCCCGTAACACCTCTATGGCATATAATACCATTGACACACAAAAGCTCCACCTTTGTTAACAGAACTCCAACAACAGTCTGTGAATGTCAACAGATACAAGAGAAAATAATTCCTTCTACCATTTTAAGTCGGCGTAGAAGAGACCCTTTTGGTTACCAGGTTATACATGTCACAGTG
Organism: Ambystoma mexicanum; assembly: GCF_040938575.1. Taxonomy (NCBI): domain Eukaryota; kingdom Metazoa; phylum Chordata; class Amphibia; order Caudata; family Ambystomatidae; genus Ambystoma; species Ambystoma mexicanum. The sequence goes on along the minus strand of NC_090939.1, from coordinate 290,924,446 downwards.
CCACCTGGTGGCAATATTTGGAAGGTCACCTTCAGTTCAGAAGCACGAAGCAAAGCATTGTGGGCATGCCACAGTTAATTGAAAGTTAACTAATTATCTATTAAGTAATTATCTTAATTGTTTGCTTCATTTGCGATACTTTTCCCTTTCCTGCAAGGAAGCACTATTTTATATGTAGCTTTCTCAAGGCTGTAAACTCACATTAACTATAACAGTTGAACACATTTTAAGGAATCAATCGTAACTTTCCCTGAAAAGCATGCCTTCTTGGGGTACAATCCTGTCTGCCTCAATTGCAGCCCTATCTGTTTTTTTTCTTTTTTTTAGGACACATGTTATTGTTTTAAAGAAAAAGGAAAACAACCAAGATAACAAGACGAAACAACCACTCGATTGGGTAGCACAAATAATTCACAAACTCACAATTTATGATTAAAATACTGGATCACATATCTGAGACTGCACAAGGTAAAAGTGTAAGTTCAAAAGTCAAGTCAATACAACATCTCCTAGACCTACACTCTGATTCTTAGAAGGGCAACCCGTGCATTATAGACTCTCCTCTCCAAGGCTTCAAGGAGCTGGGTGTAGAAATTCACAGGAGCAGAGAGAAGGAGGATATAAGTGGTGTGTGCTAATCTCTCATAACTAAACGTTTTAGGAAGGAAAAAAAGTATCCCTCTTTCCTTAAGAACAGTCATTCTTAGGGAAAATAAAAGAATATGAAAAGGAGAACCCGAAGGGTCCCCAGCAACACTGCACAGAGGGTTCTGTGTGCTGCAAAAGTGTAACACAAATGCCGTTAAGAGATCGAGGAAAGCCGACTCCATAGAATAAAGTGAAACAAAAAGAACAGAGTTCCCAAATGTCAGAGCAAATAAGAATGAATGAGGGGAAAAAGGCTCCCCTCGTTCAGGATAGAAAGAAAAAGGTCCAGAAGTCCAGCAAAACTTGCTGGGGTTCTCACTAGGAGAGGGGATTAAGCATGCAGCCGATACATCTCCCTAACAATGTAAAACACTAGCAACATGCCAGGCACTCTTGTAAGGGATCAGAGATAGCAGAATTCTGCATATAGTCACTTCACTGTCATTATATGTGAAATAAGAGTAAAACATTAACATTAGTTTCAGATACTCCCATAGGAATACAATTGGTCCAATTTAAACTATATGGCGTAGCAAATTGTTGCGTAATTGGAGAACCCTAGATGAAAGTGTGCGACACTCCACAGAGAGAATGGCTGGACTTGCTGCTAGAAGTCATGTGATTAAGATAGAAGGTCTCATTTTATAATGGGTGGTGCATTAAGCGGAGGCGCCTAAGTGAGTTGTAATGCTTTTAGACTTCATTTAACTCTCTAGCGTATGTTCATGCTGACGCAAAGGGAAGGGGGGGTAACTGAGCAGAGCTAACATCGTCAGCGTGATGACCTCACCAGTCTTGTGGGAGCTCTCCATTTTATGCTTGCATGCCATTTCATGCAGGCGTAAAACAAACAGATTCCTATAGAATCCAACTTGGTTTTGCAGCTGCTCAAAAGCAAGGTGGATGGGAAGCTTAGTAGGGATGTGCCTTCCAGCACAGCGGAGTGAGGGCCCAGGGAACTTAATGGGGAGTGATGGGGGGGGTACAGTGTCAAGATTTGTGGATGGTTCCTTACCTGGAAGCTACATGGTCTTGCTTGGGAATCTCTCTCTTCAAAGCACTCTCCACAGCTCTGACTCCAAAACCAGCAAACTCTCACCCTTGCCCAAACTAAACAACCCTCCTCATCACAATCAGCCCCCAGGGCTTCCCACCACACCCAAATTATCAAGCTCTCATGTCTGCACTTCCACCTTCCTCTGAAAAGGGGTTGCTGCGCTCTGCGCACTGCAACCACAAGAATGACATTATCGATCCTAATAAGGATTGCCGCACTGTAATCATGCACCTGGAATCATGCACCGCTATTTATATTTAACCAATGAATGGAGGAATGCCGCAGGTGCACCTATGTCTGCCCTCCCAATGAAATAACACAATGTGCTTTTCTGAGCGCAGCTTTAGAAAGGTCACTGAATAAAGTTAATTAGAATATAATTAGTCATCTATAATTCACTCTGTTTAGAGGGTAACCATCACAATTACATGGAACGGGTATCTTTAGCAGTGATTTCTTCAATTTGAATGCACATTCCCCCACATTTATCACACACATGATGGTTCTACGTAATCTGGGAAAATGCTGCGTTTCTTTTCCTGAAGAGCTAAGAAATTAATTGCACACTGAAATGGCCCTAGACCAAACGACTGTTTCTATATTCCTGATTAACATGCGTTTTGCGTTGATTAATTCTGATTATGAATTTGTACAAATAATGAAGACACTTTTTTACGTACATGCTGTGTGCATTCTATGTGGAACGAGTTATAATGCTTCTTGCCCCTTGAGGCGTTGTAAAAAGGAATGCATTTTAGATTTATTTCACAATTTAAAAATACACAGTTTTAAAATGATGCTATTATTTAGTGTGGCCCATGCTGAGGGTGCTGGTCCCCTTGTTTACAGAAGGGAAGAATGCATCTGCTTTTTTGTTATTTTAAATTCTATTTGTATTAAAGGTTAGACAATAAGTACACCTCTGTTACAGACATGGTGATGTACAACACATTGGTATCACACAAATTAATGTTATACAACGTTGAAATTGATGTGCTTTTTGAAAATTGTAAAAGCTGTTCAAATGAGTTCTTTCTGGAAAACATGTTGTTTACACATAGGAAAGGAATGGAACATAGGGGAGGTGCAGCAGAAGGACTTGCACGCTTGGCGCCTACAGAGGTGCTATTATACGGGAAGGCAATCGGCTTCCGTCTCTCATAGCAGGTGTAGCCCAGGAGGGAATCACAGAGGCAGACGAAGGGATTCCCCAATGCAGTGTGAAAGAAGGTCTGTGTGTGTGAAATTCACAGGGACATATCTTCAGCAGGAGAATTGCTCTGGGTCCATCCCCCAAATCAATCAGGGATGGGTCTGCCTCCCCCCACCCGCTAACAAGTGTCCCCGGCCTGTAGCCCTCTGTATCGCCTTCCTCCACAACCCTTCAGGTGTTTCTAATTGTAACCAGGACATTGTTCCCTAGCATTGTGTACCCTAACTGAATCATTCTCCATTGCTGCCGAATGCGTGTTGCAGCCAAACTCAGGAATACGCTTCACATCCACAAAGCCCATGAGGAACCCAGTTTGCTCTGAGCCGGCAACATGTCAGGACACTCCAGGGGCAATGACGCAGGGCCGCCCAAGTCGAGGCAGAGTAAATGATGTTGCCATTCGGGCAGCTCCCGCCCCCACGCCTGCTCCTCTCCCCCACAAGCGCAGAGACACACTGTCTATGTCACACAATGCCGAGGAAGGGTGAGGTGCGTACATGCGCCTCGCCCTTCCTCCAAACAACAAGGTGCTAAGCACCTACCGAAAACCAACAGGCACGCAGGGCCCAGGTTCAAAGACCAGCCCCCTCTTCAGGGGGCCAGACATGTCGGCTATCCGGCCGGGGGCTGGCGCACAGCCCCCACTACTATACACTTCAAAGACCCAGGGCTCCCCTGGGTCTTATAAATAAGAGCAGAATGCTCGAAGAGAACACAATCTGTGGACCCTGAACGGGGACCCAAACTGACAGGAGGTTCGCTGTTCACTCAGCGTCTTCCACACTTTGCTTCTTTACCACAAAACCCTCCCACCCTACAAATAAGGCAGAAGAACAAAGGAAAAGAAGTACAGGGCACTGTACGGTGTCCACAACGAGTCGTGGGACATGAGAAGGCGGCACGGACCAGAGGGGGTAACCTCGGGACCTGGTGCCCAAAAGTATGATATTATTATGATATGTGATTATTTGTGTATCTGCATAACCATACCTGTACAATAAAATCCTACAGCCTTTTATTGCCAACACTTGGCAAAATGTTGTGCGACAAATCATTTTGGGTGAGGGTCGGGGTTCGGCCTACAGTATGCATGCATATGGGTTTGTCAGTTATAGTGGGCCACAGGTTCTTACAGAGGATTGGTTTCTTTAAACATATACAGTTGGTACATAACATTCTAGGTCACCTCCAAATGGGGAGTTGAACATGTAATATCCAGCAGAGTTGTTCCACGGATCAGGGGTGTTGCTAGGTCTGGAAAGGATCCGGGGATACGCTTGTATCGGGACTGTTGGGATTCGGGGCTAACTAGCCTTATGGTTGTAGCCCCTGAGCTTCTATCCGGGGCTACAACCAAAAGACCCCCTCATATCCTTCCTAGCAACACCTCTGCCATGGATTGAGAAAAGTGCCACAAGTCAGGAGTTGACTTTAGGAGATGGAGGTAGCACTCTAAAGAAAGGAGAGACAGGCAGTCCCATAAACCAATGCCGTCACCTTTCCCCAACAAGTAAAACAATGTTCAATGGAGGTTCCTTGTGCACTTTCCCAGTGGTCATTAGTAGCGTCTGACGTGGGCAGCCCACGTGGCATCAGCTGCAGGGCACGCAGCGCCCTCTCAGAGGCATAGGAAACAGTATTAACAAACATTAGCATGCGAATACTATAGCCGTAGAATTGCCAGTAATGAAATCATGGAAACACGTTGCCCCCCTCAGGGATTCTGCTCAAATGAAATGCAGAAACTCGAGGGATTATTCCAGGAAAACAAAATGAAATAAATAAATAAATAAATAATGCTAAAAATTCCCCTCTCGACTCCCCCCCCGCGCCATAGTTTAACGCCATCAGTTCGGTGACAAAGTGCTTGCTTTGGCAATCAATAGCGACGGATTAATAAAGGAATCACTTCGGATGAAGGCACTGAAAGCTCAGCCTTGTGAAACTGCTGATTCCGACAAGAGAAAACTGGTTGCACAGCTGAAAAATTGTATCCGATTTCTCATTGGCCGGAGGCCAAATCCGAACACCCTCGATTTTCAATGCACGCCATGGGGAGCAGACTAGGAGAAACACATCTATTTATCAATTACTGTGAGAAATTGCCCAATGCAGTCCAGGTGACGTGCTATTGTTATTTATTTGCGGCGTCTATAATCACATAAGAGCAGAATTCAAATGTGACTCACTTCCGGCACAAATAACCTGGTTTCATTGATATTGATCACATGCAGGAAACTGACGTTTTAGCTTCATCCCAGGTAATTTCAACCGGAAATACTTGATCAATTAAATAAAATAACAATTCACGTGAATACCACTTAATTTTATGGTTAACAGCTATCCACTGAATATTTGATGTATATTTAGAGAACGCGTCTGAAATTTTGCAACAGGGTTGTGCTATCCCTTCAACTTGAAAAGGCGGAGGTGGCACACCTGCCTAACCTCTGGATTTTTACCAGAGACTCAGGAATTTGAACCATATCTCCAGGTCTCCGGGAAAGACCCTGGAATCTCAGGAATTCTTTTTATGATTATTTTTTTTAGTTCATTGATTTTTATTGAAAGTGGTGTTCTTTCCGGGTCCCGTCAGATCATCCACCCGATTGGCTGCCAAAGACTGCTGCCGGTAGCCAATCAGGTGGAGGTGTGGGCGGGAACAAGAAATGGGGCGAGATTGCAAGCGTTATTACCAAGTTCTTTTTTCTGAAATGGTTACTTAATCCTGGGTTTCTGGGGTACAGACGTGTCGCACTGTTGCATACTGAAACATTTCCGTGTCAGCAGATATGTTTCATTATGCGACACATCTCTACCCCAGAAACCCAGAATTAAGTAACCATTTCAGAAAAAAGAACGTAGTAATACTGTGGTACATCATTAATTTCATTTATTGCATTCCACTGACAGGTAGGAGGAGCTGTGTGCAAATGGGCGGAGTCTTGTGTGGCTGTGGGCGGGGCATACATCTCAGGATTTTTGATTTTCAAACGTAGGCAGGTATGGGGAGGAAGTCACCCTGAACAGTAGGCCTAGACTAGACATAGGGCCAGCACCTCGACATGCATTGCTCTATAGAAGCAGGGTGGAATGTGTGACAGGAAAATAACACAGAGAGAGGACTAAACACAGCAATGACAGAGGTGGTACATGGTGTAGAGGCCGGTCCCTTGCAGTGCTCTCCATGCTAAGGCGTGTCAAAAAAAAGTTAATATCAAACAAACAGACTTTCATCTCCAAAACATATTTGCAGGTTCTACTGAAGATAGCAGGAACTAGGCTGGTTGTGGTTGTAACTGAGCTATCACACGCCCCTTCCTTCTTCTCTGATAGTACAAAAATGATAAAGCCCTGTGTTATATTACCTTCTGAGTTCAACAAGCTGGCCACACTTTTCTCTTGCTTTGCCTGCCCTTAGAATAGTCTGCTTTTAGTCAGTACATTATAAATACGTCAGATACCTTTGCGCCAAATGGAGCCAACCCCTGGTATATACGTTTCCATAACTGCAAGTCACGGGCTTTGGCACTCTTCAGCCCGACAACCATTCGACAACTAATAAGTGGTGCAGATTAGAGACCCGGGGGGGAATGTTTGCATTGCGAGACAGGCATTATATATCTTTCAGC